>NC_039485.1:5755576-6068084 GCF_003590095.1 Trichoplusia ni
CCACTCAAAATTCATCGCTTGGAACAATTTAAAAACAATTCAATATCGCGGCAATATTTGATTTAGGATCAAGTTCCCTTTGTCCGAAGCAAACCTTTACACAAACGCGATTGCAACAACTCTAAAAACGATACACGTCCTCCAATGAAATTAAATTCATATCGAAACTTTTTGGAACGCATATTTTAAAACGTACAAAAAAAAACTTAAAAAGAAAAACAATTCTGACATGTGTTTTGAAATGAGAATTCCGTTCAGAGATTAATGTAGGCATAGATGATAATTAAAATTGATGAACTTAACTTGAGTAAGTAAACAACTAAATCTAATCTTGCCTCAGCAATATTATAAGTGTTCAACTTTTGATGTCTGTTACGCAATCACGTCACAACAAATTACTTTAGCACTTCATTGATCTAAAACAGAATTTGAGTCTGCGGCTGATAATATGCGCTTCTGGGCAATTTTTTTAGACTCACTATAAGTACCTATGGTTTAAATTGGTGTATGTTATAGTGTTAAATACTTTTCAGGAAA
The DNA here is from genome assembly GCF_003590095.1 of Trichoplusia ni. NCBI lineage: Eukaryota > Metazoa > Arthropoda > Insecta > Lepidoptera > Noctuidae > Trichoplusia > Trichoplusia ni. The sequence continues at coordinate 5,756,114 of NC_039485.1, forward strand.
GTTTTTGTTGGAAGTCAACCTGGGCTGGCTTTGGCTGATAACTACGAAATTAAATAAAAATATTTTTTCATTCTTCATCCCATTGTAAAATAAAGTACACATGAAAACCAATTGTAAAATCGGTTGCTCACTAATTGATAAAATTAAATCATATTTATTGCATATGACACAGCATGTTGCTGGAATGAAAATACGATGCCAGCCATGATTGTCGACCAAAATAAATGTCCTGTATCTCTCTGTGACTCCGAACATTGGTAATTTATTACTGGCAAGATACAATAACTTGGGTTATAGTCATCGAAACGTACATCAAAACGCAATAAAAAATGCATAAGATTTTCAAATGTTATTTGTTCTACTAAACATATGACAGGCGTCATCTATCGTTTTTCTATTGTTCTTAATCACGGTATTAAATCATTAATTGTTTGATATCACTAAATATTACGATGACATAAATATCCAGAACATAATAACCCCTCATTTTTCACGGACATCGAAGCAGTTTCAGTATTTTTTGGTAAAGCAACGACTAAAATCAAAGAGCAATGACAAATTCAATAGCAAATTGATAAATCGTCATAGTAATCACGCACGACATATACAGTATAGGCATGAGCGACGGTAGGTGACATGACAAACGGTCGCGGGCGTAGCCGGCGGTAGTGCAAGATTTAGTAGCGCGCTGTAGCGATAACTACCTCTGTTTACACTACATTTAACTTGTGCCAAGTGCCGCGACTGCGGACTAGAGCCGATCGGGGCTCCGTAATGTGGATAAATATTAGTAATGCGCCCCTTGTCTAATGACACTTTCGAGAAAAAAGTTCTTTCCGATGGATATTTTCTGGTTTTTCGATAGGCTATTGAAGAGATTTTGCTTTTGGAAGATTCTGTTATGACATTCAATATTTTTGCATTCACTTTCGTACTTTACACTTGACAAATCATTACACTGATTTCGAAAATAAATTTCATTAAATGCATGTGCATTTTAATCGTAAGTTGGCGATGAAAACGTAAAATTATATTTCAAAATGATAATTACTTTGTAGTACCACAGTTTATTTGGTAATAACATTTCTTTACAGACTCGAACATGGGTTATTACGGACGAGCAAACATAAAAACGACTACAAATTACTTAATTCATTAACTGCGCGGAAATTGCATCTGTTGCATCAACAACTGGGTTACAACAAAGCGGCTGGGAAACGTCATTATTTTGCGACATTTATTTGATTGTGGGCGCACCTTGTAGCTTACAAAGCTTTGACCGCGTCGTCCGTACAAACAAGCGGTGGACGCAATAAGCTCACAATTTCGGACGGACGCTCGACAAATTTACCAACTGAAATGAAGTCTCAACTATGGTGCAACGGACCGTTGTCAACAGGCCACGTTTTATTACTCACGCGCGCTATTGAATTTCGCTGTTCCGTTTCCGTGTCCGACACTGCGCTCGGTACATGCAGCGTTTGTAGTTGGTATGTAACTACCTAGCGTCACTGTTTTCGGGGAGCTTGAAATTGAGTTTTTTCGGAGATGAACTTTTACTTTAAATCAGACAATAGCTTGTGAACGTACTACGTGTAGTGCCGGAGTGTTACAAACGACGAAATGTGAGATATTGCTTGCTGTTTCACTTCCCACACTTTGATTGTTGATCGAGGTATGATTGGACTTGTGCCTAAGAGGCTAAGACTTAGATGGATAAGTAAATTTTGTGATTCGTAGGAATATCACGTCACGGCCCTTTGAAATTTTTGACTGCACGAATAGCCAAGTAGTTGAGGTCACCACACCGAACCTACTGAGTAGCTTGTTCGATCCCCGCGTAGGACAAGCATTAGTTTGATCCACGATTGCTAGTATTGAGTCTGGTAATCTTTGTGTACGTAACTTGAACCCTTGATACATAAAGATAAAGTCCTTAATGCCTTAGTCATTCCCAATTCATGAAAAAGATCGAATAACTGAAACTACATGACATGGTTATAGTTTATTCGTTTAATTGCAGTACAATGAAATGTTCTCCACTAATAGAGGCTTTCAAATTATAGCTAAAGCACTCAACGACATACATTGTCACAAATCATAACGTCAGAAGTGCCGCCTCTAGTTGACTGCTGCCATCGAAAATTGTACAATACCTAAAAGTACGGTATTAAACAAATCGATACACGCAAATTAACAGTAAACATAACATTACAGCTGGCAACACCACAATAATTATGTAAAACAACTTAAGTCTTGACACAGTTCTGTGTAACGAACACTGGCGCGCCGACGAGAACATTCAGTGTTATTGCAATAGCATGATAGTCGGGAATTTTACCATACCCGGCCCGGGTGCATCCGGAAATTCCGGGGCCAGTCGTTTGGCGGAACATTAATTACCCGGCCACTTAACCGGGTGTGCCATGCGGCCCGACTGTTTTATGATAAGTAGGTACTGGCCCACCGATTGTTGTCATTTGTTTTTATCGTTTTTATATAAACGAGTAAATTAAAGTGCGTTCGTGTAATGTGTGGTCTGTTACGTGATGGCCTATGTTGATTCCCGTACGAAATGATAACATTAAAACCTCACCGCGAAGCCATTTCAGCGCGTACTTATAAAACATGGAGCCATGAATATTTGTGCGTCGAAATGTATGTCCTTTCTTGTATTTCGGAGTAAATTCACACTCAAATAGCGTATAATGTACCTTCACCTAACAATATGGATGCCAAACAAACAATTGTTCCCTGCGGGGTCTAACCCTCGACCCTAGCTACAAAGCCGGGGGAAGTCACGGCGCCAAACGAAACGTTGAAATAGCAATGAGCCAGCGAATTACATTTGTGCCAGCTTTTTATTATAACAACATGAAGATGCACTTACCGTTCATAACGAAAAATACAAAAAGTAGACTTATATTTTGTTGTATAAAGCGAAATTTAGAAGGCCTGTATGAAGTTATGTACATGATTACACACAGAATTGTTCAGACAATTTATTTTTAGGCAATTAAAACAAGCATCGTTGCCGCCATACACAGCCGTATACTCACACCTCCGACTTTTATTAACTAACCACATTACGCACACTCGCGAGTCTCGACAGTATCGCAGGGCGTCATTTGTGAAATAAATCGTTTATAATCAAGTGGTGTGACGTCATCAGCAACTGTCTGCGGCCCGACATGTAATTTCCCGGGCGTCAATTATCAGACGCGCCTCGGTCGAGAGCTTCTGTCAAGATATTTGACAACACCTTAATATAAGCCTCCCCGTTGTATGGCAGTTATCGTTTTTGAAATTATTTGGGGCGCCATAAACTTGTATAATTAGCTAAGACACTTAGTACTGTGATGTAATACTACACTTGTATGGCAATTCTATGTGATCTTTCTCCCTTTAGAATGATTCACTTTTTTTCTTGTTTAGCGATAAACGAAAAACCAATAAAAGGAAAACCTTTACTTTGCAGTGTGATATCAATTGCCAAAATTATAACTTTTTATTTCTTAATAACATTTTGTTATATAGAACAACGTATGCAATCTTTACGTCATAGTAGGTAACATGGTTAGGTTAACTTATATAAATTTTGTTATTTTATTTATTCTCCTAAACTTACAAAGCTTACAACGCTCATGCAAAGTCCTATACTTTGCATGAGCGTTTCTAGAATCGACCTGAATCAAATCCAACACAAAAGCAGAAAAACTGAACGGCTTCTCCCCTTTCCCAACGTAGTTATGATCGGTTTTCAGTCTAAACAGAGTTAGGTATCAGTATTTTAGCAGGAGCGCTGCGTCTGGCCCGCAACCCAATTATTGGGAGATGCCATCATAATCAGGTTACACAGGATATCAAACTTTCAGTCTTCTGGCTATCTGGTATCGGGTGGTTAACTTTGTAAAGCATGTGTTTACCAAACCAATACATGACCTTACTTCATGAAGGACAGTTTAACCATCGTTAAGTAAATGGGGAAACAACAATTTCCCTGACGTGTCTAATATATCAAGTTTTTATTTAGTTTCACCTGTCTCGTTGTCTGTCTGTCTGTCTGACTGTTAATCTGTAACCAAATCTGGCAAGTTGAATTTCATCTACTACTCGGTTTTCGATTGAGCTGAAAATTTGTCAACATGCATACTCGTATGTATATTGAGCGGCAATTCAGTATTATGACATGGCATATGTAGATCTGATCTGATGCTGGAGCTGGAAGGTGGCAATAACACAATTTGTTTGAATTGTATTTTCGAGTACTATGAGTCCAAAGCGAAAAAGCTTGTTTCTTAACAGTTTTTTTATATTAAGTACCTATTTTATTTTATAATCTAGCTTTCAGAACGATAATTAAGTTCCTCGATTTTTGCTTTTTATTCCTAATCAACACGTCCATCGCAGTTTAATTTCAATAATGCTAAAATCAAACTGGAGAATGAAATAGAAATTAGGAAGAACCGATTGTTTTGTGTTTTACATTACTATTTTATATGTTCAAGAAATTCTACATTTTGATTTTTAAATCTACAAATCAAAGGCATCCTATTATCCGTAAGTACGTACTGTTTAAAGCAACGTACCATCCTCCCTTATTAAGTCGAATTGACTTAGTTAAGCAAACGCTCGTATAAGTAAACTACAACATCTGTCAAAGTCGGGTTGCCCTGTATGCTTTATGTAGTTGTGTGCTTGTGTTTAGAGTTCAAGTGGCTCTGTAAGTGTGACTGTCATACTAACTAAAGCTACATCTAGGATCTAGAGTCTAGGCAAGATTAACAGTTCCTCAAGTGGCATTTCTATAATCGGTAAAAACCATACTTTGTTTTTGACCCATCCCGCTAAGTGGTGTTATGAGTTTGCCTGCCTGTGACATAGTGGGGGTGATTTTTTTTTATTTTATCTTGTGATAAGTCAAGTTGTGTTGATCTAGATTTCCTTAAATTCCGTTGTGATGATTGACGTTGACGATTTTAGAAAGGTCACTTGTCTCGATAGGCTGCACTGAAAACGAAATATTTTTTTTTAACGCATAAATAGTAAATATCGAAAATTGATAATGGACTAGAAAAGGTTACTTACTCTAAATAAGAAATCCTCTCTAAAAGTTGCTTTTCGATTCTTTTTTGAGAGTAAATTACAATCAGATTTTCAGGCCATTTTATTAGAGGCAAACGAATATACTCGAAAGTGATTCATCATTCCCCTGCCCTTATCCCAATTATTTTATTTGGGGTCGGCGCAACATGTCATCTTCTTCCATACCTTCCTATCGGCCGTCATCTCACAAGAAACACACTTTACAGCCATATCGTCTTTCACACAATCCATCCATCGTTTCTTTGGTCGTCCTCTTCCCCTATATCCATCCACATCCATGCTTAACGCCTTCCTTACCAAATGATTTTCATTCCTCCGCATAACATGCCCATACCATGACAGCCGGTTACCACGTAGTTTCTCTGTAACCGGTGCCACTTTCAAACTTCCCCTTATATACTCATTTCTTACTCTATCCGCTCTCGTAACACCACACATTCCTCTTAACATTCTCATCTCTGCTGCATGCAATTGTCTTTCATTCATCCCTTTTGTCGCCCAGCACTCTGATCCATACAAGACAGCAGGTCTGACAATGGTCTTATAGATCTTCCCCTTAAATTTAAGGGGAATGTGGGGGTCACAAATCGTTCCCGTTACCTGCCGCCATTTCATCCATCCTGCGTTAATTCGGTGCTTAACCGCCCGATCTATTTCGCCATCGCTCTGAATGAATGAACCAAGATACCGGAAGTCGGAGCAGACTGGAAGGCGCACACCATCAAGCTTTATAGCTTCAGGACTGGAGAGACCGCCGAAATCGCAGAACATGTATTCTGTCTTTGTTCTGCTGATTTTCAAGCCCACACTCTCCAGCTTCTGTTGCCACACCTCCAATCTGCTCTGGATCTCGGGTCCATTTTCCCCAACCAGAACAATGTCATCGGCAAACAGCATGCACCAGGGTGCCTCCTCCTGTATGTCTGCCGTAAGGGCATCCATAATCAGCAGGAAGAGGTAAGGGCTTAATGCCGACCCTTGGTGCAAGCCCACTGCCACACTGAACTGGTCGGAGTTGCCAGCAGACGATCGGACGTATGTACAGGATTGCCTGTACATAGCACGAATTAACTCCACATACTTTCCAGGCACACCTTTCTCTTTCATAGCCCACCATAACACTTCACGAGGCACCCTATCATAAGCTTTCTCGAGGTCAATGAATACCATGTGCAAGTTCTTGTGCACACGTCTGTACTTCTCGCACAGTTGGCGAAGTGCAAAGATGGCATCCATCGTCCCTCGACCTGGCATGAAACCAAACTGGTTTTCAGTAATCTCACTCTCTTCTCTCAATCTTTTCTCTAACACCTTTTCCCATACTTTCATAGTATGTGACATGAGCTTTATCCCCCTATAGTTGTTGCAATCTTGAACATCCCCTTTATTTTTGAAGATGGGCACTAGAGAGCTGGTACACCATTCTTGTGGGATGTCTTCTTCATGCAACAACTTATTGAAGAACAAAGTCAGCCACACATATCCTTCATACTTTAGCACCTTCCATACTTCACCTGGTATTTCATCCGGTCCCAAAGCCTTACCATCTTTCATGCCTTTAACTGCTGTCATAACTTCCTCCATGCTAATTTCTCTTACCAATCCCTTATTAACCTGTGCCTCTTGAAGTATACCATTCCAGCCATTCTCTTCGTTCATAAGTTTTTCAAAATACACCTTCCATCGCTCTTTTATTTTGTCATCTTCACATAATAAATCTCCACACTCATCTTTCATGCATTTCATATGTATTACATCTCTTGCTCGTCTTTCTCTCTCTTTTGTAATTCGGTAGAGTACCTTTTGGCCAATAGGGCTATCTAGAGTTTCGTATAACCTCTCCTGCGCCCTAGCCCTGGCAACTGCTACCGCCTTCTTTGCTCTCTTCTTGCATTCATTGTAAAGTGCCTTTTTCTCATCTTTCAAACTTGCATTCATAATTTCTACCCCTTGCCATTCTTTAAACGCGGCCTTTTTTTCTTTAAGGACGTTTTGTACCTCTTCATTCCACCACCATGTATCCCTGTCTATCAAACCTTTACCTTTTGACTCTCCACATACGTCTTTTGCGCTTTCTCTTATACACTTTGCCATCTCACTCCAGCATTCATTCACAGATTTTCCTTCCATCTCACTCATTTCCGTCATCTTATCCACAACTTGATTCCTAAACATAGTAGCACATTCTTCCTTCTGTAACATACGCCATCGTGTCTTTAGGGGGGTCGGTGTTTCCTGATTTTGGGCGAGACACTAAATTTGGCCTCCAAAACAATCAGTCTGTGTTGGGTAACTAATGCTTCGCCTGGCAGCACTTTGCAGTTTTTAACACAGCATAGACTCCTTCGCTTTATTAGAAAGAAGTCTATCTGTGTCGCGTGGTGGCCACTCTTGTAGGTTATAAGGTGTTCCTCTCTTTTCCTAAACCACGTATTAGTTATGGCCAGGTCGAAAGCACAGGCAGCTTGTAACAGTGCCTCGCCGTCAGTGTTCCGGTTTCCGAATCCCCGACCACCATGCACTCTCTCATATCCATCACTCTCTCTTCCTACGTGTCCATTAAAGTCACCACCTATAAACACTTCCTCATTATCCTGCACATTCATCATCAAACAGTCAAAGTCGTTCCAAAACTTCTCCTTCACACTCTCTTCACAACCTGATTGTGGCGCATATACACTTACTATGTTGAAGATGATGTCGTCCACAATCACTTTAACCGCTATCAGTCTATCATTCACTCTTTTAACATCAACCACACTTTCTTTCAACCTGTTGTCTAGAACTACACCCACACCATTTCTCTTTCCATCACTACCACAATAATAAAACTTATATCCTTCTCCTATCTCTATCTATACTCGAAAGTGATTACCAAACATAAACACATATACCTAAATACAGTTCCCAATATCAAAACATCATTTAACACTTTCGTGCAAAAACACGTCCAACAAATTCGAAACTTCCCCTTTCTGTTCCCCTCGCAAATTGTCAGTCGATCAAACCAATTTACTTCCATAACTGGTTAAATAATTTTCATTGAAGCTTTACAAACATAACCATATTAGGTAGCTAAAAGGCGGCGCGGGCCTGCAAGAACGGCTTTCACCCGGTTAACTACCGGATAATCAATTAACCGTTGACCGCCTGCATCCGGCTGCAGCGGAACTATGATGAGACACCAGATAAATGAACCGGAAATGTAGCCGCTCACTTAGTTACACAGCGTTTGTGTCAACTATGGAATATGTTGGAGTCAATGTGTTCAGTGTTGTTTGAAGCTATTTACTTGTAATATAGGCCATTGTGTGGAACAAATCGAAGCAAACATTGTTTTTTAAAACCTTACGGGAAAATCACGTGGTGCAGTATATACATGAGACGTGTCTGTCTGTGACATTATAGCTATCGAACAGATAAATCGATTTTGATTTTATGTGGGAGTGGTTTTTAGCTGTTTGATAAATATCGGTCCAGGACAAGCTCCAGAAAATGGTGGCGAAGTGGAAATTTTTACAACTCCTCAATATTAATGTAAAAAATACTACCTATACGCTGTCTTTAAGTCCAAGTGTCTCGGAGTGATTAAATTTATTATTTATCTTCTCGTTGAACAGAGTAATATTTGTACGTGTTACATAGATAATAGTGTCTGCTATTGATGAAACCTGTGTTGCAGATATGATATTTCGGCAGCATTGTTTATTAACTAAACAATAGCCTATTGTATTTCATTTTCTACAATACGGGTATCTGGACTGAACAAAAATGTTATTTAGATATTGTATGGATACGTTATATATTTACGAACCGTATATTCTCGAAAATATTAGAGAACAGGAGTTGGTTACGTATATCGATTTCGAAAAATATCGATAGCATTTTCCATCTACAATCTGTCTAATCAAACAATCTAATGCGTTCCAATAACTAAGTTACAGTGTCATAAGTTTACTACAGTATACACGACTATTATACCTTGTTCCAATGCATTCAATTCAATTGAATCCGTCAATTCAATTCTATTGTCTTCAATTCTTTTGTTGAAAACTGAAATCGTGATAGAGACACGACCAACAAATCTGTCGGCCCTTATCTTCCAATCCGTACCCGAAGGAACTTAACCCGAATGATTTCCGAGTCATTAACCCAGTGCCACCCGTCCTAAGCAAGATAGACAACATCTGACTTAGATGTGTATCGTGTGAACCGGCGGCTTACAGATTAACTGTCACTGATCCCGTTGTTAGACAGAATTGGAGTTATCAACCACGGACGCGAAGAAATCGTGCTATCTCCAAGTAATGCAGGCTTAGCCGGCTCCAATCAAACTAAACAAACCTCACTAATCGTATTTCTATTCTGTATCTGGATCTGCGGAGTTTCGTGAGCTTCGGGATTATTCCGTATCCAGACAAGACGAAGTTACGGTCTCGTTACCTCGAATGACTCTAAGTAAAGTGGCGTTTTAAGATTACAGAGTCGAGACTAGTGCACTTGTGTAGTGTAATTACAATGTTCTGATAATGGTAAAGGGCGCGCCGAATATCCACTTAAGTAAAATCAATGTGATTGTAGAAATTTCCACTTAAATGAAAGGCGAGTAACCTTACCAAGGAACGTTTATGCTCTAACCTTTAAACAAGGATAAGATGGTATAAAATCTTAATGATTCCTTGCTTTTTTCTTTAATAAAACAAGGAAAATGTTCTTTTGGTTCTGGCCATGACTTTTATTGATAAGTAAATAAGAATTTCAGCATGAAGGTTTAACTTATTTTTAATTCAATCGGTCTTCTAAAATCAAACTTTTTTTCTTATACTGCTTTACAACTACTGCAGAGACAAGGAGGTCAAAAAAGAGGTTAATTTAAATATTCGTTCTTATTTTGGAATGAACATAATTTGGTAGTGAGAGTAAACGATTCATCTTATAATATAATGTATGTTATGAGTGCACCGCTGCAGCTGAGAGCATTCCTTGGAAGCAATTAATTGCGCCGCCCTCCATCATTTATTATGTCATCTTGATGGGGTAAGCGAGCTGGCACATCCGTTACGTAAACCTCTTAACAATGTCAATCTCTTCGAAACTATACATAGAAGTATATAGATGAATTTGGAAGTTAATAAAAAGTATAAGTAAAAGAGGTTTTTTTGGCTATGTATTTTGTAAGCCAGTAGATGCTAGAGGTTGAAAGCATTTTTTCATATCAATATTTTTACAGCTATGATATATGATATCATCTATACTAATATATAAAGCTGAAGACTTTGTTTGTTTATTTTAACGCGCTAATCTCAGGAACTACTGGTGCAAATTGAAAAATTCTTTTTGCGTTAAATAGACCATTCATCGAGGAAGGCTTTAGGCTATAAACCATCACGCTGCAACTAATAGGAACGAAGATACAAAGGAAAATGTGAAAAAAACAGGGCAGGTAGGTATAAATCATAACTTATATCTTCTATCCACGGGGACGAAGTCGGGGCACTATTAGCTAGTATATGATTATACATATGAACACTAAATCAATGTTAATAAACAGCAAGTATATTAGTTTAAAAAAAATCGTGGTTGTTGTTTAAGAGATCAGAATAAAACTAAGATAACCATGTGGGACGCTCTAGCTTGACCAAAGACTTTTTGAAAAGATAGGTACTTAATTAAAGGTCAAGTTATAATACAATACTTAAGTAACTATACTCCTTAATCAGTGTAGCAGCAATTAAAACGCAGAACGAGAATATTCATAGCAGAATAGAAAGAATTTGTTACAATGAGTTGTTTGAAAGCTATTTGAAATTAAAATCGTGAGTAACGGTGCCGCAGCGCCTGGTGCCTGACCGGAGGCTCGCCTTATTTACACTACCCGGTTTTTCACTACGTCGTTTACAACTAGAACAAACAATCACTTTTTAGTGCGATTTTAAAATTATTGAGATTGTGAATCTGTCTCTGCCTTATATTAGGTATGAAGTTATTTAGCTGAACTTAATGGTAGTATCAATTAGTTTAGAGTTATATAATCTAAATTAACAGTATAGAAATATGTATTTGATTATTCAGGTAAGCCGCTTTTTACTATATCTAGCTATTACCCGCGCACTGCCATGTAGAACAGCCTAGTTTTTTTTCTGGATTTTCCTAAATATTTGAAAACTAAATCAGTGCGACCATCCTACACAAGGCTTTATAGATATACACCCATACACATCTACCTACTTCCTTGTATTGTGTCTTAAATTAAGTCGTTAAATAAAACCAGCGCAAAGTTACAATTTTAACATCTTTAATATAATACTTATTATACATAACAGACAAAGGTTGCTAAGTTTTATTCAATTAGAAGTTGTTAAATTACTAAGAAGGGTTTTAGGAGGCTACACATTAATTATCTCAAGCTGGCATCTTGTAAAACCGACACGGGCTTAACAAATATCGGAAGCGGCCAAACAAGGCTTCTTAACTTCGAAAATGCTTAGTCACTCCCGAGCTTGTGCAAAAGAGATTGTTTCTCAAAACAACGGCACTCTTCAAGTAGATAAACACAGAATTTGCTGAACATACAAAACATGAAAATAAATTTTGCTCAAGTATTATATCTGTTGTTCTTTTAAACAATTTGATGTGCAGAGTTACTTAATATGCCTACGTGATTTGACATCGTTCATGAATGCCTACGTATCTGGCCATTGTAAGAGGAATGAGGACTATTAATGGTATCGAATCCATTAAGAGTATAGTGAGCTAAAGAGCCCCGCAGTCACAGTTGTAAGCTTGTCGTTCGTCTCGAAACTTGAACCGCGGATCAAACTTTCCTCGCGAGACATGAAACTTGACTCGGATGATAAGATTAAAATATTACATCGGCTTGGCAAACTCACTCAGACATTATTCCACTCCTGAGTTACAGTAGGAGTCGTTATAATTATAATGTTAACACCGTACTCAACTTAAGCGATAACATAAAGAGGTTAAAGCCTATTAGATCTGTGAACCGTACATCCTAATAGGTCCTAACTAAAAGTTTATCGGAAGATGTAACTTCAAAATGTACACTTTGCGTTTCAGTCGCCCGTTTTGGTCTTATCAGAATGTCGTTGGGAGGATCCCGAAATTTACATTATTGGTGCAGTAGACAGAAAAAGTAGGCCACGGAGGAACCAATTTGTAGCTTTTGGCAAGCTTTTAAATGTTCTGGAAAGGGGGGGGGAGTGAAACTAATTAGAATGTGAATTGCTGTTGTAGGCCGGGCAGAGAGTGTAGCCGAAGGTAGGCACTAAGCGAGGCATGCGGCGGGAGGCGGCCCGGGGCGTTCATCTAATGAGCATCCTGCCTCTCACAATGTACCGAGATGATATTCCGCGGTGCCCCGACGACTATTATTATATTCCGCCAAGCGAACCGCCGCGGGCACGGCGTGCAAGCCTTTTCAAAATAACTATGTTGCGCTATATTTACGACGACTTAAAGCGAACCTCTAATTCTAAATGTGGAGATTATTCCGTTCAAATTGCACGCCACTGGATATTGTAGAGCAAGAATAATTTAGCGTACTTATTTATTCACACAGTAGTGTAGCTCTGTAAGTTATAAATATCCCTATTCTACTTTAACAGGACTAGAACTCGGAATGAGTAGCAAACGGATGCGATAAACTTGTATTTCAAAAATGCTGATGGTTCAGATAAAATTGATAATTTCCACTGAAAAATAAGTCATATCGACTAGCGCTTACTGCACGCTATTCGGCTCCACACTATCTCTCTCTATCTCTATGACGTAATAGTGTAAGGTAAAAATATTGAACTAATTGATTTGACAAGTTAATAGGTAGTAAGCGCGTGTTGAGACACTCTCCATACGTCTTCAATATAAGCGGTTCGGTGGCACGGTTCGACTCAATCCGACCTAATCTGGGCTTACCGGAGATCACAGGAAACGTTACCGTCGTCGTGATAACGTTTTCCATTTGCTACAATACGAAGTTTATATAACATACTGTACTAAAAATAATTTTACCTTAACCGGAAAGCCAATAGGAAGTCAGTCAATCCGAAAAAATATTTGCTAGCAACCGGTGAATATGGAAACAGATACGTGGAGGGAGGTTGGATACATATTTTGTTGAAATAGAGTTATTATAATGCCTTGCCTTGCAGTTCTATGCATGGATTTATGTTCAGAAGACGCAGGTTCGATCCCGCTGGCAAAGTAAAATTTCTTAATTATTCTAAGACACCTCTGATAGATGGTGAAGGAAATCATCGTGATGGAATCTGGATTTCAAATATTTGAATCTGAAATTTTCAACCAGCTCTGACTTACCGTTGTGTTCAATTCTCAAAAACCTTTCCTGTAAGGGGAGAGGCCTGCGGCCTTTCTTACAGACCTTAATTTTAAACAACTTTATGAATAAAATATTTAAATTTTAACAAATCTATTTATTTTATCCCATTAGTATTTGCCAGAATCGCGTTAATGGATTATTAAATTCCTAACAAAATAAAGTGACCCAAACATGATTTACGTCAAATAGACTTACACCAAATCACTTGAAACTATATATTTTTACTTCGTTTTAAATAAACAATGCAATTTTCCATTCGGTCGGCGATGAAAACAAACTAAACGGAAGCAACTTTTCTACTCGATCGCTTCGACTAGCGCGATGCAATGCGAATTTTATGAATAATAAACATCGATTATTGTTTGCTTACTGTAATAACGCAAGTTGCCGTAAACAACGTGATAAAAATGAACCATTTTTATGCTTTATATCAGACATATTCTTGTTTATGAAGTAGAAGAAGATCCGATCAGGATACCCTTATGGTGGGTCCACGCGATACACACTTTGAGTTTGTACAAATATCTGTATAAACTTAAAGTCCAAGTAAAAAACTATCTAAAAACCCTGATTTTGTTTGCTCTTTATTGTTTATTTGCCTGAAATACATAATATTGGATTTGACTTGCAAAAATATCAAATTTGCGTAATAAATGTTTGTGCAAATTTATTATTGGCTTTTCCTTTTTTATTAAGGTATGCACTGATTTGTTTCAAAGAAAATTCTTTAAAAGTCTGTATGAAGTCGGTATCGTATGGACCCACCATTACTCTACGCTCAATTCTCAACATTATACCTGACATAAACATTATCCTACTAGTAGAGAAAATCGACGTTTATCAGAAACTTGCCCTACCTCGTACATAAAGTCTCTAATACTTCGTCTCCGCTGTCTGTCCATCTATTCGTCCGTTTGTCATCAGGCTGTATCTCATATAGTCTAACTAGACAGTTGAAATTCAATTAGAGTTTGATAAAAAATGAAAATAGAGGTTGTCAAGTCTTGATGCGGTCGTAAATTGCATGGATGATTCATTTTTGTTTTTCTTTGGAGTAGTTGCAAAGAAACTTGGATGTCGCAAGCACGATCACATGACCGGTCCTTTTTATTTTTCATACATACGTACATTATACATATCTGTATAACACCTAAAAAGTCGACTTTAACCAACTTACGAAGCAGTCGAGTTTCCGGTTTGCCACTGCCAAAAGGAAAAAAAGTGTGTAAGTATAATTCACTAATCATATTCCGAGAATTATTTTTAAGAAACAAATCAATTTCAAAATACTTGCATACTTAAATGATATATTTCAATGAACTTAAATGCTTTTAACTTTCACGTTTATGTCAAAGTTCCACAAACTAAGCTTAACGTCGAAGGAAAAATAAAATTATGATCTTAACATTTCCTATTTCAGAAACTGTTGAGAAAATCCAACAGAAACAAAAGGTAATTGCAGTAGCGCAAAACAAATCCAGGCTTTGCAGTCACCCCGCCTGTATCTAACGACTAGATGAAGAAATAATCTTTCCATAAGCAAAACTACATTTTCTATAACAACAAAACAAACAACTTTATCTCGGTCTACCGGGTGAAGTCATGGAAATGGCGATCTGTTTTTTACGCAATAAAGAAAAAATAAAGTAAAACCCGCGTGAAATATAGGTACAGGGACATTTTCTGTTGAGCCGTTACGTACCGAGGGGTTTGTTTTGGATTTATTGATCCTTTATTGCAGTAAAGATGGCTTGGGTGTGTCTAACCGTGCATACGGGACTGGGTGAATATTTTTAACAGAGAATTTATGTTTCATATGGTAATAACGTGTCTATGATTTAGGAGTGGAATGCGAGTGGAGATCTTCGGTGTGTTTTGTTTGATTTATGTTTTTATCAACAATCGATTTGTTTACTAGGAAGATATTGTCAGGTAGGTATTTATTTCATTCGATAGTCAAATATTGCGTTTCATAAAAATCAATATTTTTTTTTCTCTTGCCATAGTTTGGTTAAATTTTTAGAAACAGTTTGTGGATTATTTAATTTAAATTATTGATTAAATATCGCTTTCACCACAAAGAAAGATTATTCTATGTACCTCCAAAAATACAGGCGAAGCTTAGTTATAAGCAACTATTAAAATGACGTATTATCACTCAATTGTATTTCATGAAGAAAGTTATGTGTTTAACAATCATTGTAAACAAAAACAAAAAATTATTCTTCGTAACTATAGTAAATACTGTTTATTAATATACTTTATGAAATAAAACAGTACTTTTTCCCTAGTCTTCCAACTTGCCAATAAGAGTCACGAAGTAACACGGTGACAAGTTTCATCTGTTTTAAATCAATGTTGGTTTCCATTTTATTCTAGACAAACTTTATCTGAAGGAAGCCAATAGAGGAAAGGAAAATAAAAAGTTCTTATTTTAACTTCGTTCCAAGTACCAAGCAAAGTTCAACAATCCACGTGCGAAAGAGAAAGAAAATGTTTCGTGTAACACCAAACCTACTTACCTAGGCTTTTATTTAAACGAAATACAATAAACATATCTAAGTTCTTTTAGGACAGCCACTACAATTTGCATAAAAGGTTGTTGGTCCCAAGGGAACTTCTGGATTTGCCCCAGTTTGTAGATATCCGATGACGTCAATAAAAGTAAGTTTACCGTATAAATGTGCCCTGTATTATCTACGGATACACTGTTTTAGATCAAAAGGTTACTCCGAATGTAGCGGCATTTCTATTTGATAGTATGAAGAGGTATAATTCGTGGAGCGATATCTTTTGACTGACACTTGGTTGTATTGTCGAGTGGCGCAAACAGATCGCCAGGCAGCTTTCACGCCGGAGTGGCGCTAAGCGCGACCATTTCATGAAGTAATCCGCACTCCGAGAGGCATTAGCGGCTCTACCCGCCCAGCTGCCTCCTCAAACACCCTGACGGTGCATTTTCATACTTTTATTGTATCTTTATCTCTCTAAGCTTTATTCAAAATACACTAGAGAAGATTTATTGGTTTATTGGCTATTTTAAGCAAATTTTACCTTAAACTCTTTAAGGCTTTATTACCTTACAACAATGTAATTATTAAGTATAAAATAATTAAGCTGCGCGGTATAAGCCGGCAGCAAACTATCTGGCGCTGTTTACTTGGCAGTGCAGCGCCAGAGACGGCAGGCGACGATAAGTAGAATCGTTCCACGGCATAATCCTCTCACTGAAGAGGTATTATCGTACTGTGGAGTCCACCCAACGAGGGATAAGCACCTGCATTGTATTGTAAGTGTTGGCGTTTTGACGAGCGGCTTCTTATGCAACGGATTTACTTCTTTGAAGACGCCATATACTATGTGACTTGTAAATGTAATTCACAAAATCACGTACTTTATTCATGTGTAAAATAAACGTATGAAGGTTTTATTCAGACATTTCTGACCTACTTTAGACGCCACGTCCTCTACGTAACAATTTTTAAAAGAATAGTAATAAGTTTTAAGTTTGAAAAGAGAATTTGAAATAAAATTACGAGATGTTTGTATTTACAAACGCGAACGAAGTTGCAGTCGGCATTTCAGTGGCATAAGAAGCTCAGCGACAGTTGAGCCTTTCCGAGACTGGTTATTACAGCATTTTACAAGAACTACTTGTATTTAAATAGTGTTGAGTGTAAATAAGTCTGAGGTAATCATAAATAAATGGTTTGTCAAAAATCATAAAAAATCCTAGAATGCATATTGCTATCAAAGGATCCACAAATATATAAATTATGCTCATGGGGTCTACCTTGCTACGCTTGGTCGTAGCACGCTCTTGCAGCTTTCGTTTTACATGCCAATTACCTAATAACTTATTTACGATAGTCAATTAAACTTTTCTATTATATTGCAACAAAAAAGTGCCAAAACTCAAGTCGCCATTGCATATCCATGAGAGTCTATCCGCGTTATATACACATCATGCTCTACATGTCCACTAAACATTGGCTATTGACGCTCTCGTCGTCATTTTAGTAAAAGCTGGCCATTGTCTCTTTGGATCTTTCCCAAATACCGCTCAACGTCCAATATGAAGACAAAAAGCCACTACACTGACGGCTTGCATATCGAAAATAAATGCACCTATAAAGAACCAGCTCTTTCACATTTTGGAATACAAATAAAAACCACGAACAAAAATGTCTTCGAACAAAAGCTTCATACCCATGCATGTGTAGTACTCTCGATAAGTGTAGGTGGCTAATGATTGAGGCGGTAGCACGTAGCAGAAGCAATTCAACTTCCAAACGTGACTCGAAAGTGCTCCAGGAGTGAAAAATATAATAATTTATCACGTAATAGGATGTAATCTACATTTCGATTGTCATCTGCGTTATTCTAAGGGATTGAATTTTAAGGACGAGAGATTTATTCTAGGTTAGTCAGCGAGCCTTAATTGAGATCCATTCAGCTGAGATATTGGTAAACGGTCAACCGAAGGCGGGCGCCTGATTGAACTCTCTTTCTTGTGTTATTGTGAGTGTAATTACGGGTATTGGCACATTTAAATTTATTTTTCCATTCGACAAACTTGTGATTATTATTTTAATGGGATTTTCAGATACTTAAAAAGTATACTCCATCATTCCGATTCCAAATTATTAGTACAATTTGTAAATAAAATCAATAAGCATCTTTCAAAACATACTTGACTACATTGAAAACAGATTTATATTTTTGCTTCCACAAAAATGCGATAGCATTGGATTAAAGTTAAATATCAAATAGATTTTTTATCGTCAGAAGTCATGGGATAAGTCTAAATTTTCCCAACGGATGAAGCATGAAACGGTTCAGTTAGCGGTCTCAAGACGGACTATTGAGGTTTAACAATGGGGCCAATCACGCCTCCAACTTCCAAGACCTTCCGAGAGCACGTTCTCGCACTTCCGAGTTGTGCGGATACTTCGCGAAGTAACTCAGCCACGGACGAAAAATCCTCAATCAATTGAAGAATCATGATAAAGTTAATGATATCATCTGACATCAATTTATTCGAATCATGTCTGAGGCTGATACATATCATACTAATTTCTGTGCTGACGAATTATTCCGTATTCTGATACACGAAATAAGGTGAAGTCTGTAAGTCAGCGGTAAATAAAAATGATAAAAGACACGTCATGCTTGATCCTGTGAAAAAATACGTAGAATAGTTGAGAATAAAACCTCGCAAGATAAATTCCTCCCAAGACATTTTGCTCTACCTAAGAACCTAGCAGTTGCTACACAAGATTGTGTAACTATATCACCTAAATCCATTGAATATACAGCACTCAAAGTTACAGGTAACACCGCGGTACAAGTCCGATCCGGTGTTGTGCAGTAAATAGGTCGGCTAAAAGTTGTCCCATCTCTAGCGCGTGCCGAAGCCGAACCGAACTCACAGATGTCCGACGCAGCTGCCGTCTCGATGCTTCTCTAGATATCTAATACAAGAAACTATTGTAGACGACGTTTTTTGTTGAGCCAGGAGAAGGATCTGCGTAAATATGTTTAGTAAATTTGTCTTAGAGGCGATTGTACCTATGTGGCAGCTGGCGTTACTACATGTGACGTTTTTTTTTGCAAGATCCCATATTTTAAACGATGACGACGAGACATATGATAATGATGAGTTGTCTGCCATTTATTGATATTTCAAAATAACTTCTTGAAAAGTTTTTATTTACTTAGTTCAAACGTTGTTACCAAGACTTTAATT
Organism: Trichoplusia ni; assembly: GCF_003590095.1. NCBI lineage: Eukaryota > Metazoa > Arthropoda > Insecta > Lepidoptera > Noctuidae > Trichoplusia > Trichoplusia ni. Next base: position 5,775,325 of record NC_039485.1, read on the forward strand.
CTCAATCAGACACAATTTCACCCAAATAAGGCTTAAACTGAAATACCTATTAAGTGTACATGTACACGTGACATATCAGATATATAAACAGGTATCCAAATCTCCCGTACGTTATTAAATGCACAGTCATATCGGAATCGCTGTAATCGAATACGCTCCGATTCATAACCGTATTAAGCCAGGGGTCTGTATCGATTATATCGAGTAGATACACATGCTGGGAGCGGAACCGATAGCCAAATAAACTAGCAAACCGCATCGATTACCTGTCAATGGCAGCCTCCAATGGAGTGACCGCGTCGCCGGACTAGCCGAGACCGTCCTGATAATAGTCAACAAACGTTTTAATTACGTAAAAGGTATCTACACACAATACCAGCTATTTTTATTACGCCAAACCGTGCCAAATTGCTAGAAATATATTAATTAAAATAGCCTACATAATATTCACGGCTACAAAAAGACAGAAGAATCTGCACAGCAATTTCATTATTATGGTGTTAACAACACAATAGAGAAAACTTTGTCTTGACGAAAGTTTTCTACACTTTTAATAAGAGGCCCATTCATCGCATACTTTTCATGAGTAGGGAAGTGGAGAAGAAGGGGGATGGCTTTATCGCAGTAACCCGTGACACCAGAAAATTAAAAGTGCGCTGTCACGGTAGGGCTATCTTAGAAAATAGGGTGACTGTGCTCTTACAGAACTTAATTAATCGACGCTTAAGCCGCTCGGTGGACATGTCCTACAATCGATTTTGCGAGGGTGAACACTGCCTCGTCTACTTCGAAAACAGAAATAAAATAATATAGAAACCTAAAACGACTACAGAATAAGTAGGACCGAAAGAAGATTCAAGATTAAAGGAACGAATTTAGCTTACAAATATCTACTTACTAAGAATCAATTATCCTAACTCTTAAAGCAAATAACTTGTAATGAATTCTCTTAGGCATAAATCTTTTTCAGTGGTTTTTTGAAACGTAAAAAAGTATTTTAATGGTAGTTAGAAACCAAACTACAATTAAACAGGGCCCATACATCAGAGACAGGCTCTCTAGATGTAAAGGCTCTAGTGTGCTCTCCCACGACTGTGAGTGACACATAAATCGATATTGCACGGGACGTGTGGCTTTTGCACTGGTTTTAATAGCCTTGATAAGAATCGGTACACATAAACACAATAGCAAAACTGTGAATCCCTTTCAATGAAAGTTCAAATGGAATGTTTTCGGTTCAATATAAATGTGTCTTAGAGCAGACAGGTTACTTCGATTTCTAAGCAAATAAGCATTCTACTCTACTCTTTAGAAGTTTGGTTATTTCGAAAGGCAAGAAAAATAATTTGTTAGGTTGGCAAAATAAGTTTTCTATTTTTTTATAAAAGTTAAGTGTAATTGATAGGTTCGGATAACGGACTATCATAGGTAAAATCAAATAAAAATTAGTTAATTCAAGATAGACTGCCAAGCTTCACTTTTTGAAAGTTACAAAATATATACCTACAAACATCTCTGCCCGCTCGATCGACTTTATAATATGGGAATAAACATCTATCTGCTTAACCATACACATGTATAGATGCAGCTTCAGTAAGTAGTTGGGATAGAGAGAGAGCAGTAACTGTGTCATCCACACTAATTTAACGATTTATTGAAATAGCACGTAGATAGATAACAAACAAAACTTAGCGAGTGTAACTAACATCTTCGTTGGGATTCCACTGCGTCGACAAACTCCTAAAAGTTTGCTTGAAACTTAATTTAGCTGGACTAGTCCTCGACCGCTGATGGAAAGTTTTAGCAAAGCTCTGTACTAATGGAAGGCGAACTAAATAACTGGAAGCCATCTACCAACGGACTGAAATGTTTATGTATATGCTGCACGGAAAGAATGGGTGGCATGTTCATGTAACTAGGTAGCTACATCACGAATACAGACGTCTAGTCTATGCAGACAATTGAAATTGTATGTAGCTGGGTACATATAAGCACAGTGTTTTACGTACCTAATGGTCGGATAAGGATTGAGGAAGTCCCTATATAATAACACTCTGTATTTTGTATGATTCGTTTTCGTTATAGCCAGTGTAGAGGAAGTCGTCGTCTGTGTGGATAAATATGTACCTATTGAAGATGATTAAATTAAATGAAGTCCTTAAAATATAAAAATATTTATTTTATGTTATCATAGAATATCTCTTATTATACAATATTAGTTAGATAATATAATATATAATAAATCTTTTGTATTATATTTAAACTTCATTGTATTTTGATAATTTCAGTGCTTGATAAAACCTCACAATAAAATTCCTCACATTCAATTATGTAAAAGTTTTACTGGTTTATAGGCAACACTAGCTAGTTTACTTCAAAGTTTGTAAATATAAATAAATAAGAACTAATTCATTACCTTTAAAAAATTCGAGGTGCTAATTTATATCAACATAATAGGGCAGTGACTCATGTGATATGCAAGTACATAACTATTTGTGAGCTCAAAGTATGTCTCAAATCTAAATTATTTTGGAATGGATTGATCATTAAATCGTGGTAGAATCGACTAATAATACGAATAGTCGAATAGTTTAGTTTCCCTTTCGATCGCTTCACTACGCGTACGCGACGCGCCGTTCACATCTGTCACGTTTCTCACACAAAATATTTATCAAATTTATTTCAATAAATACAGCTGTAAATTGTCAGTATCTTTGTAAATACGCTTTAGTATAAGGTGTAGAAGTTCTAAAAGTAATAAATAACTAAATTTCGTTTTTAGATGCAACTAAACAGTGGTTAGAAATGGACCAACAATTCTCATTGTCCTGGAATAATTTTCACGGGAACTTGACTAAAGGATTCGCCGGTTTATTAGGAAATGGCGAATTTGTCGACGTAACTATTGCCGTCGAAGGTCATTTGTTGCAAGCACACAAAGTAATACTATCAATATGTTCACCGTATTTCAAAAAAATGTTTCAAACGAATCCATGTCAACATCCAATTGGTAATTTTTAATTGACTTATTAGTGTGTGAGTTATATGAGTGTTTAATAATTATTATGTGGACCAAATTTACATTTTGTTTGTTTTTTGCAGTTGTACTCAGGGATGTGACTCACAAAGCAATGAAAGACTTGTTACAATTTATGTATCATGGAGAAGTTAGTGTTAAACGTGAAGATCTCACTAGTTTTATAGGAACTGCCGAAGTGCTGCAAATCAAGGGATTGACAAACAAAGAGGTAAGTTCTGTAGCTCCTTTATGGTAAACTAATTTTTAAAAAAAATGTAGTACATCAGTATAATAACCTTCTTCTTAATCTTTTTTAGACTGAAGAAGAAGATGATAGTGAAAGAGAACAAGATTTACCCAAGCACAGAACAGAAACCCTGAACAATACACCGGATGCTGAATCCTGTGTGTCTGATACCTATGACACTGGTTTGAATGATGAAACAACACAAAGCAATGAACTAGAGTTGATGAAGCAAAGACAACTCATAGAAAAATTACATAGACTCAGTAACCTCAAAAGAAAATCAGATGAGTTCCTTCAAAAAACATATTTCTCAGACATACTCAACCCTGAAAAAAGGCCAAAAACAAAAGAAAAACCTATTTACAAACAAAACAGCCAGATATACCCGACCAATAACTATGAAAACTTAAAAAGTTTGTATGATGACAATCCTGTAGATATAACATCAGCTTATAACACACATTTGCAGAAAAACAGCCCTGATATTAATGATAAAAACAAGGAACAATGCCCCTCTGATAATGGAATAGAATTGAAAACTGAATGTGATGACAGTGACATTATAGTAACAGACCCTGCTGTGTGTAACACTCCAAAAAACTATGAGTCATCAAGGGATGGGAAAAAAGATCTATCTATACCCATGGAGTACTCATCACCACAAGATAGTGAGTATTCTTTCAGTTGTAAGAAATGTTTATAACAATCTCTAATTCAAACCTGCATACTTGCACAATATCCATACAGTAAACATTAATCACCTTGCTTACTAACGCTTCCTTATTATTTCATGCTGATCAATAAGATTAGAGATTGTGTTGAAAATGCAATCATTTTATTATTTTTCATCAAATAATGTTCCTATTTTCTTTTGCATTAAGCTTTCTTATGAAAACACGATGGCATTTTCAACAATTTATAATCTTATAAAACTTACATGTCCTTTTGTGCAAACTGTGCTATGAAAATGCCCATCGTGATTTCAGATCCCAGCTTGAGTTCGTTATTCATCGATCTTAAAAACTTAGTGAATGGTAAGGTGACTAACTATGCACCAAGAACTAACACGAGTGACGAGAACCCCAGGCCGACTATGGAACATCGCCTTGTAACTATCCCTCAAAAGGAAGATGGCAAAAAGAAATACCCACAACGGTCTTGCCGGCTCTGTTGGAAGATAGGCAGGAGACGAGACACCAGGTTCATGTGCAGTGCATGTGAACTACCATTTTGTAAATCACCTTGCTTTGGAATCCACTTTAATGATATACTCAAAGTATCTCAGCTGCAAGGAGATTATTATGCAAATTAACATTTAAATACATAGTATGCTTTCCCTCAGCCCTCTACAGAGGCAATATACATTACATTATTTTTAAGCAAAAGTAATATTACATATTATGGATAAAAGTCTACTAGAAGGCTAGTACTAAGGCCTGCTATTTATATTCTTATATACACCATGAATCATAGATTCAAATGAGATTTGGGACCAAATCTATAAACTGGATGTATGTGACAGAAAAACACCCTAAAAAGTTACATAACTATATTGTAGCATAAGTTATGATTAAATACCAGTTACATCTCAGAGTAATAAAGGTCATAAAGCACAATAAATAATTAACTGTGATAGTGGGACTATGCTCTCAAGTGCCAATTAATTGTTAAATCTAAACTTTTTTATAAACTTGCAACCAATTAGAGAATATATTCACAATTTCGATAAGTGCCATTATGTTTCGCCATAAAATTTTATAAAGACTTTATTGCTCATATTCTAGTCTATTTATTGTACTACTTTAAGGTATTCAACAATAATTTTCTGATATAATAATTAGAATAGTTTTTGGACTAGTTATTGAAATGAAACAACTTCGATATCAAAATGATCTCTAACAGCAGTTTTATATTGTTTAAGAACCAAATTGAGATTTACATTCCTCTTTTTTTACATTCGTATTTTTTATTATAATTAAAATTAAGGTCTCGTGTAAAACATTTATTTGTAACGTAATTTTTCTATATTCGAAAACGAGTGCTACTTTTAACGAGTGATGTTAATAAAATAAAAAGTGTGTTTTGAATGATAATTATTATAAGCGAATGTATTTTTATATCCATATTTGATTAAATGATATATGAACAAATCATGAGAATTTCATTTATCTGGAGTTTAAAAAAAAACATTACAAGTCTTTTTTTTATTTTACTCAGTTCTTCTCTGGCAAGGTAGACTAAAAACAATTATTAATTTGCAGGTGCCCTATCCCTTGTCGTGAATGGATCAAATGAACACCATCAGCTACCAGTTCGCTACAAATATATTTACAGTAGAAAGGGACATAAACAGTTAGTGCACATGAACTTTGTTTATACAAAACATTCTACGACTCACGGCAAAACCTCGTGGAGGTGTGTTCAGTATTTTTCACTGAACCGATGTCCAGCAACAGTTGAAACAATAGACTCAATGATCTATGCCGTGAACCATCAACACAACCACGAAGATTGTTATGAGAAGTTAACAAGAAATAATATCTATGAAATGAATGTTTCACCAAAATAGAAGCGGAGTTTTGTGTATATAGTATTATTATTATAAGTGGACCTTAAATAAGTGTTGAAAACCTATTTCTTGCTTAACTAAGTCAATTCTTAAATGCCTTGTTTATAGGTATTTTTTGTTTATGTTAAAATGACGAAGTTAAGCTGGAAATAGATTTTTTATATTAAGAACCTCAATAGAAAGGTTTCAAAAAGTTCCTATGTTTAATTTAAAGTATTTGGTCGACCTCTCTCATACAATTCAATGTATAAAGTTCAGAATGATTTTTATACGTAAATTAAAATATTCCTTTAGACTTATCTAGTCAGAAAATAGATTATTATTTCATTGATTTTTTTTCACCTTGTAAAACATATTTCTGCCCTTGAAAAGATTAATATAAAAAGAAAAAGGTTATTTACTTTATAATTGTTTTATTTAACGTGTCTTATATCTTAATAACTTTTAAATTGAATGGCCTTAATTCAATTCAGGCTGAAATTAATATTATGACTTAAGATGTTTTACGCTCCCAGTAGATTCAGCAAGCATAGCCGCCGCTCTTTTTCTCGGCCTATGTTTCTTACTAAAGCCAATTCCTGTAATAAATGATCGATTTAAAAATGCTACATCTGTGTGTTACCGAAAGAGATAGCAAAAGGTGTAATATAGAAAATTCGACACATCTATCGACGCACACACTATTTGCCTACTATCTCAAAATGCGAAATAGCATTTTTTTGGCTAATTATTGTCACTCCCAGTGATTTTAGGATTCTAACAATACTTATCCCCCCCCCCTTACCTAATTAGTCATTAAAATCTCAGGGGATTTAAAATCCTTGAAAACCTGAAAACATTCAATCATTTTGTGGAGTCGTAAAAATTTTACTTACGAATGTCAACATCGGGCCTTTCCTTCAGTCCAAACGATCTCGCTACGATATCAACATCCATTGTTATCACATTGAATATATGCTTCAATTTCTTTACTTCAAATGCTCTCATGTATCCTTCAAAAGCTTCTACAGCTAATTGATGAAAAAGGGGATCAGAAATTGCAGCATCTAACTGAAAATAACAAATATTTACTTGAAAACTTCACTATGTACATGGAGAGTTCACACAAGTTCAGAGATGAAGGTAAAACATCAGAATTGCCAAATATATTTTTTCGTTTTGGTGTGATGGGAAAAATAGTGGTTATTCAATTCGTTTCGTAGCAATTCTAAGACGTTTTGTCTTTAGGCGTATACATAGTATATACACTATAATATACGGTAAAATAAATAATAATCCAGGAAATTCATCAAAGAGCGAATCCTAATAAGTACATCTATACTAAATAATGTGTCAACATACCTTTGGTTGTAAATTAGCAAACTTGTTCCAAGATTCATATTTGTCCAAATAAATTTTGGATTCCTTTAAATATGGAACAAAATCTTGTTCTTCTGGTCGCAATAATAACACGGCATTACCTTCTGCACCCATCCCTCTTGCAGTTCTGCCAACCCTATGAATGTATTCCTGAAATTTAAGCATAATTAAAATTAAATAATTTATTTCTTACAAATAACATACAAATAGTCCAAAAAGGGTGCATAACAGAGATTCCTTTTTGAGATTTGACCATTTTCATTCTATAATTTTTATTTTGCAATCATTATCTACTTCGGCCGATTGTTATTACGTCGGCCGATATTTTGATAATTATATTAATATTGATAAATTTATTGAAAACATTACTAACATTCGCATCTGCAGGCGGATCAAACTGTACAATCCAATCAACGGCTGGTATATCCAAACCCCTTGCAGCTAAATCAGTACAAAACAAAGCCACTTTTTCTGCATTGTAGAAATTCGTTATCACATTTGTTCTATCTGCTTGGCTCATTTTACCCTGTAATAATAACGGATGATAAGTTGATTTTCTAAGTCTCAAACAGAGTTAGAAGGATATATATTATAGTCTTTTGCAGGCTGTTGAAATATTAAATTTAAATTAATAAATTGTTGTCCAATTACTGACCATGACTGAAAATTGGCTAACAAAAGTCCATTCACTAGCTTCAAAGAAGATTCTTTTAAAATCCTTAAAACTTAAGCTTTAGGACATGCTTTTGACTTAGACATCACCATTCATTTAAGATTTACCCACTTCACACTATTGTTAATAAAATTGTCTTAAATTATTATACTTACATGAATACAAAGAACAGACACCTGGCAATATTTACTGAAAAATTCATGGTGAAACTCAACTGATTTACAACTGGAGAAGAAGACCATTACTTTAAAGTTTCGTGTCTTTTTCAATAACTTATCGAGCCACCAGAGTCTGTATTCTGTGTCACATATAGCATATCTGCAATGGAAACACATATAATTTTTAATCAATCAAAAACATTCTTACTTCAACATAAAACACTTTAATATCTCATATTGTTTGAGTTCCATGGAGTCAAGCTATTTGACTCAATTCAAATGAAATATTGAATAGAAAACCTCTTTAGATTGTGCTTTGATTTACAGTATTAATTATAGTTATTGAGTATCTATCTGGTTAAAATGAGAGAGACTTTCTATAAACATACCCTTGCTTTAGCCCTTCAACAGTTGCCATAAGATTATCTTCATCTGTATTAATATTATGAACCTTTTCTTTCATAGCTGATTTTATTAAAGCCTCGGTTCTTTCAGACTGAGTAGCACTAAATAACATGGTTTGCCTTTCCTCTGAAAAAAAGGATAATAAATGTGTTACTACTAATGCTGCACACAATAGGAGAAAAGCCTAAGCCAATGTCCCAAATGGTGAAAATTTGATATGGGAAAATTGATTTCAGATGAAAAAAAATCCTCTTACCAGGGTTATACTATAGCTATTCTTTCCAGAGATTTGATTATGGATGGCAGGACAAATTTCTCTTTTATACTTTTTGTATATGTATCCTTTTATTCTTATTTCCATGTACTATTCATATTCTATTAGTTATTGTTTAGTATTAAGAAACATATTACTTACTTGGTAGTCTATTAACAATCTGTTTTAAATCTTCTTCAAATCCATACTGAAATATTTTATCAGCTTCATCTAATACTAGGCAGCAGACATTTCTGTAATCAAACTCTTTTGTTCTCATATGGTCAAACAATCGTCCAGGTGTAGCTATTACTATGTGCACCCCTAGAATTTTAAAGCAAGAGTTGAGATTAAGAAAAAATAAAGTTTTTAAAAGTTCACAAAAGATGTTTAGTGACCTCTTAAGAAAATGGTTTTCTAAATTTTTATGGTATTAATATATTAAGGTGATAATTATTATGGTGTTAAAAACTTGAGGTCAAAACAAATTTTAATTGACAAAAGTTTGAAACAGAAGTCACCAAGAATGATCAAATATTATCTATCACACACAAAGAGCCATGTTAGCATAATTTAAAAAAACAGTTTCAATTTATATTTACTAGAGATTTGCATTTACAGACCTGTAGAGAGCTCTGCACTTTGCCTTTTTCTGTTTTCTCCACCAATTACCAAGGAGGATGTTATATTTTCATGGTATGCCACAAGTTCTTGAAGTACGCTATGAGTTTGTATTGCTAACTCTCTTGTTGGTGATATTATTATGCAGCAAGTCCCTAGAAAAAATAAAATATATAACAACCTTCATAAAGAGGATATGGGCTACTGGGTGTTGGTTATGATAGAATATAAACCATAAAATTGGATTATCTGTGGAAAAAAGGATTCCACTTTGATACCTTACATAAGATATCCGCCCCTGAGAAGACCCATTGACTGTTTATTTAGTCTTGTTGGCTTGTTGGTTGGGTATTATTCAAGGTCTATGAACAATGTTTCAGTATGGTATAATTTTAAGAGGCAACAATAATTCATAGAGAATTCTATACCTTGAACCTGTTTCTCCTTACACTTGATAATAGTTTCAACAGCTGGTATCAAGAATGCCAAGGTTTTACCAGACCCAGTTTTAGCAGTGGCCACAACGTCGACTCCGTCTAACGCTGCCGGCAATACTTCGGCCTGAATATCTGTCATAGTTTTAAAACCCATCCCTTTGATTGCTTCCAAAGTCGGAGACGAAATTTGATCCTTTAAAAATTTGAATTTCTTTCTTGGATTCACTTTCTCTTCCTCCATGTTTTTGTTAGATTAGATCAATGTTTTCTTATCTAACTTCAATATGTAAAGTTTCTTCAGCTTTTGTTTAGAACTTCTAACTTTACATATCATAGAAATAGAATTTGATCAACAGCATATCACAACACAACCAAAATATTCCAGCATGTTTTTAACAGTCAAGTCACTGTCAAACTAACGCTTATTGCCATCATTCAACCCATAGACCATACAGATAATTTAGGTCTGCTTTTAACCTGAAAAGGATGTATCTATATAAATAATAAGGAGCAGAAAGAAGTTGTGTAACGTTTTTATAATGTTCTAGTTTTAAAAAGGTCACCTAGTCATAGAATAAACAACAATCGCGCCGAATGAATAATAAAAATCGTAATTTTCAGTCTGTGGAAGTTTTAAGTGCATCTGTGAAACTTTTGACATAATTAGTTTCCTGCTAACTGCTTGTCTATTGTTCATTTATGTTCAACACATTGTGAGAACGGTGAACATGTGTAATATCAGTGTGTAATATTTAACTAAAACGTGTTAAAATGCCTACTCCAGACAAAATACTTATGCGAAAGATTAAGAATCGTGAAAAGAAGAAGTTGAAGCTTATAAAAAAGAAAACTAATGATGCATCCGAAGAAACACCAGGTAACATAACCTCCAAGACAGAATGTTATTTTACTTAAAAACTTGAATATATCCTTTTAAAAAGTAAACTTTAAACAATCTTTATGTGGTTATATACCGGGGCTTATTCAATATACTCACTAAATATATATATATACGTGTTTGTAACTGAATAATAAATTTAACTTTTTTATTTCAGAAGTTGAAAACAAACCAGTAAAAGAGGTAAAGAAAAGGCCACGTGAAGACAATGAAAAGGCGGTACCAACTAGTAAGTACAATTCGTATTTCGAATAATGCCAAGAAAGCCACATTTTGACCTATGCAATTGGAAATACGCATTCCTCATTCTTGTTATGGCCATTGTTGATTTTGAATGTTTTCTAATATTTCTCTGTATTCTTTTCTAGAAAAACAAAAGAAGGTAAAGAAAGAAATCAAAACTGAACCAGATCCGGTGAAAGAGGAACCATCTTCAGAGAACAGTGGTTCTGATTCTGACGATGAAGAAATTGCTGAAAGTGGAGCTGAAAATAATGATAACTCTGAGAGCCAATGTAAGTATATCTTCTTTTGTACCTTTCTTTAGGTTTTTAATACTTAGTTATAATGACTTAGTTAAAAAAAAAATTGTCCCAAGTGCATTATTAGAAATGTTATTAAATACTAGTAAAAAAAGACACTTCATATGTATACTACTTACTAATATGTATCATACTAAGTTTATAAACACAAGCAAATTAAAATAATTGATTTACCTTTTTCAGTGCCCGGTTCCAGTTTATGCCTCGGCATATTATCAGATCAAAAATTCACTGCACTTGAAGGGAAAGTCTGTGAATCCACTTTGATGGGGATTAAGGACATGGGATTCACCACCATGACAGAGATCCAGTCTAAAGCTATACCACATTTACTTGAAGGCAGGGATCTAGTAGGAGCAGCTAGGACAGGATCGGGAAAAACTCTGGCTTTCTTAATACCAGCTATTGATCTTATTTATAAACTGAAGTTTAAGCCTAGGAATGGTAAGTTTTATATAAAGGAATATTATTAATAATAAATGCTTAATTACAAAAGAGTATTATGTATCATTCATTTATACTAAAAATGCGATAAGGGAATGCATTTCCTACAATATAGAGCATCTTGTGGTAATTTTTAACTAGAAATTTGCAAAATTCTAATACAGGCTCAGCATCAACATTGTTTTAGTATTTAAGAAAATATATTTTCTGTAATGATGACGAAAAGGCGAATGTGAAGACAACTGCCAAACTTATTTGCAAGTTTACAATTGGTACCAATAATAGGTTGAGTCTCCGGTGAAAACTGTTGAGGCACACTTATTATTGATGCCAATAATAAACTGCTAGAGTTTGAGACAAAAGTTGTTTTGTGAACACAGAATGGATATCTGAATATATCTATTTATTATCTGGTCTATTGTCATTTTTTAAAAGTTATTTTAAGCTTTTAAAATTTTGTCTTTAGGTACTGGAGTGATAATCTTGTCTCCTACAAGAGAATTGGCCATGCAAACATTTGGAGTATTAATGGAATTAATGAAGTATCATCATCATACTTATGGGTTGGTTATGGGAGGTGCTAATAGAAGTACTGAAGCACAAAAGCTTTCTAAAGGTAAACTTTATATAATTCTTAAATATTTTTTGTTAATATAACTCCTCAAGATTATTGTTGGTGGTGGATTGTGCATATCACCTGAAGCTTCCAGACAAATAAAGATCAATAAAATTTTTGCTTACTTTTGGTATGTATATTTGATTCTGGATAAAGAAAATTTATTATGTTATTTGAGTGTATGAAAACATTGTTGAAAAAGATCAGTCATTTTATTTTAAGAGTCCAATTTCTTACTCACTATGTGTGAGTAAGGAATATTATATTTTAGATAAATGTGTAAAGTTAAAATTTGTAATATTAAAAAAAAGTTTAAGAAATCCCTAAAAGAAGTCTGTTACAAGTTGTTGATGTTTATTTGGAATGCAAATTAAGCCAATTTTTAACATCTTTTAATTTATTATACAGGTATCAACATCCTAGTGGCTACACCAGGTCGACTTTTAGATCATTTGCAGAACACACCAGATTTTCTTTACAAGAATTTGCAATGTCTTGTCATTGATGAAGCTGACAGGATCTTGGAGATTGGTTTCGAAGAAGAAGTTAAGCAGATCATTAAACTTCTTCCAAGTAAGTTCTATATTATTCAAACATTATTTTTAAACACCTAAAAGACAGTATCTCTAAGAATTAGACAGTAAATATAGCTTTGTTTGTAAAACAGACTCTAGTTTCGAAACAAAAAAGTCCAAATCAGTTCACATAAGCCTCTAATACATGACGCGTTTTATGTTTTTTGCTCTACTACTCTGCAGTAATATTATATTGTTGCCTTAAAAACTACTAAAGTGCATCTTAAATCTACCCATCTAAATGTTTTAATATTTTAACAAAAATATCATAGAACCTGTTTAAAATTCATACTGAAACAACCATCTGCATTTATTTTTTAGAACGTCGTCAAACCATGATGTTCAGTGCCACACAGACGAAGAAGATTGAGGCTTTGACGGCGCTAGCGGTAAAACACGAACCAGTTTACGTAGGAGTGGATGACCATAGAGAACAGGCTACCGTTGACTCTCTAGAACAAGGGTAGGTTTTCAATCTACTAATTCCTATTCATATTATACACGCGAAAGTTTGCATGTATGAATCTTGTTCCTCTTTACCGCAAAAACGGATTTAGACGAAATATGGTTCACAGATTTTTCCCTGTTTTATATCCCCTTGGGATCATTTTCGAATTGTAGCCGGCACCTAGCTGTACCTAGCGGTACCTAGCTGTTGCTTGCGGGCCCGCAAGCAACAGCTAGGTACACAATCTTAAAATATTTATGGATTTTTGAAGCCTGAGATTTTCGAGTTGTTTATTTGGAAAGTTTTTATTTTTTTTGCTAAAACTGACATTCAGACGAAACTTTGCTGATCACATACACAAGAATTTGTGCTCGACTCTTAAAAATCACAGTATTAGGGTGAAGCAAATCGTATTTTTTATTCAAGTGTATATTTATTACGAGTTTATATTTATTGTAAGACGCACAAAGTCTTTTTGCGTTTTGAACAAGAGTTTTCTATGACAGGAGAGGCGCCCGTCTGGATTCACACTAAATCTCTTCACCTGCCAGTTATCTTTACATTCGAAGATATGTTACAAACGACGATCAATATATTATTATATCACAATCCTAATCTTTGTGTTCCAAAAGGTCAAGAGAGTAATTATTAGTCAATTATTTGCTGACCTTTTATCAATGAGCAATTTATGTTTAGCACATGTCATCATTTACATATCTAGACGTGATTGTAAAATGCAACTTAGGGAAATAACATTCACTATCTGAAGTCTGGCTTATTAATGAATTTGTTGCCCTACCTATTATTGTAGTGTCGATATTATAGCAAAATAATAAAGATAATTCATGTATGAAGGGTATTTAAATATGAATTATCTTTATCATTTTACATCCAGCTGAATGGGAAAACAAACAGCAAGAAATTCGACATTTTTAAAAACAATTATTTTCTTTACAGTTACATTGTATGCCCCTCTGAGAAGCGAATGATGGTGTTATTCACATTCCTAAAGAAGAATAGGAAGAAAAAGGTCATGGTTTTCTTCTCAACCTGCATGTCAGTCAAATATCATCATGAGCTGTTCAATTACATTGATCTACCTGTCATGTCTATCCACGTAAGTATATGTTTTTATCTCTATCAGATAGGTCACTGAAAAGCGATTTTGTAGTTTTAATACTTGAATGTAATCATCAATTCACTGGCGACTTTGATCTACCCGTCATTTACAAGTACATATAGGGTGATATAAGTGTGGTTAGTTTGTTATCTCATAGAGATAGGTGACTGACGAAAACGTACACACAGACGACAAATTTCTGGACAGCGAATAATGTAATTAAGAAAAAAGTACTGACTAATTTTCATCCCAAATGAGATAACCGTCTGTTTTATATAGGCCAAATTGCTTGAGTTAGTTAATTATTAGTCAAGACATTTTAGTATCCCGAGTATCTCTCGTATAGTTCAATACAGTATAGAAAGATAGCAATGTTAAGTAACAAATCTATGTTCTGTACCAGGGCAAGCAACAACAAACGAAACGTACGACAACCTTCTTCCAATTCTGCAACGCCGAGTCCGGTATACTACTGTGTACGGATGTAGCGGCCAGAGGCCTGGATATACCAGCGGTCGACTGGATCGTACAGTACGACCCGCCAGATGATCCTAAGGTAAAGAATAACTTACTCACTTACATTAGCTGTTAAAACAGATTGTTGCCGTTATAGAAGCGAGATGCTGCAATGCGCCGTCTCGAAGACTTCTTTTAAGAGTTTGCGCAATGCGCACATAATAATGAAATCAAAATACCTACATCAATTCTTTGAAGTTTGGTATGCTGCAGTACATATAATTAATGAAAGTTACACCTTACAGGAATATATCCATCGCGTCGGCAGAACTGCACGAGGTCTTGGAACTAGTGGCCACGCATTACTGTTTCTTCGCCCTGAAGAGCTTGGTTTCCTCAGGTTCTTGAAACAGTCCAAGGTTACGCTCAATGAGTTCGAGTTTTCTTGGAATAAGATTGCAGATATACAGCTACAGGTTTGTATTGCTTTAGTTAGCATATCATTAATGGCAATCATCATACTCTTCCTTCATATATACAAGTCTTATTATTACCACAGCTGAATAAAATATAGTCTGCCAGACTTCACAAACAAGTAAAATAGTAGTCTCTGTGTTTCACTTTATTCGGGTTTCACTTACATGAACAATAAAACTAAAAACGTTTTCTCTTCGTTTAGCTCGAGAAGTTGATATCAAGAAACTACTTCTTAAACCAGTCTGCAAAGGAAGCGTTTAAGAGTTACTTGAGGGCCTACGATTCACATCATCTCAAGACAATATTCGATATCGACACCATCGATATGGCTAAAGTGTCCAAGTCTTTCGGTTTTACGGTCCCACCCGCCGTTGAACTGAAAGTAGCAAGCAAAGGACCCCCGCAGAAGAGGAAAGGAGGCGGCGGATACGGATACTTCAAATCATTAAACGCCCCCAACAACTTCAAACAAAAGGCAGAGAAAACTAAAATGTACAGGCAGAAAGGCAACAACAAAAGAAATAACAGCTAGTTTATAAGATAAAATAAATCGCTTTTATTTTAAACATCGTTTTAATTTAAATAAATTACATAACCAAGACTCCATTTCGTCAACATTTGTTATCACACAACTTCAGTGATCTGTTTGCATGAACCCGCCACGTCGTATTTTATATCTTCACATAATAATCTTGCAGCCCGATTGCATTTCGATGATAAATATTAGGTATCTTCTTATTTCTGGGATGATACGTCGTCATTTGTCAAGTACTTGCACTGTTGTTTTTTGGTACTGAGTTATAGTTGAGGAAATACGAATGCAATATTATCTTATCACAGACTTAAAGGTCCTTAGGTTGCATATTTAGAAAGTATTTGTAGGCGGCCAGTGTGGCACAACGGTAATAAATAAAGTCTTACGAAAATAAACCTTACTGCTTCGAAATAAAGTATTACTGACGTCAGTTTCCTTGCTCTGTTTATAGTATTATTTTTAGTCGCACAATAACATGAATAATAAAAACAATCTCGACGTATATCGCAGCTCCATTATTTACTATTTTGAATTGAACCAGCAATTCTGATAGATAATAATAATGGGAGGCTACGAATTACGCAGTAGTATTGGACAACCTATACTTGATAAACAAATGTATTACCGTATGCTAAATTTAAAGTAAGTCTTAAGACTCGTTAATTTTAAAAGGATACAGAAGTCCACATGTGGTTGTTCTTTAAACCCAAACGCTCTCGCTGCTAATTTGAGATCCAAAGAGTTTATATTGAATATTTTTTTCAAAGGATGCGTTTTATAGCATCTGAGAAATGAGAGATAAGCTTTTCTAGCTGAGGTTTTCATAACGCCGTTATTAGATATTAGGTCTTCTAGCTGTAAGAAAAGTTAATGAACACAATCAGATTTACAAAACACTAGAAAGCATATAAGCTTATTCTAGTTATTGCAAGAACCAAAACAGCTTGATTATAAAAAGTTAACGCTGCCATATCTCTAAATACGTTGCAGTGTATGTAGGGTATGCAGCTGTGTGTGTCCTTAATCTAGGTCCATTGGATGTGCTCCAAATTCTTACCATCTCTTGAACCTCATCAGGAGGCTCACCAAAAGTATATTTATCTAAATAAACCTTTTCTTTTTCTAGAAATTTAATAAACTCCTCTTCCTCTGGCCGCAGTAAAATAACGGCGTTACCTCTATTGTTCAGTCCCCTAGCCGTACGACCAACTCTATGAATATACTCCTGCAAGATAAGATACGATGAAATAGTAAATGTGTCAATCAGTATTCTTGAGTAAATAAGATAAATATGTCAATTCAATCTTCTCGGAAAAAAATGCGATCGACTGGCAATCTACAGGTCGAAAGTTCAGAATTTTGCCGTTGCACTCATTTGAGCACTTAATTAATGCCAAAACGTCAAACGTAAACATGTAAAAAAGATTGTAGGTAGGTACTTTGGGGTCCGATGGCGGGTCGTATTGCACAATCCAGTCGACTGATGGGATGTCCAGTCCTCGTGCTGCGACATCAGTACAGAATAGGACGCCATTGTGAGCTTCTGTAAAACTATGGAATGCCTCTTTTCGCCGCGCTTGACTTTGTTGGCCCTGAAAAATAAACTTATTATTGTAGGTAAAACTTCATGGATAGTAAAAGCAGATTCTAAAAAGTACTACTAAAATACAGGAACGGAGACACGATTGCGGCCAGTGAAAGTCTGATCAGAATTATCAACTTTTAAATTAACTTATCTGGGGTCACTCAGTTTATTTTAATTTACACAGGTTTATCATTTGACACCTGCAATCAATATAATTCAATTACCTACTTATGTGTTTTTTGCAATTATTACAATCGTGATTTTTGTTTTCAATTTTCTTTCGTAGAATTCATAACATGACGAACAAGTGCTGGTTAGTAACAAGTTTTATGCAATTTTGAAATAAGACATAGGAGATAAGGTTGTTCACAAGTTTATCTTGAATATCATATGTATAACCCACTGTCTACATATAGTGCTCCGAAATTCCTATCGAGACACGAAATTCTTTCTTTCTTTTTTGCTTAGCCCTCAACGTCTCATTGGATGCTTCGGTACAATCAATGCTTGTTTTTCCAGATTAAAAAAGAAGTTTCCCGCATTAAGGACTTTAATCATTTGTGTGGCGGGGGCTTCACAAATGTTAGTTAAATCTCCTAAGCGGGAATCAAACCCGCAAAACGTCATGCACAGTAGTAGGCTGTGTTGGGCCGGTGATCTCAAACACTCATTTTGTAAGTCTGTCAGACGGTCCAGTTTTTTTGTCAAATACTAATAAATTCAAATAATCAATCCTGAAAAAGAATGTATGAACATGTGTCGCATAAATATCTCGAAAGATAGTGTAGGTATATCACATTGCATATTATTATGCTAAAGTCTGGTTAAACTCGATATTATAGAGTTCGATATTGGGCATTGGTGACAGTGACTCGCCGTTTGGGTGAACTGAGATGGGAGAGAATTAGAACATTGCGGCCGTGACCAATAGATCTTCAACAAATATGTTAGCTTTTGAGTCTAATCAATAAATAGTACCTATTGATTTTATCTATATTTATCTGGTATTTACATCCATGTCTGTCTGAATTATCTAACTTGGTAAACATAACATTGAACGAAGATTTGTTGAGGTTTTTGGTTTATAGTAAATTTATGCTTTATCCGATCTAAGAAAAAACTTATGACATCGTAAAAATTTGACGCGGAACACATCGTATGACGTTGCTGAGTTTATGTTAACTAAAATTTAATGCTCTAAATTTTTTGGACAAGTTAGGAACCTGGATAGCTAATAGCTAATTAAAAAATTAAAAAAAAAACTTACGTGTATACTTAAAATTGAAGCTTTACAATGCACTTTAAAAAACTCGTAATGAAAGTCCACAGATCTACAAGATGAGAAGAAGACCATGACTTTCAGTTTTTTACTCTTTTTAAGCATTTTGTATAGCCAAGACATCCTTTTTTCCACTGGACAAATGTAATACCTGTAATAATTATACAATTTAAATCTCTAAAACTGCATATAACAATAAAGGTTGTCTGGAAGATATCGCTTTTAGCGATAAGACCGCCATTGTACCCTAACATTGTATGTATTAAGAATCACTGCTGTAATTCCATGGTGTACAATAAAGAATATTCTAATCTAATCTATAACAAGATATTAACTACATCATTATTGAGAGGTGGACCTTCAAAAGATTAATAAAAAAGAGATTTTTATACTTGGGTTATAAAACAATCTGAAGATTTTCACTATCTTAAAATTGACAGGTATAACTCATTACCAAATACTGGAATGTTCTAGGGAAGATACTAGCCAAAACATGTCATATTATGGATAAACTATATAAATTTTGTAGAAATCAAATATTCTCAAGAAAAACAATCCAATACATATGTTTTATTATTAGTTCAGCTGCATGAGGTAAATGAATAAAGACTCCTTGGAATTTCCAAGCTATTAAATAACAATTAATTAAAATAGGTAATTTCATTTATTAATAAATTGATACAATATTATAATTACCCTTGCTGAAGTCCGGACACAGTGGAAGTTTTGTTATCAGACACAGATACTAGCACTGGATCATTTCTCATTGCCAATCGAGCCAGATTCTTAACATTTTCGTCTATAGTTGCACTAAATAAAACTGTTTGCCTTTTCTCTAAAATATATAGTCAAATAAAAAACAATTGTTTAATTTTAGTTTAATAAGTAAGAGTAAATGAAATTGGTTATACCCATTACTATAGTAAATTCATTAAATTAAGTTTAAATAGTGATTTATGCATGAATCAAGAAAATGTTCCCATTTTTGTGTAATTGTCAAAGAATGTATTTTCCATTCTCATGAGTCATCTAGTTATTGAATTATTCAAAAAAATATGTTTTCCTACATATCATTGTTTGTATTAAGAGTTTAGCCTAAATCAACGTAACTCTGGTAATTAATGTAAATAAATTAATGATTTCATAATGCATTATTATTGAAGTTAAAAAACAATGACAAATACAGGTCAATAACTGACTTCCTACTGCAAACACTTAACTATTTAGAACACATTCAAAATTTGAATAATGACCATTTGAAAATAGTAATTAGCATATTGTGAATTAAAAAGTACACAGGTTGAGTTGGGCACTCAGATATTTTAGCATAAAGCAATAAATCTATAATAATTATTTAAACTCATAGAAAATATTAAAAGTGTATTAAAACTTACTTGGCAATAACTTGATGATGCCAGTAATATGCTTCTGGAAGCCAGCTTCCAGAAGTTTATCAGCCTCATCCAAGACCAAACATTGCAGTTTGTTGCAATTAAAGTTTTCAGTACTCTGTAAATGATCTAATAAGCGGCCAGGAGTACTGACTATTATATTTACACCTGTTAAAGTAAAAAAACCAAGTAAAAATGTACAGTCATTTAAATAATAAGTGCATGTTTATGTTGCAAACCTGCTTTCAGTAAAATCAAAATTACAAAAGTATGCCTGTCTTATAAGAGCAGGCTTTTCCTAACTAGATGAAATAATTCCATTATTTAATTAATCAAGTAAACATCAGTGCTTAGCTAGTAGTACTTACTGCAAAAGGCTTACCTTTTTTCAATTTCAAAATATCTTTAGCTCTCTTTTCTCCTCCAACAATAAGACAATGTGATAAATGAATGTTGACTAACAGTTTCTTTAAAACATCAGAAGTTTGTAAAGCTAATTCTCTTGTTGGTGATAAAATGATACACCTTGTACCTAAAAACAAAGTATTAATTTACAAACTAGTACATACAAATCATTTGATCATGCTTTTAGCTTATGTTTGCAATATAATTTTACTGAATAGGACTATCCTAGGGTTATTAAAAGATTCATTGTAGAATAATAATTATGAGTAAATGATCGACATGAACTTACCAAGCTTGCCTAAAGTACCGAGTTTCAATAAGTTATCAACAACAGGTATAAGAAATGCTAAGGTTTTTCCACTTCCAGTCTTGGCGGCCCCTATCAAGTCTTTTCCTTGAAGCAAAGGCGGTAATACCTCTGCCTGTATACGTGTGGGTTTTTCAAATCCCATAACTTTTAATTCTTTTAAAATCCTACTGTCAACCTTGCCTTCTAACATAGAAAAACATGATTTCGAAACGATTTCATCCACATCCATTTTGAAGAGCGACGTGCATAGCACAGATACGTTACGTCTCTTACAATTAGTATTATTTAACCTCAACCTCATGAGAAGCGAAAATATTAGATATTTTTATAATAAATCCTAAATAACACAACTGACAAGACAACACGTGCCTTTATTTACGTTTGTTATCTGACAAGTCGTGGATGACATTAATTTGACATTTCTCAACGGCATATAAAATCGATTGGCTTATCCGAATCCGAAATACATTCTCTCAACTGTACGGACTGTACCTGCCTAAATGGTACTTGTATAAAGAATAATAAATAAGTCTTAACTGTTCTAAAAGCCAAAACTTATCTGGGCTGGGACAGAGTTAAAACTAAATCTCTCTCTTTGAATCTCGATTATTGAACTTGATACTGAGCTTTTATTATTACAACTCAATCAAATGACAAACATTAACTGTTTACAAGACCTACCTACATTAGTAGTAGGTATTTTTATAAACTTGGGTTCTCTAAGATAAAGCAAAGAAAGACAGATTGGTGAACTAAATTATGACAATGAATGCACCATTTACGATCATCACAAACATTGGCAACTCAATGTTTGTTTTTTTGGCTCTCAACTGAACCGCCAACAGAAATGCTTCCACGTAATCGCTCATTATTTTCTTATTTTTTTATTACTTGAGCCGTTTATGGTCTACTTAAAATGCTTCTATGATTATCAAACGATTTAATGATTTCAAATAGATAAATAGGTATAGAATAAAATCTAGATAGGGTAAGAAAAACAGAAATAATAATATTAAAACAATAATTTTATTGATCACTCACAATGTTTTGTTCACTTTGTTAAATTTATTGTTTCTACTCGAACTAAAACAGCCTTGCATTTAAGGAATGTGAGAGAAATGATAAATGTATGATGTTGAATATTTCAGTCTTTACATCAAAACACTGGTGAATAAATCCTTGTAAATACCAAAAAAACTTTTAAATTATCAACACTTCCACTTAAACCAAAATAAATTTTCTACACTCTACTTATTCATGCTACAATAAATTCCAGTTGATTTCCAGTATATTTGTGAATTATTCACATTTATTAGTGTGATTTGAGACTTGTCTTTAGACAAACATGATAATGGACTATGACTGATTTACATTTGTATCTTAAGTGTTAAACACATCACAAAATAGTGTGAAAAATTGAACACTGGAACATTATAATTAGAGTTCATCATGAGATGAATGCTGAGAAGATGGGCTGGATTCATCACAAGCCGCAGGTGTACTGAACTCCATCTTGTATTCACAGCGGAAAGGTTCTGTGACAGATAAGAGTTTAGTCTCCAATCCACAAATGACATGTACAGTTGTGATTCTGCTAGGCCCGTTCCAGCAAGCCACACCATTGGTATACTTCATAATTGAGTATTTGTTGTGATCTCCACCAGCCCATTCTCCCCAGTTTCCTAGTCCAACCTCTGCGCCTCCATTCTTGGACTTCTGTGTAACCCTTTGGAAAATACATAATCTGTACACATACTCTTTGTCCTCATATTCATGACATTCTCCATCAAGAGTGGCAAATTCTTGTTGTAAGCCATAGTCTTTCTCAAGGTTCTGTTGGATTTTCCTAATGTTAGCTTCTATTTCCCTAACAGTTCGTTCAGCTTCAGTGTGGTGGCGGCGAGCCTCTGAAGCTTCTGCTACCAGTTTCTGGGTTTCTTCATCGTAGATGTTAGTTTGTTCTGATTCCACTTCTTGTTCTTCAACTTCTTCATGAGCTCCATCCGATCCTTCACTAGCCTCATCATCCTGGCCAGTGTACTCAGTGTCCAGGTCAGCTGCTTCATCAGCATCTGGTTCAGGTTCAAGTTCCTCCTGCTCTTCAGCTGGCTTGAACATACCTTGTTCCATCATTAACAGAGGTTTCAATACGGGCCAAGTTACTGAGACAAAAGTATCCTTGTCTATGCTCTCTCTGTCCCCAAAGAAGTACTTCACTTCTTCCTCATCTACTTGGCCGTCCTTGTTCTTATCAAACACACTGGATACAGATATTTCTCCAACTGTCAGAATCTCATCTTTGTCAGAATCCAATTTTGTGAAGTATTCTAAAGATTCTTTGATGTTATTTTGTTTTTCTTCCTCTGCTTTCTTCTGTCTTTCTTGTTCTTCAGCTTCTCTGTAGACTTTGAGTGCTTCATTCTCCTTAGATTCCAATTCGTTTTTAAGAGCCTCTTTTTCATTTTTAATTTGCTCAGCTTCAGATTTATCCTTTTCTAACTGCTGGAGTTGCTCAGCCATCTCATTACGTTTGGCATTGCCCTTCTCTATTAACTCCACTCTTAAGTGACTACCCGCCTTGTAAAGTTCAGCCAGTCGTTGAGCTTCGGCTCTCGCTTCTCGTCCCAGTTCCTCGCAGGTATTGGAGCACGTTACTTCCGAAGCATATTCGTCGGTGCCATCACAACAGTCGCATACACCATCGTTGACTCTCGAACTTGGTATGTTTTGCGGTCGATGACCGGCGTTTGTGCAATGGAAAAAGCCATTTAGACATGCTGAAGTGCCTGGTTCGTCACTGCCGTCAAAGCAGTCGCAATAGTCATCATTCACGTAGCTGAACGGTATAGTGATTGTACCGTCGAAGCAGGTGAAATCTTTTGTTGGTGAATATAGCGGTGCTTTGGATAAAGAGACCCCTCGAGGTCTCGGCACATCAGACTGAACATACGTGATTACTGAACAAATTAATAATAAAACTGAGTAAAACTGACTGATCCATGTAGAATAGATCATGATTAATTTTAAATTACACTATATTTTTTTAAACACCGGTCACTTGCGAAATTGCAATAGATAAATAGAGAACGTGTAGCCAGGAGAGTTGTCAGGGATGACGTTACCCAACCAAAATCGACCACAAACAAAGACCAAATAGTAAGATTTTGAGACATTTAACTAGCATTTTCCTCAATAATAGTCGATTCAACTTTATCGATTTTTTATGATGACCTAATTAATTTTAATTTTAAATAAACATGAAGGATAACCGTCAAAGCGCTTTGGTATTTTTGGGATGGCTTTGTGTACTCAGTATCATGTTATAATTTCTGTCCAAATAAATTTTAGTTTGTTAAGAATTGAACCCACTTTATATTTAAATTTTAAGTCTAGATTTTTTTACAAATAAAGTGTAGGTTAATGAGTATTCATGTTTAAAATACGCGATCGTTTGTGTTAGGCGAGTTTATGGGACAATGAATTACTTATTTGAATTAGCCAGTGAGTTCAGTAATAGTTCGGTATTCCTTTATGACTACCAAAGGTTGGAGTTGAAAACAGTCCATGAGGTTCCTGGATAGAAGAGAGGAAGTATATTTAGATACTAGTCTGTTTCACGGACCACGTATCCGTTGGCAAAAGGTTAGCCCCGAAAACTAAAGGATTTTCTTTGCTTTGCTTTGCTTTTTAATCTGTGGTTAGATTATAGAATAAAAACTGTCAATGCGAATTTGATGCCATGTCAAACGAGGTTGTTTGTTTGGTTACGCGAATATTCTGAAACTATCACATTGTAATTATTTTCGTGTTCCTATGAGATAACTAATCAAGTACATCTATTTTAGAGAACTGTGGATAAATATTAAATTAACATGGAAACCATATTAGAACAGCAAAGGAGCTATCATGAGGAAAGGGAGAGAACGATGGATGCTATGGTTAAAGAGATTCTTCATAAAAAGACAGGAGTAAGTGTTTTTACAAGCTGAATTGGATCTTTAACCCGCTTTAGCTAATAATTTATATTCCATATATCTTTGAACATAGGCTTAACCCATATCGCGCCATAATACTTAGTCCTCCACCTTATGACGTACTCTAAAGCAAGATTATGGTGTCGATTCATAAAGATGTACTTACATTTGTATACTTTTATTTCAGCATCGAGAAACTATAAATGCCGACCATCGCTTGAAGAATTTACATGATGTAAGTAGCTAGTATTATATTTGCATTAAGATATTTAACGAATGCAGTATGTGCAGTACATGTGTAATGTATTTCAGATGTTAAAAAAGGTACAAAATCTTTCAGCTGTATTTTTTCGTTTTCAGAGATATGTTGAGTCAACAATCAGATTGAAGGAACTGTATGAGGATAAAGATGGACTTCGTAAAGAAGAAATTGCTGCCCTATCTGGTCCTAGTGAGTTCAATGAGTTCTATGCAAGACTCAAGCAAATCAAGGAGTTCCATAGAAAACATCCAAATGAGGTAAATAACAAATGTTGTATAAAAAAAACTATTTAAAACTTTCTGATCTTCTATCTTTGTATTCCTTTTTAGGCTGCAGGCACATTGTAAGTATTATATTTGACTATTTAAGAGTATGAATTTAGTAGTCTTGCCAGTACTCTATGTTATTTTTCTATTACAGATTTGTGTTCCAATGTCTGTTGAGTTCGAAGAAATAGCTAAGATAAGAGAAAACCCAGCTGAAGATTTTACAAGTAAGTTAATTTAAATGCTTTCTTGACATTTTTTTTTACTTATTTTTTATATAAACTTATTCAACCTTTTTTATAACAGCTAATAAAATGTTTGTTTGTTCCTCTCAGCCCCTGTGGAGTTTACTGATGAAGAAGGTTATGGAAAATATTTGGACTTGCATGAATGCTATGAAAAGTACATCAATTTGAAGGGAATTGAAGTAAGACTAAAGTTTCATATTAATTTTGCATTATTATATTCTATTCAACATCAATGATCTGAAAACATTGATGACATTTGTGTAGTGTACCCTGTTTTTTTACTTATAGTTTAAACATACAGGGGTGCCAAGCCTTTTTAGTCATCAGCATATTTGTCATGAAACCTGTACCTACTCTTAGCCTACTTAAAAGGAATACTTTTAAGTTTATTTAATTAGCCGCAAGTACACCACAGCCAATCACATTTTCAACCCTAAGTTAAAAGTATTTTTATTTTGCAGAAAGTGGACTACATCACATACCTGAGTATATTTGACCATCTCTTTGACATACCTCGTGAGCGTAAGAACAGTGAATACAGGAACTACATCAGGGCTCTCCTGACATACTTGAAAGACTTTGTGAATAGGGTAAAACCTTTGCAAGATCAAGCCCAAGAAATGGCTGCGGCACATCAGGAGTTTGTTAAGCAATGGGATTCTGGAAACTTTCCTGGGTGGCCTGTATGTATAAATAAAAATACTTATCTTTTGAATTATTGGCATAACTTACGCGGGTTTAAGTTCGAAAAGCGACACCGCCGCGAGTTGTCTTGATTTGTTTTGCTTCTTAGGAAATCTTGTAACAAAATCCTCGGAAAATAAACTTATTCAATAATTATTTCCTGTTCACCTTATTTTCTTTTAAATTTTTAGAAAGAAACTGGTGGTGCATTAACGAATGTGGGAGCTCATTTAGATCTCTCAGCGTTTTCGTCTTGGGAAGAACTTGCTTCCCTTGGATTGGATAGATTGAAGTCAGCCTTAATGGCTCTTGGATTGAAATGTGGAGGTACATTAGAAGAAAGGGCACAAAGGTATTAAAAAAATATAATCATGTTAATCCTAATTGTTCAAATGGTTTACATCTTATTAATACTTGTAACTGTGTTTCTAGATTATTCAGTACAAAAGGTCAGACATCTTTAGACAAATCCTTAGTTGCTAAAAAAGGTGGAAACAAGGCAAAGGCATCTACTCAACAAAGACATAAAGATATTGCTGCCATTGAAGCTCAAGTATACAGGTAATTTTAACATACAAAAGATTTTTTTGTCTTTTATAACCTGTTAATAGTGTTATTAATTATACCTTTTACTGTCAACAGATTTGCAAACATTGTAAGTAATACTCGTAGTGCGACTATCGAGAATGTCACCCGTCGCGCGGCCCGTGCTGCCGGCGAGCGTCGCGATGATAGCGGTGATGAAAGTGACGCCTCTGCTGCACCTGATGTAGACTCTGATGACGATGAAGTACCATACAACCCTAAGAACTTACCCCTTGGTTGGGATGGAAAGGTAACTGGCTATTGTTTAAAGCTTGTATCGAA
The DNA here is from genome assembly GCF_003590095.1 of Trichoplusia ni. Taxonomy (NCBI): domain Eukaryota; kingdom Metazoa; phylum Arthropoda; class Insecta; order Lepidoptera; family Noctuidae; genus Trichoplusia; species Trichoplusia ni. The sequence continues at coordinate 5,802,448 of NC_039485.1, forward strand.
AGTTTATCACCTGTCGTACAAACAAACCGTCATAAATATTCAGAGTCCTTTACAATTATGGTGGTGTGCAACTGTGCACCAAGTTCTCAGAATATGTCTGACTGTATGTCTGTGTAGTGTCGGCAGTATGACTGTACTTAGACAACAACCTTAATTTGTGCTTGTTGATGTTTGACCTACCTAATATATTTTCTCTCTTTTCAACAGCCAATCCCATACTGGTTGTACAAGCTCCATGGTCTGAATATCAGCTACACCTGTGAGATTTGCGGTAACTATACATACAAAGGCCCCAAAGCGTTCCAGCGGCACTTTGCCGAGTGGCGACACGCTCACGGTATGAGATGTCTGGGAATACCAAACACGGCTCATTTTGCTAATGTCACCCAGATTGAAGACGCACTTGCCTGTAAGTATTCTTGAAGCAGGAAGTAATTATAATACCCACATATTCCTGCAATTTGGCGATTTGCGAGTATTATATCATATTTCACAATACATTGTAAAATTGTGTAAAATACATTTTAAGCACATATTGTTTGTTGTAGTGTGGGAGAAAATCAAACATCAGAAAGAGAACGAGAGATTCGTAGCTGAAAATGATGAAGAGTTCGAAGACTCGCAAGGAAATGTCGTTAATCGTAAAACTTACGAGGATTTGAAGCGACAGGGACTGCTATGAATAAATGTTTCAATTTGTGTTTGAAAATAAATTAATTATAGGACAGAGAACTATAATAATGAGTTTCATTTATGAAAAATACCCTAATTTGAGTACACGCTGAAAACAAAGTAATCAGATTCATAGATTTGAGATTTGGTTCGGTATCGTTTCTTTAAACATTTAGTTTTTTTTTCAGCTTTTGGGATACGGGCTGGTCAAATCTCAAATCTAGATATTTATAGTTATCTTCGAACCAGCTTTCACCGTACGTGTCCAAGTAATTATATTAAGCATAAACTTCTACTGCTATATAGTTATAACATGTATGGATAAATAAATAAGAAAGCTAGAAACAATTTAGATTAATAAAACAATACGTAATCGATAAACAAAAATCAAAATGGGCACGTTTCAATCTGTGGTCGAGCCTGTCACGCAAGTGTCAATGTCAATGTAGTTGACACTTGACAGGTGGTCAATAACAAACGCATGCGTGTTGTTTTGTGAAATGTTTATTTAAAATAGTGAAAAGGTTCTCTTAAAATCTTGATAATAAAAAATAAGTGTTCCATAATAGTTGTAAAAATGCCTGAAGCTTCAAACAGCCGGATATTTGCCGGCTCCCGTGTTTTAGGTTATGTCAGCACACATGTGCCCTTTGTTGCTCGATTTATCAAAAGAAGAGGTGAAACTCTACTATGTACGAGTGTAGGGAAGTGGTTCCATACGTATGGGTGCGATAAATTCCGTTTGCTAAGCGTCAGCGGCGAACATCCTGGTCCCATCACTTGTATGAGTGGCGACAATTTCCATGTCTACACAGCCAGTGAGAATAACATCTACGCATGGAGACGTGGTTGTGAGCTTAAACACGTTTATAAAGGCCACACTGCACCAGTGCATCTGATGTTCCCATTTGGTGTTCATCATATATCCATTGATGAAGATAATGTTTTGAAAATATTTGATATCAAGGAAGAGTCTGAGTTTCTTGAGCTTGAATTTGATGAGAAGAGTTTTAGGATCACTACTCTTTGCCATCCACCAACATATTTGAACAAAATATTACTTGGAAGTCAGCAGGGTCAGTTGCAGCTGTGGAATGTCCGGTCTTCCAAATTGGTGTTTAGCTTCAAAGGATGGGGGTCTGCTGTTACTGTGACAGAGCCAGCACCAGCAGTAGATGTGGTTGCAATAGGTCTTGCAAATGGAAAAATAGTTTTACATAATTTAAAATTCAATAAGATTGTCATGGAATTTGTTCATGATTGGGGAAGGGTCAGTACTTTGTCATTCAGGCTTGATGGAGCGCCAGTCATGGTCACTGGAAGTTCTCAAGGACATATAGTAATGTGGGATTTAGAAGAAAGGAGGGTGTTGTCTCAAGTCAAGAAAGCACATTATTCTAAAATAGCTGGTATGAAATGTCTGATGTCCGAGCCGTTAATGGTAACAAATTCTGCAGATAACTCTTTGAAATTATGGATATTTGATTTGCCTGATGGTGGGGCTAGGCTTTTGAGGAAAAGGTAGGTAAAAATAATGGCCAAATAAATTTAATTTTAATCAATAACAAAATTAGCACCTATTTATTTCTTACTTTTTTTTGTAGGGAGGGTCATTCCAAACCACCAACAATGGTTTGCCACTGTGAGCCTACTGGCAATAACATCCTTGCAGCAGGCAGTGACAGTAGCCTGCACATCATGAACACTGTATCTGAAACTTTCAACAAGAGCCTTGGAAAAGCGTCTCATAACAGAAAGGCATCTAAAAAGAAAAGTAAGTTCACACTTGGTAATATAGTCTACTGACACTTCTTTAAAACTATTTGTTTTGGGTCTCCATGAATAAAAAAATAAATGTTCTCCAAATATCTTATTTTGCCATCTTGGGACTCTTGAATTTGGTCATAACTTAAACAAATACTGCCACTTGCTGTCAAGTATCACTACTTTACCTATTCTCCTGTTACCAATATGGCTAGCACTGTAGGTTGTACTGAGGAGAAGCCTATGTATGTGCCTCGCGTCTCGCGCCCTGCCGTAACGTTACAAACCGTTTTATCCTCCTATAAAAAGCTGTTACTTCAAAAAATTAAGTACAAAAAAAATTCTACAATACTTCTTTCTTTCAGAGCGTCTTCAATTAGATCATTTGATTTTACCGCCAATTACGAAACTAAGCTCGTGCATGCAGAGAGACAAGCAATGGGACAGTATTGCCTCGCTCCACAATGGCTTCTTCGTCGCCACTACATGGTCTTACAATAAGATGCGAATGGGAGACCATAAGTTGAAACCTCCCAGTACAGATAAAGGAGTTGTTGCAACTTGTTTGACTGTTACACATTGTGGTAACTTTGTTATTATTGGTAAGTGTACAAATATTTTTCTGAGTTGTTAAATTAAATCTTATTTATAGAAATAATTACATCTCTCTTCCACACCCGCAATAATATTTTTTGTCGACGTGCCGGTATGCCGCAAACTGCGAAAGCATTACGTTTGTGTTTGATGCAACCACTTTGTTTCATAATTTAACTATGAATTGTAGAATAATAATTAGTGAAAAACAGAAACTCCTATTTTTATGAATATATTTTACTACAGTATACTTTTCTCCTACATATTTTTTTTTTACGGAGGCTTTCACAAACTTTCAAGTCACACAAAAAAACAAGCAGAATCAGGACTATAATTATAGCATTCGTGAATTACGCAAACTCTTGTCCTACGCGGGGTTCGCACCCGCGACATGGTGATCTCAACCACATACACATCCTTACAGAAATATTGTTACTAAACACATTTCTTTAAGTATAATTTGTCACCAAACAGGCTACAGCAATGGGCAAGTACACAAATTCAATATGCAATCTGGTATGCATCGTGGGCATTACGGCAAAGAGGATAAATTAGCTCACAAAGGTGCTGTGAGGGGCGTAGAAACCGACCTGTGCAATCGAAGAATGATATCAGTTGGAGCTGATGATCTACTGAAGTTCTGGCATTTTAAATCAGGTAGGTAACCATACATACATACAAAAAATCAAGATCTAATTAAACGATTAAAGTTATATTTTAAATAATGAAAAAAAAAACACAATTATTCACGATATTCGGATCATTAAACAACTGAACCTAAAAGTAACAAAAAAGTAATGGTCGTCATTATTAACATACCTACATACCTCATAATGCGGTAGTCGATGTTACATCCTGAACGCAAATGCACAGTTCTCTACCCATTGGAGGGAAGGTTTTGAGCATTGATGATCACAATAACTCAGTGCGTGTTGGAAATCTCGGCTTCCAATATTTAAAAAAGGTTTCCTCACCATGTTTTCTTCACCGTTCGACAGAGATGTCTTACAATAACTAAGAATTTTGAACAAGGCACATTATTACTATTATATTAGAGATCGATCCCCACCATGTATATTCAAATCCATACATAGAACAAGGAAATCACGAACATCCATCGATTTATTAAAGAAATCATCAAAATTAAATCAGCTACAACATTTCAGCAACAACACCATACAGTGTGATGAGGTTACAAGAATCGGTATCCAGTACAAAATGTCATCGAGACAGCGGCTTATTGGCTTTGGCAAACGAAGACTTCAGTATTACCCTCGTTGATATAGACACTATGAATATTGTAAGGACGTTCGATGGTCACGAGGGGAGAATAACCGATATTGAATTTGATACTCAAAGCCGGTGAGTTAATATATTAATTTATGTATCTATCCTTAAGGCTATCACTTGTTCTTAAACTTTTAAAATTCAAGTGAAAGGTGTTAGGTTTTTTGTGTTAAGTCTTGGGTGTCTATTCCTGTTTTATGTTCATAAATTAGTTAAATATTGTGGTTTTAAAGTTATTGTTAACGAACTTTTTTGAATGGTCAATATTTGAGATGATTTCGCCCTCTTTGTTCTTACCTTACCTACAATTAGCGGAAAATCGTGTGATATATTCAGTCGTATAAAATCATATTAACGCTTGATCAAAATGCACATATTTAAGTGATTTTGAAATTGTATTCATTTGTAGATGGTTGATAAGTTCTTCAATGGATTGCACTATTTGTACATGGGATATACCGAGCGCTCAATTGGTCGACGTATTTTCGGTGAGTTCAGCACTTTCACTATATCAGAAAGACCTTTACGCGTGACACAAATAGTTTTTTGAATAAAATATATTTTTATAGGTAGAGCAGCCGTGTACGTCACTCAGTATGTCCCCGACGGGAGACTTCTTAGCCACGACCCACGTTGGAGAAGTAGGCGTGTTTCTCTGGGCTAATAAATTGCTGTACGAGAAAATATTCCTTAAACCAATTGATAAAAAGGATATCAATATACCTAAATTGAGTAAGTCTTTCATTGACGTTAATTTTGTTTTATTTTTTATTTTCAATTATTTACTTATCCCTCGCGTTTCAGAGTTGCCAAGCACAGCACCGGAAAAGCCCGAAATTGAAGACTTAGGTGTAATAGATCTAGGTGATGAACCCGAATACAGATCTCCGATACAAATTAGCGAGGAACTCATTACGTTGTCTGACCAACCGACTTCTAGATGGCTCAACTTGTTACATTTGGATATTGTTAAAAAGCGTAACAAGCCTAAAACTCCACTCACTGTGCCAAAGTCAGCGCCTTTCTTTCTTCCCACGATACCCAGTCTCGATCTGGCATTCGACCTGGAGAAAGACAAAGACGGAAATAAAGAAACCAAGTTGTTGATGCCCGATTCTCTATCAACACTAACTGCATTCGGAAAGAAATTAGTCAACTGTGAGACGGATGAAAATTACGAAAAGTGTATAGAAAAATTAAAGACTCTTTCACCAGCTGCTATTGAAGCCGAAGTGACGAGCATGGCGCCAGACGCCGGCGGCAGTACAGACGTAATGAAACAATTCCTACGAATGCTAGACGTAATGTTAAAAAGCAACAGAGATTTCGAACTTGCTCAGTCGTACATGAGCCTGTTCCTAAAGATGCATACAAAAGTTATATCTCATAATGAAGAACTTCGCGACGTCTTAGTCGCGGTTGAGGAGACCGCTACGCAAACCTGGACTAAGTTACAAAACCAATTATTGTATAACATCTGTGTTGTTAAAGCGCTGAAAGATATGTAATAAAAGTATTTTTAATTTATTTGATTGTTTTCCTTGGTGCATATATACGTTTTATTAATTCAATAAAGTTTTTGAGCGGAAAATACGTGGATGTGATATTAAAATATGGAAAAGATATGAAAAAAGCAAACTAAAGCTGTTCGTACATACACAAAAAGAAAAAAGCGTAACGTATAGTGCGGGAGCACTCTCAACAATGGAACGTAATAGATGATTCTTTCTTATTGTGAACATTGAAAAAGTGGGTTTTATAAAAGTCGATGGAAAAAAATCTTGTTGTTATTTTTGCAGCCTCGTATAAAATACTTTATTCGAGCCTTGATACAAACCTACATTACGTATTAATACGTATATAGCACGTCACTAATAAAGTCCCTTTTCTCCGACGCAATTTGGCTCTGTTAGTAGCAACCATTCAATGACATGAAAAGATTTATGAGGATTATTCGCGTTTTGATAGAATATAAATTTCGCGCTGTCTATGCAATTTTTCTACTCGACTGGATTCCGGCTGTTTGCGGATGATCCCGCGTGGGGGTCTTTGCGGCGTTTATTGAATATTTTTCGAAGGGAATTAAATCGCGGCCGATCGGTTCACCGGAGCCGGCGTTCATTAATGGCCGCTTCATTTTCGCAATAAGTATTCATTTCTTCGCCCCCTCGCCGCCGCTGCCCGCGGACGCCGCCGTGAATCTCCAATGAAAATCTGATTGTGCTTCCTTTCCTTTGCATTATGAATATCTATCAAATTCCTCCGCATCTTAGCGATTCCTTTATTGAGCCGGGATCGAGTGTTAAGCAAATAGCGTGGAAGTGAAACGTTTCATTAACGTGTACACTTTTTCCTAGCAGGTACCTATACAGAGCGAAGCAGAGTTAATGTGGTATGTATAGATGTAACAAAGGCTTTGAAAAGTCATTTCGATATGTATGCGCCTTCATTTGCTAGCGCTTTAGAAAATGTTAATTTCCGGAGGGCGTTTGGAGCGCGCAAAGCTTCTGTACGTAAATATGTTATAGGTAATGTATGGTTACAACCAATCTATGAGTTGGAACAGCAGGTAATAAAATTATGAACGTGTGTTAGTTCGAAAAATATTTCTAGTACATTATTTAGAACCTTGGATAATACCTAACAAATAAAAACAAAAAATAATTTATTAAAATAAAGCTACTATGTAGCAGTTTTTCAAAGTCAAATTAAATGGACAGCGCCCTTCACCGCTTTCTAAACGCTTTCGCTGCGAGAGAAGAGGCACAACAAACTCCCCAGCAGCATTGGTTGCTTTGATTGGTTTAGGCGCTGAACATTTAACATAAAATATCACAACTAGTCCTTAACTGTACCTAACGCAAAAATGCTAGTACAATATAATGTAAGTAATCAGGTTTGTATACATAGGTATTCATGTATTTATATTATCTATATTGATGTATAGGTATTTATAATATATGTAGTTTATATAGGTATTTATGTAATTATATTATCTAAAAGGTAGTTTTTTTATAACTTTTTAAATTTATTTTTATTAGTTTCATTAATGATGTCCACAGGCAAACTGTTCAATATATATTGTAACCGTTTTCTTAGGGTCCTTTCCCCATAAGAATTATAATAGATATTCTAGGTACTTACATCAAATTTACTATTAGTTTTAGACCTGGTGCCGTGAGGATGAGATACAAGGGATAGCTTATGCATAAGATTGCCATGTTGATTTATTAACAATAAGTATTTATATTTTAAACTAGCAGTTTAAAATAAACTAGCAGTAGCAAATTTTGAATAATTCGTATAATAGTTATTTTTACAGCGGCTTTTAGTGTTATCATTTACAAGGAGTTTTAAAAATCTAATTTGTTTATTGTTGATTTAGATGCTTGGATTTTGTATATATCTACCTACTATACATTCAAAACAGTTTTGTGGACCAATTTACTAACATAAGTTTTATATTTCCTGTATTCTATAATTACAAATAAATAAAAAATAAATAAATAACCAATCATCTCTTACAAAAAAAAAACTGAAAAAAGTTCAAAGTTTAGGTAGGTTTGATATTTTCGTATTACTGATAGGTACGTACATGCAGCAAAGGCCACGTACACCTATTATTCTCGAATATCACAAAACATTTCTTTTAATCAGAATATAGAACAAGGAAATGAGGAATGTCGTCCATTTTCTATTACCGATGCTTTATTCCGCGCCATTTAACTTTTTCAGTTGAAAGTTGAATCTTTATAATGCGGCGACGGCGGGCGGAGCGCCGACCACTTGACAGCGTCCACTGGGTATTAAACTCAATATCTAGTAAATTAACTATTGATGCAGATTATAAAATGAATTTGTTTTAACTTTATACTCAGAGAAGTTGAAACTCAAACATACCTTCTTAAAATAGACCACAGGATGATGACGATTTTTTTTCGATGTCCCAATTATGCATAATACGTATTTTTTCTTTTGTCCCGCAAACATAAATTTATCAAATTACGGTGAATGGAACGTAAGCGTGACGTCACGACATCATGTTTAATCATTTTACGAAATCGTTACCTAACAAGGCCCCTCCAAAACTTTAAAGCAGTTTGTCTTTGTCAATTTTTGGTGGTCAGAAAAGGTAAAAAATAGCTGTCTAATATTTTATTATTATCTATCTTTTAAGTATGTCTAGCCCGGAATGTCCCAATGCTGGGCAAAGGCCTCCTCCACTCTTCTTACATTTGTCTCTCTCATAAGCCGCGAGTGACCAGTTCGGTAAGAAGAAATCCGGGTCATCTTACCTATTATGTGTGGTTAAAAAGTTATCCTAATAATGCATTTTCAAATCGTTAGATAATACTGATAACTCAAGTTGAGCGTTTTTAAAACGTCATTGTTATAGAGGGAAACAGGTAAGAAAGTCCATTTAAATGACAATAATTTTAATTACCCAAGTTTTAAAGTATCTTTGTAGGGGGCCACCTACAGATCCTGGGCACCTACTGCCTTCTAATGTTTTTGTGAGTTCAATCATCAATTCGACATTAAAACGACTAATTTCATAATCAAACTGTCTGTTGTTGTCTGTTTAAATTACCTATTAGAATTGTATAAATTTCAAGGAAGTCCATTATTGTTTGAATTTTGATGAATCATTATTTACTCACTGTTAATGCCGAAAGACTAAACATAAATAAACACAAAGTTTATACTTATCAATACAAAAATAATTAAAACCACGTCCGGTTTAAATATGTACGTTACATCGGTTAAGGTATTTCTAGCGATTGAGGAAGAAGACTTATAAAAGTTTAGCGCTTAGATACAGAAGAAAAACTAAATTAACAAAACCCTTAGTACCTATCTAGATAATAAATGTACTTAGATATATTTCAGCCCAGTATCAAATACTGAGTTCAAAAGATTTTTTTGGTTTTACTCGTTCCAAAAAGCTTTGTTGCTGCTAATTTTATACTTTGGAAGTACTTATTATTGCTTGACGTTAAACTTTGACGGACGATACCACCAACTACGGGTATACTTATAGTAGAACCTTTCCCTATTTATGCGGGGCCCATGCCCTTCGACGGCAGTACATCCATTATACTACTTCTATGTTCATAATTTTTGGAATGAAAGGAAAGCTATAAAGTATGTACGAGGAAGTAGAAGAAAAAACCTGCGCAAGTCGTAAAAGTTTGAACGGTTCGCGTGATGGGCTAGGAACTATTATTACGCACGCACTTTTTACACCCATCACTTTATTTTGCTTCAAGGTATAGTTTCACTTAGTTATCTGTTACTACCGCACTACTTACATATACACACGTGTAGGTAAGTGCCTTTAACATATGTAAGGCTAGTCTTATGTAGAGAAAGAAAAAAAGGCGGATCCCGGCTATTTAAAAAAAATAAACATCTGCTTTTCACTGGCCGGTAAAGGACTTGTGTAAACATCGTGTGAGCACCAATAGAGAAACGCGTTCATTAAACGTAGTAATCTTATTAAGCTTGATGAGTTGAAGAACGTGTAGCTACTCGGTTACCTGTTTCGTGTAATCACATTAAAACGCTTCCAATGGACCTTTTCGCTACGTAATAAAATCGATTCATCATTCGGTATCAGTGGATTGAATTGATTGAAGACGCAATTATTAATGTCTGTCAAAAAATCTGTTTTATAATCGATAACGGGCAAACGAGAGAATTAATCGATACGTTCAGACGGGTAATTGTACCTACCGTTGCTAATTTACACGTGTTACATTAAGCAAACAGCCGTTATAAAGTGCAGCAAAATTGTTTCATGAAAAGTGTATGGGCCAAAGCCGTTTGTTGACCATTGGTTAATTAAAAGCAAACAGAGTGGGAGAGTTTACTTTGTCCATGGTAGCACTCCGATATCCGTTTTCTGCACATCGGCCTACGAGATACCTATCGTACTCGGCGCTCGTAACTTTTATTGTAAGGGTTGAGCGGAGTACGACTTTGAATAAGAGCTGATGCAAATATTATGTTCAAGAATCTTTTTAGTTTCCCTCCATTGTTATCGTTCCGCTTACTCACTAAATGATTCCATATTTTTATCCAAAACCGTTGTGCTTTTATCAAATTGATATTTTGCATGTGTTTGATATCCAATTTTCGTCATATGAGCTCTTTAAATTGTTTTATCGCCGTTCTGAAATATACGTAAATCTCTCTTACCCGTAGTTTATAGAGTTTAATTGAGTTTTATATTAATTGACTTGTGCACAGACTACGAGGTAATTTACTCGTAAATATCGCTTTGAAATGTATGCCTGGGTTTGAGAAGGTCGCCCCTAGGAGTACGAAAAATAACGAACTTACTCAAATGTGTTGTTTATTAGGCATGGCTTGAAACAAAATGTTTCATTTTTACCTAATGAGGTTGATTATGTAAAAGTACCTACACGCCATATTAAAAAAAGATGAAAACGCAATAAAAAAAAACATCATTTCTAAAATATTGACTTGTTAAATTCGAGAATCAGCACCAATTAATCAAAATAAGCAAAATCATTAACGGGAATTTTGGTTACTCTATGATTTGTTCAATACAAAGCGCGCCTCGTTGGCTATACAAATGGCTTAAATTACCGTATTACAGGTACGTTCATTATACTCACGCCGGTAATTAATAATACTATAGGCAAATGTAATTGATGGGCAATACACAACTACATGTTAAGATATAACAATGCACACATAAGTTTCTAGTATTAATTACTAGAAACTAGACGGGTATTGTGTAAGTAAGCAGTTGATGTTTAGTGCCTAGCTTGTGAATAATTAGAAATATTCGTGAATAAATAACCTTGTTTTGACTTTGCTGCTTTTGGAAAGAGAATTAGAGTTCGACTCTTCACTATTTTATTAATCTGTCATATTGTCTACCTAAACGTGTTTGATCATAGAGAGTCTTGGTTATCTTTTTTTAAAACAACATTTTCCTTATTTTGTTTTCTATGGCATCTTTCGAAGAAATCTTTTATGAAGTCATCTTTTTTTCAATATAAAAAAACTCTCATGTTCTCTACGTATACGGTGTTGCCAACCTATAGACAGTGTCTTTGCAATCTTGTTTTTTAAGACCAAAGTTTCCTTAGTTTGTTCTCTATAGCTTCTTTCTTAGAAACCATTTCATGAATTCGTATGAAAAAAAATCTGATTTCTTTTTTTCTATGTCGTCATTTAGGTAACAGCCCACACAACTTTTTCATCAAACTGTTCTGTAGGTGTGGGTATTATAGTTACCCAGCTAATCTACTCGAATGCGGATAGGTACTAGGAAATGAGAAAACGTAACAGCTGCCTGTGAATTGAGGGTTGTGATAGTCCAATAGTGATTATATGGAAATGCGATCATGCTTGAAAGGCGATTTCACACTTGTCGCTTTTTACTGTACCGTAGGCTGGGGGTATGAACACAGCCCTATACGTAGCATTTATTTTATTAAAATAAGTTGTTTGTTTTAATTATGTAGACATGTATTTTCCAATCCGATTTAATAGAATAATGAGATATTAATACGTTTATTGAAAATTTACACCTGAGTTTTTCATGCAGATTTAATAAAGCGGAATAAATTGTATTGCATTCATATCCGTACCATTAGTTTGCATTAATTCTGATAATATTAAAATAATTACCTGCCTCCATTTAAAATTTAGTTCATCATCTTTTATTGAACAGCCTGTATAAATGTAAAGTACATTTGAAAACACCCCTACACATCAGTTTTAAATGGGCTTTGAAATCTTTATTAAAACGTTTCTCAAATTTAATCCCACCCAGCTCCTGTGAATCTAAAAGAAAGGGTTTTCGTCAGCGGTATGTTAATTACTGAAACCAGAATACAACCCTTTTAGACGTTCATTTCTATATCTGTGCCTACTGTGAGCGTAGCCGTGATTTGTCGAAAGGATTATTTTAACTCGTGTAAACGAGGCTCTTTCTGTGTACTTAATTCCGTTTGTGAGTATATGTAGGCACGTAGTATATTCAAACGTGTATCACTTGTCTGCCTTTATCGTTTTAGCTCCCTTGCTGCGAAAAGTTTTAAGCGGGAACATTATAAGGATAAGCGTACCGCCATTCGGTCATTCTGTTGTTATTCCGTATTCATTGTTGTTATGCTTAATATTTGTAAAGTATTTACTAGCTGTTGCCCGCGGTCCATCCCACGGGAACATAAAATTGGGATAAAAATTATCATGTCTTAATCCTCGTTATAAAATAACTAGTTTGTAAACTGTAGCAGATAATTATCTATCAAGTTATTATGTATTTTCTATCAAGTTTCGTCTAAATCCGATCAGTGGCTTTTGCGTGAAAGAGGAACATGCATACAAACTTTTGCGTTGATAGACCAAGTCTTAAAAACATTGCTAACTACAACTGCGCAGCGTGTTGAGGCTTCGATCCTCGCAAAGTCATAGTAGAAGTAAAGGACAGAAATAAAGTAAAGAAAAGTGAATTAAATATGTTACTTTGACCCATGAGCAAAATCAGTAAATATTACAAAGATGTAAGTCATACCCAATTAAGTTTACATTTTAATTACCTTATTACCTGTGCTAGAATTACTTTTAAAGAGTAGATAAATTGAGTATTTTGGAATCCCCCACGATGCGGTAACTAAATTCACTATGTTCTAGTAAATACAAGGAGTATAATGAAATATCTTACAAAGTAAGTACACCACAGAATGATAAAAATAATGTAAGTAACTTTAATATTTTTACCAACCATTATAATAACTTGGCGGAGCCTATTAATGTTATACATAACATTTCACATATTATTATAATAAAACCAACGAGTAGTAAACCGATGGAGTTGTAACTTTGTAAGCTTTGGTGCCTACAATCAATCCACGACTTAATTGGTCAGGTAACTAGATGATCATTTGCGCTTATGTCAGTATCAACAAACTAACAAGAACACAACAACACTTTTCGTGACTTGTACAAAGACTGACAAGACTTCACTCTGTACACACACACGTACAATCTTAATATTGCAAAAAATGTGGTCAACGCAGCGATCTTCTAGAAGGTAATACCTTAATGTTTGCAGTTACTTAAATATCGATTGCCTTTTTTGATTGAATGAAGATAAAACAAACTGATCCTACAATCGCAACACATGCAAAGCTTTAAGATATCTGGACTCGTCGTACCTATACGAAAAAAAAAGTAAAAAACGTATCACAATAACTTAACATAGTGTTTTCCATACATACTCCAGTCTATACTGTCACAATGTGTTGCATACGCTGTGTACGCGGAATAAATTTGTCTCTAACCTTAAGTAATTTAAATACTCCATTAGCTTCATACTCTGTGTCGAATACGGAGATGTTATGTAGACCTAACGCGGCCTGGTTGTGTGGCGTTCAGGACGGATGTGTAATTTGCATGGCAATAAATTATTAAGATGACCGAACGGTCCGCTGACCTTCCCCTGTTTACAAATTAGGTGCAAATATGACTGGTTCAATGCTATACTGATTCAAGTCAGTACATTATTCAATTGCTTGTTCAGTATGAATTCAGGTTGTATGGTTATTTGTTTGCAAGCAATACAAAATTAGTTTCGCGTAGCAATCAGTTAACTCGAATTTTATTTGCCAGTGTGCCCAAGTTATTTCAGTGTTGGTACGTTTTTTTTTCATAAAGAACTAGTTTGAACTAGTTTCGACTTTGTAGACTTTGGGGGTTTCCACAGTTAGACGAAAATAAGTGTAGGTGCTTTTGCAGTTATTGTTTTACATCTATATTAAGAGTATTTTTATGCCTTCTTTTGTTTTATTGTTTTTTTTATATATTTTTAAATATAGATCGTTCCTGAAAAGAGTCTGAAAACCTTTATTGCCTCACATAATTCGTCTTTATACAACGCCTATCTAGAAATTTAATTAGTATTTCATACAGGCGTCCTTATAACGATATTCAACGAGAATAAAGGGACAATAGCAAAAAATACAGAAAAGATTAAATTATATTTTTCAAAGAAAGCTTTGCGGTAACTTGTGATTTTAGGACAGACTATTATGACTAGCAGAGGTCAGAAGAGCATTCTGTGAAATTGAAACAGAATTTGTTCCTTTAAAAATATCTGAGTTTAAATTAGAAGTATGACGTCAAGTTTTTAGTCTAGAATTGAAAGACCAATGAGTTTTTCTGTAAGCTTATTTTCAGCTCTTGTGGTAGGTACCGGGAGGTTTTCGTTGTCTCTATACAGAATCAGATTTTTTTCAGTTAACAGACTTTATTAATTTACATTAAATTATATTTTGCTTATTTTATAAAAAAAAAACCTCTGCAAGCAGACCAAGTCAAGCAGAAAAGTCACTGATATTGTCAGTAGAAAAATTAACGGTCTCATACCTGTGTAAAAGTATTTACTCAATGTAAAAAAAATAAACCCTTACTAATAGTATTTGTACCAGCAATAACAACAGGCGAATTTATTCTGAAGTAAATCTTTTTGTTGATTAATCATGCGTTGCAAAAAAATGGCTGCAATCCGCCTTCAGAAATGATATTGGCTTTGTTATAGCTTGCGACTTTTTTTTGGTCTTATCTTGTATTGATAGATGTGCACGAGGATCATATGGACCCAATTAGTGCAGAGTGCCTACGTCAAGCCTACTTTTCTGAAAGTATTATTGTACTTGTGAGAAAGAGATGCCACTCTACGCTGAAAGTACTCTGTCTCACTTCCACAACTGCAAGACTCCTACTTCAAGGGGTGGTAGTAGGCCTCTGGACGACACAATAGAACAGAGTCATATTACGTTTTCTTAATTAACAAAATGGTTTTTGTCAGTACAAAATACCTACTATGGCTGAGCAAATAGAGAACAAAAAGTAGCAAGGATTATAAGTTCTTAAAATAAATATGATTTCAAAATCATAACCTCTTTGGAAAGTTAATCGTAATAAATCTATGTAGATGCGCAATTCAAAAAAATTACATTCTTATGGAGAAGATCCAGAAAGGAGTTCCGCCGCTTGCTCCGTTAAAGAATGAAAAACAAAATTTCCTCTGCATTATTACAATGAGTAGGTATGCAACAAAAACGTAAGTTAGCAAAACTTAGAGAAGCATAAATAGGGGCAAAATACTATCCAAACATAGTACGGAGAAACGGACAAAAATCTGAACACAAAAGAATAAGGTTTTCCGTGCATTTTACTAACATTCACGCTGTTATGAAAAAGAAATATTAAACAAAATACACGAGCGATGACGCACGAAGTCTAATGAACTTCATGTACGAAACTGTTAAGGTGTTCAGAAATTATGGTGGGCTGGGCGAAACTCACATAGGTACGTGAACCCTTAACATTACAAGTCCCTTTTTCGGACAGTCTTGTAAAAATATGTACACCATACATAGAACTTTTAATGAAAATGCTCGATTATATTCGAAATTCTTTTCTGTTACGCTTTTTGGGAATTCCATAAATTTTGGGTATCAGTCCTCACTGCACTTTAATTAATATAGATAGACTTTTCGTACTGAAATTATACTATAATAAGACTATTATTATTCAATCTGCGTAGTCCAAATCTAGTTAGTCTAGTTTTATCCGGAGTTATTTATTCTCAGAGACTTCCAATAAACATAATAATAAATTGCAAATGGACTAACTCATTAATATAATTACTTCTTAGAAAGTAGGTACATTTATGGATATCGACTATACGATATACCGGTATGGTTTGTAGATCAGTAGCGTTTGATCAACCGATCTACGGTTTAAATGTGCAAATTGTGTCGGTTCTATTCAACCGGTATACGGATACACCTGTACATTTGATGTAATTACACCTATTACGGGCAATAATTGCATATATTCCTTATAGGTCGGTACTAAGGTACATCTACAAGTCTTTGTACGGAATTAGAATGTAATCGGGTGGCGGCGCGGCGGAACGGAACCGCCAGGATTTACGAGCCAGCACGCTTCCGCACCATGCACTCCCAAACACTCAAAAACTACACCCCTTACCTTTTTGTACGTAGAATAGCTTTTTTATGATAAGTGGAATAAATTGCGGACGTCCAACCAATTTGTCCACTTGTGTTGGTTTTTCTTCGTACGTAGTTATCGCGACTGGAGAACTCGTATGCAAATTTTTGCATAGCTTCAAGTATGTTGTATGTTATGATTACGTTCCAACAATTTAAAGTTATTTAACGATACTTTCCATAAGGCAACTGTTTTATTATTACGTTTTGAAGTACGTAGTACGAGTAATGAAGTGTCTAGTGATTTATTCATATCCAATTAAAGTCAAAGTGTTCGGTTATGATTTATGGCCGGTTTGGTCTATTAAGGTTTACGATTTACATTGCCGAAATTAGCCCGTTTTGCGTATTTGTAATGGTTTCGTGGATAATTCCCGGAATAACGTTCTAACATTCTGATTGGATGATGTACTCGTTAGCGGGTACGTTTTAATTCGTATTTGTTGCGGGTTTTATCGCTTTAAACAGATTTAACGAAGTTTTCGAGTCGAATTTATGCAAACAGCAAAGAGCGAAACAGAAGTCAACAAAAAATTAAGCTCTACAGTGAGCCGCAGTCTTTGTTCTTCTAATCCGGACTTTCCTTTCAGATAGCGTTCAGTCAGCTCTTAAATTAAGAATTTATTTCAGAACTTCATACTTTCCTGTTCCCCTTTGTGTTGCATCACAATGGAAATTATTATCAATTGGAAAACTTTCCGTTTCCACAACTTCTATAAAGGCTCACGTTTTATTTCCCACTTTTGACTTTCTTTTTGTTTTGTAAAGCGATATCACAGCGGGATATTTCACTGTGCCCATCTTCATTATCAAACAAATTATAAAGTAAGCAATGCTCTCGTTGAAACTTTTAATGCGGCCGGTGTGATCGTAAACTAGCCATTATAAAAATCCTCTCATTAATTATTTAGAAATATTTTTTAAAAGCGGTTCGTAGAAGGTTATCTCCTAAAAGGGTTTTCCAATGGAATATTCATGATTACCCTGAGTAGCATTAATGGTTGTTTTGAATTCCCTCATGTGAAAAGAAATATAGTAACGTGTGGGATATGTTTTCCACGAGTTTATCTTCAAAATTGGCTTCGAGCATTACTTTAAAATTTACATTTTATATGGACGGTCTGAATTATTTATTTTATAATGTCGCTGAGAGTTAATGACAATTTTATATAATAGTATCACTTTAAGTAAAGATCGTTAATGATGTGATTTTAATGTCGTAGTTTTTTCTATTAATATTGAATAAACAAAAAGAGTGGTTGCGGAAACTGCAGGAAAATGGATTTCCGTGAGACAAAGAACTTTTGTCGGAAACCACTAGATTCTTGCCGCACACGAGATAATAAATGAGCGCGATTGAAATTAAATATTTACACTGGCGATACATTTATACCATTCATTTTACTTGGTTAATTAATGGCAAAACCTTTGGATTGTTTCATAGAAAAGAGTCATCGTAGACTATAAAACATTGTTGAGTGGACTATGGAATACTATTATTTCATTTCATTTTTTTAGGATTATAAAGAAGTGGATATTGCATCGGTAAAATTACTTAGTGGAACAGTTATTTCACAGTTCTGAAGAGCGAGAGAGGTATCTTGAAAGACCTCGTTATAAAATGCTACAAATACTTCTGCATATAATCAGTATCAAGTCTCGTACGATGGTAAGAGGGAGTGAAGATATGCTCTTCGAAACAAGGACAGCTCGTGCAAACACCGAAGTATTGACATCACTGCATTACTGATATAACAAGATTGCGGACAACGGAGTTTCCTTTGATCTATACTAAGACGAAGATATTCTCGAACACTGAATTCAAGTTAATCTATTATAGCCAATAAAAATAACAATAAACTTCACGTAACACTCGAAATTTATTTCGTTCAAATAAAACACGCAAATTGAAATAGTCTAACAAAAATATATAGGACACATTGAGATGACATGTTGGCACAGTTTATGACAATGAAAACCGACGAGCCACTTCGGCTGAATTTAATCCGCAGCGGTTAAAGTTCCCTTCAGAAACAATAACAATTCGTTCAACGATATAATGTGACCGCACAGTTTTCCCCGGAGGAAGTTTTAAGTGCAAAAGGCCTCACAAGTTTATGTGTTGAATGAATCTAGGAACCAGAAGCGTAATGTAAAAGTTGTAATTTGATTTGCAACGGCAACCACTAGCTACCATTGTTTTCATTTACCTACAGCAAACGGCTTTTTGTTTCCCGTTTAAACAAGTTACGACTTTGAGAGTTATGAATGAATAAATAGCTTTTCATTATACCCGCGTCTATCTACTTAAAGAACCTACAAAGGTTTTAATGTCGTGATTAAAATTGAGCAAGAAATTGGGACTTGCATTTTTTTTTGACGATACTAATAAGCGTGGGTATACTTTCATTACGTTTGAAGGAGGTTTTGCGTGGATGTAATCAAATCATACGAATCTAAAATTACTGTGACTTATATTTACCTTTAAGCTTCCATTATGATGTGTAGCTAAAATAAATCAAACATTTACATTCTGTTTTTAGCACGTTGTGTTTATTACTCCGCATTCTTTGAACTCGGGTATTATGGACCACTTGATAGATTTAAATGTACATCATATTTTCATGATTTACTTTCTAGCGCAGCCGTAGACACGCCCAAAAAGTATAAATTTTATTTTTCATTATTGACGTCATGATGTCTGATGATGTATTTATTTGAAAAAATATAGTTTTAAAATAATTAGAAAATACTCAAAGTTCCCTAAATCATTTCTATTGATTTTTCCTGATGCTTGTTTTACGTTTCTTATATTGCTATCGTATACACGAGGCGACGCTACACTTCACGTGGCGGCCTTTTGCACAACGGCTACAATCTGGCTTCAAAAGCTCGTTAGTACAACGCTACGCCTAACCACTTTGAAATTAATTTATGCCAATTGTAATTATAAAGGTATACTGAGGATATACCTCAGTTCCTTTGCGCTACGTTAAAGAAAATACGTATCGATGCCATAAAGTATTTTTTTTTTATTGATGAATTAAGCAAAACAAAATATATTAAATTTATGGGTCATTGGCTGTGTTTTTTAAAAGTATTTTTTTTATCTGGTGTATTCTAGTTCATTGTTTTTTGTCTCTCATAAGTGTATAAGTACATTTTAAAGTATCACCCCGTGTGTAACTCTCATAGTCAGACACAAAATGTATACAACTGCAATATTTTATATTACATTAAATACATTATATATTTGCGCTAAAGAGCGTTGTAAACAGAATAAAAAGCACAATTCTATTGTTTCATCTTTAAACAATCTTGTCTATTCATAAGTTTTAATTCGGTTTACGTATAAAATAGTAGAAAGAAGGTATACTTAGTATTTTCCTGCACGCTGCGATGACTTCATAAAAACAATTGCCAACAACTGCTTTAACTTTACAGAGGTAAACTGGTGTTGTTTATTCAAACAAAACTTAGACACAAATCGTTTTAAAAGAAAATAAAGTCTTTCATACACTTTCTGTTAATATTCCTTTTTTTTGTTTTTCTCATTTGACTGATAAACATTAAGATGTTTGATGGTGTTGATCTCAATTCGTTTTCGGTCCGATATCCCTGTTATAGAATATATTTAATGTTCTAATCATTGATTTAAAATTAGGCTACCAAGTACATAATAATACAATGGACAGCATTTTGGTCCACTCGCTGCTTCCTAAGTGCTCTTGCTATGGATAAGAAACAAACAAGCTTGCAATCAAGCATGCTGGCTCTCTGATTAAACAAGGAACAAAGGCTGGAGTTTGATTTGATCGGAACTTCACTGTGTTACTTGTTGGCGGGCTCCCTTTACCGTACTTAGTCTCCAGACTAGCCCAATGTACGTAGTGTTAAGGGTAATATAAATATGGTATAGCCACCACGCCAGACTCCCGCGCGATATGTGGTAGCATTAGGAAAAGAAGTTGTGTGGTTAATTAATGCTTGTTCTGAGTCTAGGTGTCCTCGTGCATGCGACTTGAATGTTTGTGAAACCCCCAGCGGCACATGGATTAAAATCGTTACTGGGGAAGATGTTGAAATAATAAGGAGGATTTTAGCCGACGCAGATCAACAATGAGAACCTATAACCATATCCAATCAGTGTTACATTAAAATATACATAGATATGTAAGCACCACGGTAACAGAAGCAATGTATACTTATCGACCCGAAGTCTTCTATATTAAATAGGTACTAATCAAAAGTTTTTCAGCGTTTAATTTCTCATTAATAATTTTCTGCGACCTTTCGCTCCGTCCTGTTTTAATCGAATATCTGATTTTTAATGTATTTTATACGTCCTTATACCTTCTTATAATTATGATGAAAAGTACGTTTGACATTCCTTTTAGTAATGGGTCTTTTAGATGTATATTTTTTTGTATAAAATGATTAATTTTGATTGCTTCCTTAGCCTAAAATCCCCATATTATAGGCACTACATACAGACACATAATATATACTCAGCAAATGGCATTCACCAAATTTTCTCCAACTCTAGTCGTATACATATTTCTTAAGTCATTTCTCATCTCATATTAATAATAAACTGCAGTTATATTTTATCTTCGTTGCAAACTAAAATAGATATATTATTAATAAGAGAACCGGACACAGTATACTGGCAGGCAGGAAATGATAGAGATCAGTCTTTGTCATTCCGCTATAGTAGTATAGGAAGTTCTCAAGGTTTTTATCGTGCGAGTATCTCGAGCGAGCTGTTGTTTGTGCGGTTTATAGTTTATATAGATAGGTAACATAATGAATACACGTTAATATGATAAAACGTGCACTCATTGACAGATCGTTTTTTTTTATTTGCAATTGCCCAGATTTTCTGAAACACAGAACTATCAAGTAATTATTCATTAAAAAGACTGTCACTTATCCTTAAGATACATGCTTCGAAGCCTGCATTTTGGGTCAATCTTGAAACGTTAGAAATGTGAGGTTTGCATAAGAAGGTTAGTTACCTGTACTGTAATGTAAATACAGTATGTGAATTAACATTGTTATTGAGACTCATGGTAAAGCAAGTGAATGTTTTGGATATGGGGTGTTTGAGCGTATGGTGTAAGTATATAGTAAGTGTGGAAGGACGAATGTATGTGTGTATGTATGTGCGTTTTATAGCCATTATAACTTCATGCTTCAACCAATTGTGATGCATGGGGTGTTATCAGGAGAATACCTTACTTAAAGCGACACTGGCCATTTTCATTTATCAAAGGAAGAATACAGCTGCTATAGAAGCTATTTCACAAATTCCCGAAGAGCATTTTTCAGTATTCGGAGATAAAACTGTGATGCATGGATAGAGCATATGTAAACCTCTTTTCACCATACTGCATACCAACTTTGATCACCATAATTATCATTGATAAATGGAGGGAAGGGTAAAATAACAATGGGAGGAATTCTCAAGTTCAACCACAATGCGAGAATGATGTCGTACTTAAAAAAATAGCAACAACGCATTTCGGCATACTCAAAACGGCCGCAAAAGGAATTTGTTAAACCTTATGTGTTATGTTGGGTTAAGTTGTTAGGGAACAAGGCCAGTGTGTGGGACAAGTAAATAGCGCCAGTGCGGTGGGCGAGTTGAAGTTTACAGAAACTGTAAGATGTATGCTACTGTTCTCATTTCAAAGTTTATTTATTTATGCTAAATTGCCTTAAATATAAAAGTATGGAAAGAGGTGTGTATGGTATCTTCTTCTTCTTCTTAGTCGTTGCACTCTTGGCAGAGTGGTCGTGGTCGTCATTTCAGCTGTTAGTGGCTCGCCTAACTATACGCCGCCATTCCTGTCTGATGGCCGCCTTTCTGGTATGGTATCTAGGGACTAGAATCTCAAGGTATTCTCCAATATGTATTTTTTTTAATTTGTCCTGTTCACTTTTACTGAGCTGAGCAAAAGCTTTATCGTTTTAATTATATTTGCATTTTTAGATATTAGCATACTTCGGACCAATCATAAAAAATTCAAGTTTTATAGAAGAACTAAATAAAATTTTATATCTAAGTTAGAATCATACAAATAACACCCCCAAAGCAAATAAATTGCTTAATAAACGTATGCATATTCATACTAAAAACAAAAAATAAGCAACCATCGTTATGAAAAAAGCTTGCAAACAAGTTTAACGCTGAAATCAGCTCGTTATTTATACTGATAAAAAACGGTATGTTATTATTTACCGCAATGTAGGTCATAATTGTAGCCCAGTCGACCGAGTTGCAAGCCTTCGGAAATATCGCTAACACTTTACTTACTGGTCTTATTATGCATACCTTATGTATATTAGACACCAATCAAATTTGTGTGTATTTGTGCTTATAATTTAAAAGTTGTTAAAACATTGAGGACCTTCATAAAAAAATATGTTTAAAAAATCTTGTAAAGTTTAGGTTGTGGATGGGTTTCAAGTGTTTGAAAATTGTCGTTTTCTATTGCAAATTTTTCTATGCTTTCACGTTATCAAAGCCTTGTCAAATTTCATAAAATCGGTTCAGCAGATTAATTGCAAAAACAAAAAAAAATTGCAAGGACTGTATATGGTATTTTTTTTAGGTTTTCGGACTTTTCGGAATGAATTAGCCGAGCCGATTTGATACATATTTTTATAAACCCACCTTTCTGTTTACAAGCATATTTATATATTTGATGAACGTCTTAGGTACTAAGGAATGAAATCCCTTATGGAAGCTAAAACCAACTTACAAGACGTATTCCTAAATAAGTTACCAAATAAACCAAAATTCGTTTATCAATGGTCCATACCGAGTGCGTGCTATCACCAACCCTGTGTTTGTGTATTCAAATGTATCCGGGATGTTCTAGTCAATAATATTAGCCTAGCAAACATTACAGGTGTCACAATCTCAAGCGATGTGGTTGCATAGTTAATTGGATGTCACAATTGTTTACTAACATCTATTTCACAACATATAACGGCTAAGGCGTAAGTCAGACGGAAAGTTCGTGAGACGAGGAAGCACAAAATGCCCGCTTTAATCCATTAATTATTTTCTTTAAGGGCGTCGCGTCTAAGACTCGTTCTCGTCTCAAGTCTTTCTGTTTGCTCCACCCCTAAGATGTTAACTGTTTTAATTA
Organism: Trichoplusia ni; assembly: GCF_003590095.1. Lineage (NCBI taxonomy): Eukaryota > Metazoa > Arthropoda > Insecta > Lepidoptera > Noctuidae > Trichoplusia > Trichoplusia ni. Next base: position 5,825,987 of record NC_039485.1, read on the forward strand.
GTATACTTCGCAGTTCACTTACTATGTAACTGTAGGTATTTTGATGGGATTGTGTTGTTTGAAACTAGATAGTTTATTTGACATAATTCAGGAAGTCATTTGCATTTTGTGTTGGCTTCTCCCGTCGCTTCGTGACCTTCGTCAAAGGTTTAATGTTTACCTTCATATTCAAGTAAATCATTAAGGCTTAAATTGTATAGTTAAATGATTTTGGTATTATTTTATGTCATGTTAGTACAAAGTGTCTGAACTTCGATTATTTAAAAATTTGTGTCTATTAATAGAGTGAACCGATATGGGCGCCTTTTTTTTATTTGCTAGAGCATATTATAGCGGTGGTTTTTAGATATGTTTTGATAAAATCAGTCAAAATCACGAGCTCCCTTCTTAAGTGGTATTATAAGTTTGACCGCTATGTATGCCTGTATGTCTATGTGTATATCCGTAAAATTTTGCCTTTTTACTGAAACTAGATAATGAATACATATTAGAAGAAGATAAGAAAATAAAAAGCTAACTTGCCACAAAGACATCGTGTAGTCTAACAAATAGCATATTATAATACATTAATATCGACCTTACACTGTTAAGTTTCTATTTGTTCTTGACTTAAAGCGCTTGACCTAATCTATCCAGATTACTTAAACTTAGTCAGAACATCGTGAGATTATAGGGTGTAACTAAACTTAGATATAATACAGATACCTATGAAATAATGCTGAGTTAATACTAACTCAAGATTTGTGCAAATAAGATTGCGAGTAGGTACGAGAACGAATATAATTATGTACAGGTGGCTAGGCGTATAGGTAGTTGGTTTCAAGAACTACGTATAGCAATATTCAATAGCCCTTATGTGTCGATCTGTCTTTTTTCATTGTCAGGTAGATTATAGAGTAGGTCGGTAGAGAAGTCGGGGGATCGATCCCCGCGTAGGACAAACGTTTGTGTGATCCACGAATTCTTGTCCTGAGTCTGGGTGACTTTGTGCTTGTGACTTAATTGTTTGTGTATTAAATTCTTAATGTGGGAGATGTACCTAAAAAAAAAAGAAAGAGACATACAATTTTTTTATGACGTCTCTTAGGTATACTGTCCTTCTTGCTTATGGTGTGTTGGGCTAAGGGGGTATTGTTTAACTATCTCGTGTTGACAAATTTTGATAGAATATTAATAATGGCTGACAAATTCTTATACAGCCAAAGCAACCATTATGAACAAGCTTAAAAAATTACAAGGCGAAATAGTTAACCATCGTGGTCACAACGAATTACAAATAAAAAACAAATAGATATTTTTTTAGTGTTTCGCTTTTATTTTTGTTCACTAAAACTACAGGTCCGCAGCACTTAGCGCCATCGGAAATTTTCGTCAAACCTAGCGTTTTTCAAATGGAAATCGACTTTATGTTAAAAGGGTTAGGTTTATAATTGCTGGAACTACCGTTTTCGTTGTTTGTGAACTTCGATGGCATAAAGGACTGTAAAATAAAGTGGCCACGAATTAACTTGCTATGGAGACCGTTATTTATTATTCGTCTTCGGTTATACAAACTGGTGGTTAATGTTTCTTTGTTCTGTGTGATTAATTTGTGTTTAAAGAACCTACCTACGTTTTTTCGTTTTCGGTGTTCCTGTAATTGATCACCGCGTTCCATACGTGCAATCAGAATGGTGCCACAAAGGCAACTGACGTGTTGGCAGCGCAACGAGAGGCCGTTGGGGAAATAAATTGATTTTTATTGCATTCCGCACTCTGGCTGGAGGGTACGTGAACCATCCCATGAGAATGGGAATCGAACAATGGGAAGCAAGCCTTCCCACAGTGCCCGCTGTCAGCGGCCAGCGGCATACGTTCATTCACTTCCTCGTGACTAATGCTGCCTTCACTGCACTGCGTTTTTCATGCAGGTCGAGTATTCGTCCTTAAAAAGGCTTTTTCAATTTATTCATATATGCCTCACGTATGGATAGGGAGAGCCCATAAACTACCCGTGTCAGGGTTTTATTCAGGGTCCTTGTAATATTTAGGCATGAATGAAATACCTGAATTTGCACTTATTACTTTGGCGGATGGATGCGGGCTGCCCAGGACCGGGATGGTTGGCGCTCTTTGGGGGAGGCCTACGTTCAGCAGTGGACGGCAATAGGCTGAGATGATGATGATGATGATGACTGTGGAATTGAGATTATTTTTGAGTGAACTTTGATTCTTGAATTAGTTTAGTAACTTCATTCAATTTGGCATTATGATTTTGATAACAAAAAATATTGATTTCTTGATATCGTAGGTCCTGATTTATCTATTGTAGTATGAACGTCAAAGAGCCGACCGCAAACTAGTAAAGTTTGGGACCCAAAGGCCAGTTTCTCAATAGACAGATAACGCTGAAAAGATAATAAAATTTTAGGTCTCCATAGAAACGATATCAAAACTTTAAATTTATGTTACTACGATTGTAAAATGAGTTTAATATCGAATGGGACGATTAGTGAGAGTATATGATGAATGTTTGAAGATGACTTTAAAGGGAAACATAAAGAAGTAACTGACAAGGTCGGACAGAGAACGCTTTTTTATGTCTTTTGATGGAATTTGTAGACACCTAGAGTTAAAACTCTTTTCACTTTCTGGTAGTTTACAAGTGCAATATTATTTATTTTCTTTCAAATATTATTATTTGCATACAAATAGTCATGGGCACTTGTATCACGACTAGTATCGGACAGTATCTGTACCGAAGAGGTTTTATTCCATTCAAAGTCCAAAATCGACTAATGCCGCAGTAATCAACTAGAGTAACAGTTCTATCCAAAGTAAGGCTTGAAATTAAAGAGCCACGGATACGGCTCGCACGTAGTAAATATAGGTAATAGTAGCCTTCGCAGTAAATGTTGTGGCAAGTTAATTTTTGCAAGGCATTTCCCAAGCGAAAATGAGCCAAGTGCCAAAAAATAAACCGCGTCTCGTTTTACACTGAGAACCCTTGAGAAATACGGTGGACCGGACTGTTGTCTGTGCCCAACTAAAACTGTCACAATTTGCAAAATAAAAAGGGGCATATTATTAATTAAATTATTTTTCGAAAACTTAAATACTGCATTTAGGCTTTGAATTTGAGATTCGTATCAAAGTACTCGTAGGAGAAAATTTTCGAATTTTCTCAGAAGGTTGTATCACTGTTTCAGGCGTAATAAGATACGTGCAAAATACACCGCAATTTGGTTCAAGCTTTATAATAGTATAGAACTGATTAACTTTGGTGAAACGCCTACAACATAGTAAGCGCGAATTAAGTAGAACAACAAAGGTACCTATTTGTTGTTGTACTTAATATACTTGGGATGTTCGCCGGGAACCGTAATAGGTACTTACAACCTTAATAAGTATTTTGAACTCTTTGGTTTAACCTAAAGTGGCCCAATTCCCCGTAATTGTTACTTGGGTGATATTTACGTTTTGGATTTACCTGTTTTGTAAATTCGCAACGTTTAAATAAAAGTAAATTGTTATATTTCAAAGAAATTTTTAAATGATCGCTTATTTTCAAGCTTAACAAATGTGTGTGTATTAAAGAAAATATTTAACCAGCTTCACTGAACCTTTTTAGAATGAAAAGAAAACGCTTGCGCTAAATCAAATATGATTAACCCTGCTCATACAATTTTGATTTTAATTCCATTTGAAAATACGAGACAAAAAAGGTCTGCATGAATGTAGTTCAGGGTTTACGAGACGGGCCTTTAGCTGGCGCTGGCACGGCGGTGCAAACGCCAGTGTTGTCGGACCGGGGCAGGCCGCAAAATAATAACAGTCTCTACTAATGGATTGTGGTATTTAGGTAGCTTCCCACTCATGTTTAGGCATTGGCCTTATTTTATCTATCACTTCTAGACTAAAAGGAATACTGGGCTCCAGTTTTTAGGAGAGTGAACACTGAGTAGGTATGCGTGTTTTTGTATTTTGAAACTGTTCAATATGTCATTGATAATTTGTAACAGATTGTTTGTGAGACAATTGTTTTTAAAAACTAAAGTAGTAAACTTCTATAAGTTTTTAGAAGTACAAAATAAAGTTTCTTCGTTCGTTCTTTTCTTCTACAATGATGCCTATTTACCTTTTATATTGTATTAAATGTTTTAGTGTGTTGTGTTAGTGTGTTGTGTTTAGTGTTCTTCGTTCGTTCTTTTCTTCTACAATGATGCCTATTTACCTTTTATATTGTATTAAATGTTTTAGTGTGTCAAGTGCTACAACAATTAGAATAATTGATCATTATTCTTAAAACTACATTTACTTGATTAAATAAAATGCTTAAAAATAGGTATGATTAACACAATTTATAGCGCAATTTGTAGAAGTACAATAACAATTCATTACAATATTTAAAAAGACAAGTGAGTAATGATTAACGCAGACCAAAAAAAGTCTGAAGAATATTCCCTCTTAGGTAACCGAGGCGAATGAAATTTTAAAATTAACATTGAATTAGGTTTTCCAATGAAATGGTCGCGAGTAGGTACTTGACTCGCGACACAATACAACAGTGACAAAGAACCCCTAACGACCCCGAATTTATCGTGAACTTTCCACTAATACCGTCATTAAACAACCCTTTGTTTTCTTCTTTGATAAAAACGCCTCGAAGCACCTCGGAGTTCGTAATTTTTATCTTTCCGTGCTTGAATAGTCACCTTAGGAACAAAAGCAAATACTTTTGCGACAATGACAACAGCTGTCTCCATTGTTCCGCAATAGGCCTGTTTATTAATTTTCAGTTCAGATTCAAAGAGTCTTGAGTTGTGTCGTCAATCTCTTGATAAAAAGTGACTATCGTTATGATGATAAACGACCTCCTTACTGCATTTCTACTTGTATAAAGGAGTTTGATTTCGTTGGACTCTATGATTAGATATTTAATTTGTTCATACCTTTGTTTTGTTCCCGTTTATCAATGGACGTAAGATCTTGAAGAAGACTTTAGTGTGTTATTGTTTGTTTGAGATTTTATTGAAGACGGGACAACCTTTTTCAGATACGTGGCTAAGCTAAAAAGTGCCAAAGAGATTACACCGATACGGTCAATGAACTCCTGTATTTCAGGTGTGTGATAGTGTATTGGCAGTTTTTTGTAAAATATTGTTTTTATTTTTATGTATTGGTTCAGCCAATTCATATTAATACTAGCATTGTTTTATGTTAGCTGTTGTAAAAAATAAAATAAATACATTTGATATGCTTTGGTCTTGTAAAGTGTTATTGTGTGTTATTTTTATTCTTCATATTTATTGCGACTGTCAATCATCCATTGCACTCACATATCCTCTATACTGAAGTTTAATCATAACGATTATGAGATATGAACTCCACGCCAGTTTGTGAGAATTCTCATACAGGAAAATTACATTACGTTCTGAGTAAAATCCGTCGGTTTTCAGCCCAGCTGGGCGCATTGAATAGTTAAAGGTATTATGACGTTAAATTGGCTAGAAGGCCTACCACCATGTTTCAAAGTAATATTATTTCAGTTGCGAAAGAGAGATGCCGCTCTATGGCCTGTAATACGCTATCCCGTTTTAGCAACTGGAACAAAATTTCTTTAGGAGTGGTGGTAGGCTGTCAAAAAGCTGACTATACCCTAATTAAGTAAGAAAGCGACGGCCGGTCTGACGCAGTCTTAGATAACACCTTAAAATAATATAAGTTGTTCGTGTTAACCTACATAGTAGTGATAAACGAGTGAGTGCAGGTTACAGGTAGAGTTTAAGAGAGAAATTGAATAATCACTCTTACTACTTGAATAGGATGTCCTGAATAAAGTATTATTAGTTATGTATTTGGTCCTTCGTTTTCTGTTTATTGCAGTTTTAACACTTTTCTAATTTATTAAAAATCAATAAGTATTTTTCATTCCAGAAAAAAGATGAAAAATAAGAACGTAAATAATGAGTATATATCATTTATGTTTTATTATATTTAAGCAGGTATGATTAAATAAGGGTCGGTACTTTATTTATTATTCAAACGCTCTACCATTTTTTACCAAAAGCCACCTATACGTCTGGTTACGATGGTAACATAATATTTTTCCGAAAAACACGACACATGTATATTTAAATTGGTCAATTGTCACGAACTGACCCGAAGTATCATTCTATAAGTTATGGTGAGCTCTTTATCCTCTTTTCATATGTAAATATAAGTGACTACCTAATAAACTTTATCGAATGTGTGAGTTCCCTTGGGAACCTGTCAGGACATTATTCCGAGGGTTTTCCCTACGGTCAAAACTTTATGCTTTCTCTTCAAACTCATTGATAGGCACTTTGCCTCTAATTTTACCGTAAACAACTGTCAGACGCAACAATGTAGCCATTGGACTGTTTAGAGTTGTTGCTCAAAATAAACGTAACAATTATTCCCTGCGGTTACATCTGCTCCGATGTTTTATCGTGCCGAGTATTTTCTTTGTAGTTTATTGACTTGAAAATTAATTTGCTTTTAAATATAGCTTCTTTCAAACCTGTCTTGGTAACTTTTAAAATAGATTGTCACATAAGCGTCACTAGAATTATGTTATTCGATAACTTTACTTTTTTTTAAGAAAATCCTGATTCATTTTGAATTCAGTATCCTATATACAGAATTAAGTCTGGAGAGGTTTCTTATATTCAAAAGGTTTATGGAAAAAAATAAACTTAAGATTTTATATTGGTGTGACATTTATAGTTCTGAGTCTGGATACCTTTGAGGAAATGACTTAAATATTTGTGATGCCTCCTACAACGCAAGACTTAACGCAACTCATAAGATCGAAAGTAGTTTAAGTCATAGAAATACATTCAGCTTGTAGTCTAGACAAGACTTAACCCATTTTATGACATACACATAACGGTTTCTGAACAACGCCAAACGACAAATATCTGTAAACAACAAGCGTTTATCTCGGGCGGAAATCGAATCCGAAGCAAAGGCGTCGCGCAAAATGCTCGACATGACATGTTGTAGTTCAGATAATAAAACAGGCATCTGATTGGCTAATTAAATAAAAGGATCGACGTCATTGGTTATTTTTTATCATGTGGTCACTGACATAAGTGTTTTTTTGCTTAAAACGCTTAAGACACTAGAAAGACGTATAAAGGTAGCTTCGCTATTATTTACACTGTATTCTTGAAAAAAAACATCATATTCTATCCAAATATTCCCTGGATAACCTACAATTTCCCTTATTCGTATTAAAACATAACATAATAAGTTATTTCATTAATTAGGATCAAATAAAAACAACAATATCCTTAATAAATAAGTCTTTTCCACGAATAAACCGTAAGATATTACGATAAATCGCAATATAACAGAATTTTAGATACCTAAATCAATAATAATAATCGACTCATTTAATAACTTAATAAAGTCATAACATACAAGGAATTTTAGCTTTATCCCGTGTATCAGAAAACATTTATGAATAAAAATTGTACAGTTTTGTGACAAAGCAATACTCACGACGGATCTCAAATTCTCATCTGCATTTTTTATTGAAATTGTTCGAAGTACTGTAGACTATTTCCCAGAGTTTATTAAGTGGACTCACAAAGGTTTAAAATGTTCAAATTGATTTTTGTAAAGATAATGCGGAAATGAAAAATTGTCGATATTATACCAATGGAGTTTTATTAGAAAGTATATTTATGCCTACATTTCAATTTCGATCCGTGCCAACATCCTCTGGCGGTATTTTTTGGAATCGGGCCTTTGGAAAACTATTTAGTTTTCAGTTTTCAATAAATATAGCTTTGAACTTTAACTCTTTTCAATATTATAATTTCATATTTCATAATAAACTTAATGAGGATGTAAAAATTGTTATATATTTGTTTTTGACACTTTGATACTTACAGATACTTACTTTATTGATACTTTGACTTTGACTTTTATAGCAGTAACAGAAGTACCTCAAATTTCAATTGTCTAGTTATTACGGTTCACAATATACAACCTGGTGACAGATGAATAGACAGCGGAGTTTGTAATAAGGTTCGTTTTTACCCTTTGCGTAAGAAACCATAAAAACAGGTATCGCAAAAAACATTCTGAAACAAAAAGTTGCAAAAGTATTCCCTGTTTGATCTATTCAAAAGCGCAGTCAATCCCTCGACGACAATTTTCTCACATGCCTGCCACATAAGGAACGCGTCGCCTTTCCTGATTCAGTTTAAAAAAGGAAAAAAGAATCACCGACCGTAGTCACAGTTCTACAGCGCACTATCTGGCTGTAATTCTGAAATTCTCACAAGGAAATCCAATTATTCTACCTTCCTACTTTTATTCTACCATTTGAAAAGTAATTTCTTAAATTTAATATATTGAAACTATATGTTTTGATAGTTGCAGTTTGTCGTGAAACGTCTGAGAATCCAATCAGAATAAAGCTTGGTTCAGACAAAACCTGTGGCTCTACTTACATTCAGGTCGATTGTATACAAAGTCGGTTTAATTTAGCGCTCCACCGTGGAGCTAACCTAGTTACACCAGCATAAGTGCAGTTAATTTTCGAGATTAGCATTTGTGTGAGACAATTAGTCGTGAGTAAACTTTAAATAGAGCTTTTGAATAGACTTATTGCTTGGCCGCTTAGCTGGAGACCGACTAAAAACTGGGGGCAAAAACTTAAGCTGGTAAGTACACTTCTATTGAACGGAGTGAAGCGGTGCAATTACGTTAGTCCTCTCCCGGTAGTCGCGCCCCGGCCCGGGCACAAAGACTCGCCCTTGCTTTCATTTTCAATCATCATTTTGTTGAGATTTCTTGCTTATTGCATTCGTTGTCGGGAAGTCTTAATATCGCGGCCCTTTTAAATTAAGTGCGCCACAAAGGTTTACTTAATTTATTTAGTTCATTACATTACATTGAAACATGTTTCTTACTGTCATTATCTGGTGCCGGCGCGGCGTCTTCATCTTTGTGTATAACTAGAGTGTATTTCTTTGTTATGAGCTCATACATTTCTTGTCATACACGGTGTTTGTTTCGTCCCTCTCTCGTTAAAGCTAACAGAATAGGGTAAATATGTGTTCTAATAACTATCATGATTGTATTGTATCAGCGATCGCAGTATACTGATTAATTACTTGGCAATATTAGCTTACATGTCTAGCTATCAATCTGTTAGGTGTGAGCTTACCTACAATTTATAGGCTAAATAACTTCGTAAAGGAAAGCATTATATAAAAGAATTTCAAGTGTATAGTTACCGATGCCAAAGAGCCTTTATTCATGAGCATTTTATATTGTATCAGGTTCGTATAATTGTATCACAATAATTGGCGTCAATTTATTCGTGTCGCTCGATTTGAGTGGCTATCACTTTGATGGTGTGAACAAGAATTGCAGATGTAGGTACAGTCAACATCTTTGTGTATTCCATTCGCGTACTGTTCCCGCAACGACTGCAATGTGAGAGGAGCGAGTCGCAGCGAAATCTGACTAGGCATTAGGATATGTCTGTGTGCGAAATTCATTTCTTATCCTAAGAAAACATTCGTAATTAGAATGTCAGTATCAGCTCTTTGAAATTTGTTTTGTGTGGAGCTCTGATGTACACTATACAAGTAGTGCTTATGGTCTAAGAGCCCGTGAACCCCAGACCTTCGTTATTTTATAAAAGCTGAAAGTTTGTCAGCGCATACTCCCAACCCAGGTAAGAACGATGGACCATTATGAAGTTTGGGTTATAGTGGCTTAGGCAGGTAAACGGTACTAAAGGTGTGTAAAATACCGATCTAAATTCGTCAAATAATAAAGTGCGATTTTTTGATATTATCTTCAGAATATTATTAAAAATCACGTTATTCATTGCCAGACACTTAACATCGTGGCAACCCCTTGCCAGACACCCTTAATGTTCATGAAATTATAGTTTAACTTACGTTATAGTATAAAAGCTGATTTTTAATTATAATACTTGGGTAATAAGTAGATGATGTTTCCTCATTAGCCAGACATTTTTTATAGTTCCAACCCCTTGCCAGACAAGCATGTAGGGTAGCTGTAGGAGCGAGCGCGAGGCAGTATGTATATAAGTGGGTGCGAGTGAGATGCGTTTGTATTGTTTAGTATTTAATACATGCTTACATCAACTAAAACAATAATATGTGCTATCTTCAACTATTATTAATTAAATATTCGTTATAAATGATAAGAATAATATTAATTATATCATTACTTACGTTAAAGTGTAATAGCTGATTTTTATATATAATATTTGGGTAATAATTAGATGATGTTTCCTTATTAGCCAGACATTTTTTATAGTTCTAACCCCTTGCCAGACAAACATTGTATGTCTTAAGAAGAGATTTGTGATTAGAATGACTCATGCAAATAAACTTTTTGGCGCAGATTTATTTAACTAATAATCTATGTAAATTTTAAAAACATCTTAAGGAAAGACATTCGATGCTACAATTACCTTAAATTGTTTAAAATTTTAATTTATTTTATCAAAAACAGGTTTAAAAAAAAAGCCAAAAAATAAAATATTTTTCAAAAAATTAATTAAAAATAGGTTAATGATGCTACAAGTTATTACTGAGGATAAAAAAATAAATTGATGACATTACATATTATTATAAAAATAATGTTATTTTGCCACTACTTTTGTTGCAAATAACACAAATTAATGTATCACCCATGACTTATTTTTAATACAAAATCACTTTTATTTAAAAAGTAACATAAACAAATTGTAAACTTATAATCTACGTATCATGCTATATTATATTATTTTAGCTGATGGAAACATGTACTGAGTACTAAACAATACATGCGCAGTAGAAATAACAACTGCGCAGTGATGGATCGCGGTAGACTTAACTCGCCATCTCACTCGCACTCACTCATATACATACTGCCTCGCGCTCGCTCCTACAGCTACCCTACATGCTTGTCTGGCAAGGGGTTGGAACTATAAAAAATGTCTGGCTAATGAGGAAACATCATCTACTTATTACCCAAGTATTATATATAAAAATCAGCTTTTATACTATAACGTAAGTTAAACTATAATTTCATGAACATTAAGGGTGTCTGGCAAGGGGTTGCCACGATGTTAAGTGTCTGGCAATGAATAACGTGATTTTTAATAATATTCTGAAGATAATATCAAAAAATCGCACTTTATTATTTGACGAATTTAGATCGGTATTTTACACACCTTTAGTGCCGTTTACCTGCCTAAGCCACTATAACCCAAACTTCATAATGGTCCATCGTTCTTACCTGTGTTGGGAGTATGCGCTGACAAACTTTCAGCTTTTATAAAATAACGAAGGTCTGGGGTTCACGGGCTCTTGCTCTATTATGCTTAGTCATCAACAATTTTTTTTATTGCCATATAATATTTAAGCTAAGGTATTTAAGTTGCTTGGATTTATTGGATGATTTAAAATCCATTGAGAGGGCAAAGACTCCAATTTCTATCACTAGTAATTTATCACGATAAAAATTCTCGAAAACTTATTTAATAAAGTGATTACTTAATTTACAAGAACCTAGATAATACTTTTGAAGTAGAACCTAACTTGAAATGGTGGCAAGATACCTGGCTACAATTTAATAAATGGTAGCAGGTATCTAAGCATAATATATTCTCTTGTGTAACATAGTGCCGTCGAATTTCGGCTGTGTGTCAAGACCGGTAGTATCTAAGCTTTGAAATATTGCCGAGAACAGATTAGCTACGTCAGAATATGCCCGTCTCCGTATGCTAGTGGCTGCGTGACGTTAACGGCACTTGAGAGACAGATCGTTGCTCATTTAGAAAATATAAGCTCCCCTTAATTAGCTAACTTTCCACGAATTATCTTACGTAACTAGCAATTAGGTAGCACTAGCTGGTTTATCTCTATGTAATAAGGATTTATGTACATTCGCCTAAGTTTCGTTACAGTATATTACTAATTTATAACACGTTTTGTCGATGTGGTTCTAAATCAACTTGTTGTATAAGTCATATTTAATTAAATCTCTGTGAACCCACATAAACTGCGCTGTTTACAAATGACCTACATATTTATTTGGGTTATTGCTGAGAGCGAAAACTTTGCTGACTACACCAAGATTTTAATTGCATTACCAATTCTTAATGTAAGTACTTAAAGGGAAAAGATTAAGTTTAATACAAAAGTCTTAAAAGTACAAGCAGATAAATAAGGTCTCCTGTTGACCAGTGTTAATGAAACGCAAACAATCCCTAAGTAAATTGTGCGATGCAAACTCGCTACAAGTTGTTGTGTTCGTGTACAGTACACACCAGTCTTTGATGTGATTCTTTTGTACAGTTTCCAATGCGGAATTAGGAGTGAATGAATTAATTACTTAGCCCAGCTTTCCCGACGCTCCTACGTTTGGAAAAGAGATTATTGAGGTGTTTTTAAAAGCTCTGTATTTAGATAATCGTATCGTGTTGACATTCACATAACAATCACTTAAGTGTAAAACTCACAAGTGGCTTGAAGCTGGCAACAACAAGCATTTAAACAGTGCAGTTCGAATGACGTAAGCGGTTACATTGTTAGTGGTTGTCGGCATAACACAACACAACACAAATTCGTTTCTGCAATCACGGACGTGGACGTTCGAAATCTGATTTACTGCTGATTTGTGGTCAGGTGCGGCTGCGTACATGTACCCACCGTGCTCTCCCTACACCGACCTACCTACACACTACACAAACCAAGTTAAACTAGGCACAAACACAACTCGTGTCACCTGTCGTTTCACTTGATGTATCACCGCGGAACGATTTTATCACTCCCGATGATGTATCCTTTATTGCACAAAACATAACACGTTTTTGTCCTTTAAAACCCAAAAAATTCAGGCATCGTTTAACGACTTGATTCACATTCCCTATTAGAATTTCAGCCATAAAAAATAACAGGCCCGAAATATTCGATTTCAAAGCCGAGCCGATTTTCCCGAATCCATTTTATGTGTCGTATTATGTGTTTATCGTTTAACAAGTCCCAAATTAATACCATTCTTCATTTACGCTTTGTTGGCAGTTGCGCATGTCATATCTAATAGATTGAAGTTTAAAGCCGTAAATAAGAAAAAGTGAGGGATCTGTTGCCAAGTCGTTTCCAGTTACTTGCACCCGTCAGTATTGTGTTATAGACAGAAATGAGGACGTCGAAGTTGGGTTGGAATCTCGGCAAGCTGTCAAACCTGTTTCATTTACGACCAGCACCTACTTATTTATGTCCAAATTTGCCGACGTAGGAGACAGACACCGGTGCAATAGGTATTACTTACTTTTAAAGACTTTTCAGTCAGATCGTACTAACTTTACTCGTAAATCATAGTGTACTTTGTATAGAGGAAGTTTCTGCCAAATGTGACTTGAACATGCTTACTTAAATGTTCTCAAACTGTGATGAATAAGACACTCATTTTTTTTACAGCGTAATCACAGCGGCAATAAATTATGAAATAATTTTTGTCCAGTGGTGAGCCGAGTTGGAAATAATGATCGAACTTGGAAAACATTTACGCGAAAGATATTAGGGAACGATTATTGGTTATTGCGCGAAACTTTCTTTGTTCGCGTCATGATAATAGGCGAGTGAAATTATGAACAGACTTCACTTGTATTTCGATAAATGAGCGTTCCTTACAGCTGTTCTTTTTATTAGAGTTGAAATTGTTTTTAGCTGTACGAAGTAGGACACGTGTAGTACTTTGGGAAGTACCACGGGAATATCCTAGTAGCGAATTCGAGTTACCCGTCAAACTAGAGCCGGTACACAACAAAGCCATTACCAGTAGACGCGAGGCCCAATCTTATTTTCTAAGTTTAGGAATCGGAAAGTTGTTCACAAACGTCGAGGTATGAGGATGTAACAATCCAACACATATGCAACTTATTGCTAATGTCATTTTATGTTCCTTATCAGAAGAATTTAGCAAAGCGCATGAATTTATGTTACGTGTTGTTCGTATGCAGGCTGCGGTGTTAACCTCATGTTTATAGTCACTTTTTGTTTAACGGTTTTTGGAAGGCATCCAACTTGTATGTATTAATTTTAATTCCGCTATGAGCTCTTTATTAAAAATTCAATTCCATTTTTATGTATTTAAGAGATAAAATTCGTTTATACTCCAGCTATTTAATACCTATTTGTGATGAAATCGTTTTTCGGACGAAATAGTTTTCCAAAATAAATATGCCACGTTTTAAGAGCAGTCTAGGTACCGTAGGGTCACGTGCAGCATTTTGATTGCTATCACAAATGTATTTCCAATTGATGCCCGAATCTGATTTACCTCTGATTTGTGGCCGTCTGTGACTCGTGCGCGCAAACATTCACGTTCTATTTAGCGCAGCGTTATTGTGTTTGCCTTGGAATATCATCGCCCGAAAACGAACGAAACTGACTTTCACGTGTGAATTTCAACGACGTGAAATAATTATGCGAATGTGTGAAATTATGATAAATTTATTTTGACCAAACGTTCTGTTTTATGTTCTACATATTTTATTCAAACTCAATTGAATTTTGACGTCATGTAAGCATTTCGGAAGTTGAGAGTTCTCCTGTGACTAGGTGGAGAAATTGCAAAAAGATATAACATAATCCAATCGGTAATTTTAGAGATTTGTCACTATTAAATAAAGGAGAAAAAGAAGCTGCGTTATAAGTATAGGTACTTGTATAGGGAACATAAATTGTTCCAGACAGTTCATTTTAAAGTGCGGTCACATTACAACGTCTTGACCTTCGGACTATCAAAACCACATCGCGCAAAAAAATGATGCATTTAGTAGCAACTGAACAGCTGACCGCAATGCGGTTAACCGCCTAGCATGTTTAACTTTAGAACTGTTTAAGTGAACAGACAGACACACTTTATGAGTTTAATAAGCCTAAATAAAGTGTCAAGGGAATAAATCAATGAGTTGAACAGAGATTCAGCTGAGGCGATTGAATATATTATCTGTTGCCATGAATGCGCTAATGTTGGAGAATTTAATCGGGGAGCGGGCGTGGGAGCGGAAGAGCCGCGTTCGTTGGATTTACGAGCGAAAAAGCTTCCGCCGCTTTCGACGTTCACGCGGAACTACAACCATTTTTGTACATAACAATTTAAATAACTACTTTATATTAAATTATGATGATGAAAAGTTGAGGTGTCTGGGCGAGCTTGGTAATGCGATGTAAGGCTATTTTTGTTGGTCGAATAATTACGGTGTGTTTGGTGCTGTTTACGATGTTCTTTAGTTTAACTATGATTCAGCGTGAGTGTGAACGAGTTTTTGAGTATGTTTTCAATATTTATTTTGATTTATAACGCGCATATTAAATTCCTCTTCAAGCATGGATTTTATTAAATTTATAAAAAAAAGTAAATCGGAAGTTTGTAAAACATTTAATTTTACACTTAGTCTAATAGTGACAAATACGAATAAAGCATTTTACATTAAAGCAAAGCAGAACTCAAAATCCGGAACACGTTAAAGAAAAGAAAACTTTCTGTGGCATCCTTAGCTAACTTATTCCACAGGTAAAGTGATACGAAAACGTGTTGGAATATATAAGTGTAAATTCAGTGAAATGCTTTACGTTTCCCGCTATTCCCTCAGAAAAGGGGAAAATGGTCAAGATGAAATGCACACGTCGTCACACGACACAGACGCTTGCACACAGCCGTCAGCGGCAGTTCGCACCCTGCCGACTACTGACTGAGACGCTTTAGAAAGAAAGAACTTTCAAAAGGCAAATACATTTGTCGTTTGTATACAGTTGACTCAAAGACATTTATCTACTACAAGTTATTTAACAAGAGGACTACAAAATTTCAAAACTATTTTAAATAGTCCGAGAAAACGCGATCGCCTAATTTGCTTTTCAGATATTTAGACGTCTCCTCGCTTAAGGGATTACGCTTTATAATACCGAAGGACCATTGTTGTAGCTTGATAAAATTTAATTTGTCACAAGGAACGAGTCTTCCATCCCGCCGCGAGGCCAGCCAAACGAACCGTGGAAAGTAATGATCACATGATTTCCCAGATCAAGAATTAAGAGCACTTTTGTTTTAGTAAACCGACCGGAATAATAGCTGAAGTTTCGCGTCGCTATGCCGACAAATGATTTGATGGGCTTCATCAGCAGTCGACAACGCTCGGATAATGTTTCGTTTCGCGACCTATAAATGAAAAAGTTGGACGTAACAAAATGTACGCCAAATTGAATGATGTGCGCTGTAAACATGGATTTTAAGTGTGTTTTTGCGAGCAAAGTCAGAAACAGCGTTGCAATCTTCGTATACCCTTTATGTGTTACATTTTGTCGGGTGGAGCCTGAATAGGCGGCCAGTCTCTTTGATGGTATTGAAAGAGAAAATGCTTATCGCACCATCGCCCGTAAATAGCCGAGTGGGTGTCGAATTTCTCTACACGCTACGAAAACACACTTATCCTTTTTACTTAAACTGTTTTCACATCCCTTCTCAATACGTTGAAACTATTCGTCTGAGTCTTGCCCTTTTTAAATGTATTGGCAGGTATGTTTATTGGGTATGAGACTTATATGTTTTATTTGACGTAATTTATACATCCCATTTTTATTCATACCTTTATTTATTTACGCTTTTTCGGAAAAACTGTTTTTGTTCGAAACTAAATTATCACTTTAAATAATTCTGTGTGATACCTTTGTGTTGTCGTTACGGATTAAAATTATGAATCTAAATAATTGTTGAATGTTAGTCTATATGTTACTGAAACGGTAATTTAATCTATTAATTCAGTTTGATGCTGAAATCAGATGTAAATAAATTATGTATGGTCTATAACAAACATTATTGTTGGTACAAAATGTAATAACGCAGCTGCAGAGCTTACAATCCGTTTATGTGAATTACGAGATTATTCAGTTAAACATATAATATAACAGTTGAGTCTACAAATAATCCTGGCGTTATCATTACCACTTTACACTCATCTTTGGATTGAAAAAGCTAATGGCTTGGAACAAGTCGAGGTGGTTAAAATAAATCGACGACATTCCATTTCCTGCAGTAAGTAATGCGACCTCATGATTCCGTTTTAAAAATTGAATTTCACGTTATCAAGCTTATCTATGTCTTAGCTAAGGGTCGCTATTACAACTCAAAAACTGAGGGTCAAAAGGACAAAGAAAATGTTAGATATTTGCTCATTTTGTACAAATTTTCTCTTTGTGAATGTCGCATAGAATGTTTTTGTTTTTACATACGTTTTTTCAGCTGAAAAGAAACCTAATAAAAAGTAGGAGAAAATAACAACAATCTGAAGTAGGTACATACGTATAGACGTATTACGTAGTGATCAATATTTCAACTCATAAGAAAGTCTAATAAGATATTCCGTTTGATAACAATTAACATTTAACAATCAAAGTTGAATGGCAAGTTTAAATCTCGTGTTTCGACGTTATTTGGCAAATTAATTCAGAAACTTTATCTTGAGGCACGCGAGTGAAAGATGTTTTTGCAGAAGGAGTTTGTTACTTAATAATTCCTTGATTGTAGTCTAAGTTCTCGAGATTTTAAGCCCATAAGTGATTTAAGTCGTTTGCAAGGGAATCGGGACGAACAACTTCATGAATAAGTACCACAATAAAATGATGACTTTTCAACGGACTGAGGAGCTTCTCAATTCGCGTCTATTTTTTTTTTAACTCAGAATTTTGGTCTGGGTGAACCGAATATTTTTCACTTAATGTGAAATATAGATTTGTTTCCATAAAAAATATCAAATTTGCCTCAGTAGTTTTTTGTTGTTAAAGAATATTATCTATTATTCGAAAAAAAAGAGATGTTGTAATGGGCATTTAGGAGCAGTTCTTGGAAGCAACGATAGTATGTTTTCCATATATTGTTACAGTCGTGACGTTAAGAATTGCACTGTCACTGCGGCTATTCAAGCCGTTGCGTGTTTACGTTTTTTTGCTGTACTAGTAAGATTTTATACAGACATAAGACTATTTGCATATCTCAGTATTTAAGAAAAGTTCCGTAGAAAGAATAATAATCTTGTTTGAAGCTATATAGTTCAGCACAGAGAATACTCTAAATTGTTTTGGAGATTTCGGGTGCTTGGATTAAATTAATAATATTGTGCAGGCAATATCGTCATTCTATTAATTTTAGAAACAATTAATTTATTGGAAGCAAAATAACAATCAAAATCCTGTAACAAGTGACTGACGCTTTCAAAAACATTGAAATGTAAATCTATTTATAACATTGTTAGTTAACAAGTTAGTAGTAAGTAATATTTTATTTTAATGAGTCGCTTGTGGCTAAGATTCGACAGCCCAAGTTTACAGATAGGTTAAGCTTTGTTTGACACGGTCAGTCCATAGTTGGGTGATCATGTATGTTATCACGAGTTCCTTAGTGATCCGGAATACATGTTAAATTGTGGGTCCATTCATTGTATTATTTATAAATTCATGCCGGTAGTTAGAGGCTCGAAAGTCTGACAACCAGTCTTGAAGAGATCAGATAGACAGACACTCCGTATAAAGCACTAGTACTTAGCTGCGTCCGGGTAAACTGGAAAATAGTTTGGAAATTTTTGGAATAGTTCCGAACTAGACTGTTTTAACTTTTGAATTAGTATTTATTTCTATTCATAGATTATTCAATAGATTAATTTTGAATACACAGACCAAATATTTGTAAGGTAAACATTAATACCCACCCAACTCTGATCCTGCCGAAGTGAGAAGCTGCTACGCTGTGTAATGCGCTGTCTCTTTTCCACAAGTCCCAATTCTGCTTTCAAAGAAAATGGTAGCCCCTCTGGATTTCCATTTCAACGAAGACTATTCAATAATACTGCTATTGTTACCTACCGAGTATTCTACCAAAACCAAAGCAAATTGACTGTTCTAATTGAATTTAATAGAAGAAACTCTATGAATTCAATTTATACCAACCGAAATTATTCAGCAGTTGTAACTGATAACTGGAAGCTCTGCCGGCTGAAATTAATTTGTTGATAGAAAAAGAGAGACATGGACTTATAAAAAATCGACTAAGAGCGAGTCACTCTCTACAGTTAAGTTCCGTTCAAATGGGCTAAAACACAAATTGGACAATGAATTAGTCACCCATTAAACCTACGACCGTGCCAATGATTGCTTAAGCTCAATTTTAACCGGAGGCCGATTCGTTGCGTTACAGGTGCCATTTTTTATTATCTGTAATTTTCTTCGGTAAAAGAAATACATCATCAATAATATTTGTTACAGCCTAGGTTCATGAGATACAGCCTGGTGACAGATGATCGAGCAGACAGCGGAGCCTTGATAATAGGGTTCCATCATACCCTTTGATGGGTACAGAATCAAAAATACACAAAATACTATGAAACAGTATGTTTTTCGTTTAAAATACATACTCAAAGAAGAAATTATGCAATCAACAACAAACGCGACGACAGTTTTAATTAAAATGTATAACTATTAAAGCAAATATTTGGCAGAACTCGATGATATCTCAATTAAATAGTTGTTACAAAATTGTGTATCATTTTACATGGTAAACAACAGTCAATTTCGCAACTGCGAACAGCACAACAGTACGGCAATAAACTAATAGTGTTGCAGTTTTAATGAAAACAAATACCAGTTCTGCCGTCAATTATAAGCGTATCTAATATTGAATGTGACAGAAACAAATAATCAAACGCCTAGTACGCGAATTTCACAATATATGGCAGTTAGAGTGATGTCACACGGGCGTGTTGGGCGACAAAAGTGATGAATGAAAGACCATTGCAGAGACGAGAATGTTAAGAAGAATGTGTGGTGTTCGAGAGCAGGTGAGTAGAAATGAGAATGTAAGGGGAAGTTTGAAAGTGGAACCGTTTACAGAAAATCTTGCCATGTTATGCGGAGGAATGAGGTATTGAGTAAGGTGTTGTGTATGGATGTGGATGGAGATAAGGAAAGAGGACGACCATGGGTTGTATAGAAGACGACGTGTCTGCAAAGAGTGTTTCTTGTGAGTGACGTCGGATGACGTCGATGAGAAAAGTGTGAGAGAAGAAGACATGTTGCGCCAACCCCAAATAAAATAGTTGGGATAAGAGCAGGGGAATGATGATGATGATGACATAAAAAATTGAACAAGTTGTTCATGTCACACTTTGAGCAAAAATTACGGACGATTCAACACGCAAGACGAAGTAAACGAGTATTTAAAGTGACGGCAACGCTGCGTATCCGCGACGATCGTGTGTCACCACTCTTATATGCAACTGAATGTTTATTAATAACTGGTCATAAGGTGTGATATATTGCAGAGGTAATTAATCGGTTTTAAATTCGACATGATATTGTGATCAAATTGATACAATACGTAATTAAGCGATTTTCAGTTTGTTTTTCTTCAATCTGTTATTGAGGTGGTAATTTAAATTGTATTCGGTTTTACTTTAATGCTATAATCTCACATTGTGGACGGTTTTTAAATTACTTTTCGTATGACGTATTCAGGGGTAATGGGCTGTGTTTGCAGCTGGGTTCTCTCAATCTTTTTTCTCTCTTAATCATGTACGTACCTAGTTATCAGAATGACCAAGATTTTGTCAATCAGGACTGCAGTCATTTTCTTTCAAATTGATTCACTTACAGCTGTCCTCAAAACAAAACACTGTCTCTCACTACTGAATCAAATTAATTCACTCCGCTCCTCTCAGCCGTAATTTCTTTTTGAAAATAAATCCATGGCTTACCCTGGATGCAAAGAAGCTTCCTCTCCAAGGATACAAGGTGCATTAGTTGTTTTACGAATAATAGAAGAGGTGGATTACGATCCCGAAATCCCCTCAATTAGGGAGTTGGCAATTAGCTGCGTATATTTTTCAGTTCTTAATGTGTAAACTGTTGGTGAACCTGAAGTTTTGTAGGCGTTCCAAGGATTTAAGGATCAACCAATTGTACTTACCGGTGTTGAATGGTGTTGAGTAAATATTTGTATTTAATTGAGTGTGCGGATGAGACAGGCCTTGTAACGATCCGTTCTCGGAAATAAGTATTTTTTTAAATGAGTTTTTCTTTTACAAAATACGTTACAGGTCCTATAGAAAGTAATTGGTATTGAATTTTAATCGTAATATTGTGTATTCGGATTTTAGCTTGTAGAATCGACTCTTATTATATTTTGAAATTTCTATAAAACGTGTTTTTTTGCAATCTGTTAAAAAAAAAACTGCTGTCGCTGAAAACGACAAAAGAAATAAAATACAATGTAGAAAACTTTTTATGAAAAAAAATATGATTCAGTTTACAAAATATGAAACAGTAACCTTATAAAAGATTTGGCAGTGAGTGGATCGCACTATTTTTTAGAATTGCATACAATTCCATTTGGACAAAAAAAAACGCAGCACGTTTTAGGTTTAGGCAAAAATATGTAAATATGACTGTGAACGACGCACATACATGTATTGAAAACTACAAACTCCACTATGCTATGGACTGGTGACAGAGGCAACTAATCTGGTTGATTTGATGAATCATAATATGATTCTGGTGTGAAGATTGAGACAAATCGAGGGAACAGAATGTAATTTCATTTTAATTAAATAAAAAGTTTAATTTTTTAAGAGGATTGAGGATACTATTTTACTTATTTACAGAAATGTAGTTGGTTGTAGATTTGAGGTATAACTTTAATATTTAAAGGTTCTAGCGCTTACTTTTTGAGTTTTGACAGTACAAATGTTATTATTAAAGAGGAATAAAACATGATTATTTTGTCCGTTTTCCGTAAATTAATGCAAGCTAGAGATTACCTAATAGTGGCAGAATTTTGGGATGAGTGCTAATATCATGAGAATAATTAGCATGGGTAGATACCAACGTTATTATTTTTCCGTAACAACAATTTTATCTGAAAAAAATAATATTATTACGATTCATCACAGATAACATTTTAGCGCTTTGGAATTCGAAATGGGTCTAAAACGATGGTGTTCGTTTTACAGTTTATAAATATTTTACAACTCTCGCTGACGACTTTGTCGCCAACAGTAATTGTACGTTTTAGAATTATTGTCTCATGTGAGTTTCATGTAACGTTAATTATGATTTGTGGTAACTTTGATCAAGAAATTATTATGAGCTTTATTAAAAAGACGTAAGGTTGATTTTGGAATACTATCAGTTAATTTTAAATCGATTACCTACTCCGGTGTTACCGATTACAGTGCAGTGAAATCTCGCTCAAGCTTGTACACAGTTAACCTATTTTGTGGTTCCAAATTTAATATTAATGTTAGTTTTTGCTGTAATATAATTAAAAGAAAACCAACGAAATAAACAAATACATCGGTAAACATTATGTAAAAATATACGAAATGTAGTATGGAAAACCACACTACTTTTTATTAAATTAATACTGGACTGCACGGATAGCCGAGTGGTTGAGTTCATCACGCTACACCCACTGAGCTTGACGTGTCGCGGGTTCGATCCCCGCGTAGTACAAGCGTTTGTGTGATCCACGAATGCTTGTTCTTAGTCTGGGTGTCCTTGTCCGTGTGATTTGTATGTTTGTGAAATCCCCGCAACACAAGGATTAAATTCATGAATGCGGGAGTCGTTTAATAAAAGAAATGTCAAAAAAGGGAAACCAGATATTACAAGTGTTTTCTACATAGTTGTGGAAACGTGACAGGCACTACAATGCGCAGAGCAGTTTCTCTGTTTTTCTATTAAAATGTCATCACTCTCAGACAACTTCTGATGCATAAATTAATTTTAGAACACGTTTTAAATGTTGGAAAAAGATTTTGTTGATAAACAGCCAGTACGTAACACTCTTAAAAAAACACTATTAAAACCTCTGACGTATAGATTTGATTTACTTTATTTACATGATTATACTAGCATTCGCCCATGACTCCGCCCGCGTAGTTCCAGTTGTTTATACTTTATAGTTGTAAAGCATATTTATGTTTTAAGCTGTATTAAATGTATGGAATCTGTTTTAGGTACCTACACAGTAACTTATAAAAATACATAATATTATTAGGCATAATATTTTAAATTGTTCCAACCATAAGACACGATACGCGCTATTAACATAATAAGATAAAAAATAATATATGACATTAAATTGTGGATATAATTAATTGTTTTATTTTTAGCGAAACCTTTTATGTTCGGTGGATAATTTAAACATTATAAATATTTATATTTATTTAAGCACGAATGTCAGGGCTGCTACTATAATGCTAACATTATTTAAAATATATGCCTGACCAAATTCTTGAGGTTTGTAATCATTTTGAGAGGTTCAAGATATATTTAAAGTTTATTTGCACCTTCAGTAACATGTACTTAAAATTATTTCATGTAAGAAACAATGGCGAGACAAATTTTAATAGATGTAAAATAACTAGTAGGTACCTGTACGAAAATAGAGGTTAATAAAAAACCGGCCACATGCATGTGGACTGGCAATAAATTTGCACAAAAAAGAAAACCCATCAAGTTTTGGACTATACCAAGCATTGCTTTACCTTAATTTTTAGTTGTTATTCTCGGTCTGTCTGTCTAGTTGCCACCAGGCTGTATCTCATGAACCGTGATGTGAGTGTGTGTGTGTTGCTGCTTTAACAAAAAATATGAAATAGATGACAAGCAAAAATTACATAAACGAATAGGCACCGGAGGCTCAGTAATAATGTCAGTCTTCACAATTTTCGGAAGAAATGCTTAAAAGCATTATTTTAAATTCTTAAATTGTTAAATACAGATGCATAATGAACAAGTTTGGTCGTACATTCTAAAAATAACGAACATTACTCAATGCATTTTATCTTCATGCAATTACTTATGTACGCATATTATCATTTTGGGTTTATTAACATAATATGTAACACAGTTTATAAGACACTAATAGTAGTTGTTGGCAAGAAGGACCAACACACAAAACTTGAACAATTTTATTATAATTTAACGTTGTTTATACTAAACATTCCGCTTTTTGTCCACCAAGATTAATAGTTACATCTGTCGCCGCGCTAAACACGTATGGTTTAATTAAAATATTCCAACAAAAAATAAAAAACTAGATACTCGTATATGAATACCTAAATTATGTATTAAATTAGAGGCTACTGGAGTTTTGTACAAGACGCACATATCGAATATCTTTAAGACATTAAACATCAATATTAATTACGTGTAAACAATTGTAGTAAAGATTTGATTAAGTAATGTGACCAAGAATATTAACACAATGACTAAAACGGTGTACAGTGGTATTAATACGGAAGAATTAAAGGAATGTGGTGAAGCAAAAGATTCTCGGAGGCCGTTTTTAAGACAGGTAGGTAATACCTACCGGTACCTGAATGATTCTCCGGAAAAACGTAACACAAATATCTAATACTAGCTGTTGCCCACGACTTCGTTCCCGTGGGTAGAAGAAGATATAAGTTGTGATTTATACCCGTCCTGTTTTTTTTCACATTTTCCATTGTATCTTCGCTCCTATTAGTCGCAGCGTGATGGTTTATGGCCTTCCTCGATGAATGGTCTATTCAACACAAAAAGATTTTTTCAATTTGGACCAGTAGTTCCTGAGATTAGCGCGTTCAAACAAACAAACAAACAAACAAACTCTTCAGCTTTATATATTAGTATAGACATAGATTAAGAACATCTTTAGCCTCACCACACTATTCATAAGAATTAAAACATTTTGGAATCACAGTCACGTGAACCTTTTGATGAGGATAATGGCGAACTTAGTGTTATTTTTTCCGAAGATCACCCACCTACCTGACTCCTACTGATTTTGTATTGAGTGACAAGGTATTGTGTTGGCGGCTAGACGCAACATCCGATTGTGACATTAATTAGTTACGCGGAAATGTTACAATGATGTTTGGATACGGTTGGTCCGAGAAAGGGAGAAAGATTTAGACGTAAAGCTAAGTGGAAAGTTTGTAACACATTAAGTTTTAGGTCTTCACGTTTTAAAAAAAAAACAAAAAAATGTTTGCTCAAATATTTGGAAAAACAGAAGTATTTTATATTCTTAAATATGTTTCAAAATTCAAATGGATAATATTTATACGCATTTGCAAAAATCCGAAATTTACCGATTTTCAATACAGATATATTAGTATATCAAGTGTAATAATGCTGTATTAGTTTATCAACTTAGCGTTATGGTTCCATATGAGTTTATTTTCTTTTACTAGTAACTTAAAACCAACATTCACACTCTTTCTATACAGTATATTTATAATGGTTGTCCGCCATGTACTTACGAAACTGCCATAAAAAAATAGCCAGCTTGTAATCCAACGCAATTCTTTTGTTATTTTCTTTCCAGTTGTTCGTTGTCAGTGGAGTTTGGAGCATATACTTCGTTCTTGGACTGTCTTATGGAGCGCCAAATGTAATTATCCCTCAAATAAGGAAAGATGCAAACTCTACGGATGCTGTCAGCGATAATATGGCGTCGTGGCTCAGTAAGTACAATAAGAAAACATAATGATAGAGATAAATGTGATTATGAGGTTGTACAAGTACCTGTTGTGTATGTTGATAAGTTAATTGGTACATCGCACCGGTTACACAGGGTACACAATTCATTTGTGGGACTTGGTGTTCGCCTCTACAATAAACTGCCTCTCACTTTATTGGAATTGCCTTTTAACTCATTTAAAACAACGGTTAAAGATAAACTGTGCAAGAAGGCTTACTATACAATCAATGATTATTTAAATGATAAAAATAGTTGGTCGCCGTGATTTGCACAGGACGGTTTAGTGTGGATTAATGTTTGACGTGTATTTGTGTAATTTGATAGACATACTCTATGTGTGTAACATTGTGTTACCTATTTTGTTTTATTTTTAGTATAATTATACGCATGCACGTATATATTATTTATTATAAATTTTGACATGTATAATTTATTAATTATAAAATTGAATGACGTAGCAATTTATGCCGCCTCCGTGTTTAGGGCTATGCCAGGTAAATCAACGTTTGGGGTATTTCTTTCAGTCTTATTTTATTTTATTAGCCGGCAGCAGATACGTCATGCTCCCTAAGTCGTCACTGCCTGCGGTGGCGTCTTGGGTCGGGTCACCTCCTTCCCTCAAATATGGCGAGGGAGGTGATGGCTGACCCTTGCGTCATACTCGTGAACGGGTGCTGCTTGCGGTGGCTGGTCGGTCTGCTGACCTTGGCCTTAGTACTTAAAGTTTAATTTCGTATAGGTTTATATACAGCGACCTCAAACTTTTGTTTGTTTGGCATGGCACCTGCACACTTATTTTTGTTATTGTTCTGTACAATTATAATATTTTTTGTAAACGGAATGACAGCGTGCTGCTGGGGAGTTTGTTGCGCCGTTTCTTCTCTCACAGCAAAAGCACTTAGGAAGCGGTGAAGGGTGGGCGAAACTGGGTGCTGTCCAATGTAAATGACCTTCAAAAAGTGCTACTTAGTAGCCTAATTTGAATAAATGAATTTTGATTTGATTTTGATTTGATAGCCTTGAATCAAACGGGTCCGTAGTGAAATAACAGTAGAATGTTATAAAAATAATTATGTTATAAATCTTAAAATATACGTGTGGTTTCTGAATGTTATTCTAATTGTTACAGCATCAATCCATGGATACAGCGCGTTACCATGGATACCAATAATCCCAATGCTCTCACGGAAGTTTGGCAGAAAAGTTCCATTCGTTGTACTCTGCATAACCACACTATTGGGCTTCATCGTATTCTATTTAGTACAACAACACTAATACTTTTAATCAGCGAAATTATGGAAGGGATGCTCGTCGGAAGTAATATGACACTTTTAATCGTAGTCGTCACAGAATACACAACACCACGCTATCGAGGTATATTCATGACAGTCAAGTCAACTATATTTTTTGGGGAACATGGATTGCTAACGCGACTGGTACCTTCAGCCATTGGAAAAACATCGCCCTCATTGCATTCGTGTGTTCAGTGTATCCCCTGATAACGGCCGCTTTCCTTTGGCCTGAATCACCCTCATGGCTAGCTATGAATGGACGTTTCGAAGAATGTGCGACCGCTCACCGCTGGTTGAAAGGACAGGATGAAGCATCCGAAAGCGAACTCGAAGGTCTAATAAACTCACAAAAGGAATATCTCACACGTTCCAAACGAAAAGAAATGTCCTCGTTTAAAGTGAAAAACGTCTTAGAGACGATATCCACAAAGGCGTTTTACAAGCCTCTGTTACTTTCAATGACTGTCATGTTGCTGTACAACTTCTCTGGGAAGTATGTTTGTAGCATGTATTCCATAGTTATGATTCAGAAAATAACAAACAGTGAATCCACTGCGTATATGGGCATGCTTATTATGGAAGCTGTCACTATATTTAGTATGCAAATAGGGTGTGTATTATCTAAGTACCTCAAAAGGAGAACTTTACTTCTTTCATCGTCCTCCTTAGGTATCATGTTTCTTTTTGTAATTTCACTTTATTTGTACCTCGTCAAATTGTCAGTTATTGTTCAAAATAAAATAATATCCTTAGCTTTATTAACTATGTTTTCGATGACCATTAGTTGTGGTCCGATGATTTTAGCATGTTCAGTTTACGGAGAACTTACTCCTTTAAGGTACCGCAGTACTTCGTTACCAACACTTGCAATATTCTCTGAAATATTAATGGCGTCTGTTCTAAAAATATCGCCGTATATTTTTAAAACATTGGAAATGCATGGCGCTTTCCTTTTCTACGGAATTTCAGCGTCTATTTTTGCATTTCTATTGTATTATTATTTGCCAGAGAGCAAGGACAAGACGTTACAAGAAATTGAAAATTATTTTAAAGAATCAAACGTAGAAGATGTATCACAAGATATACTTGCTGAACGTGTGAAAAGAGAAATAAATTAGTTCAATAAATTTAAGAAAAGTAAGGAATAAAGGAAGAGCATTTATGTTTTAAATAATTTCTACATAATTAGCTTGTTGATATCGTGTATTGAATACAATTACGACCATGATCTACAGTTACAAGCTATCAAACTATGTTCATCTAAATACAATTAGCCTTAGGCTCAATTCAATGATAATCTCTTGAATTATATCCTGTAATCGAGTCATTAGATTAAGCTCATGTTGTTTGTCGTTACTAAAGTCTTTCCAAGTAGGGGGAAACTAAATAATAAATCGAATCAAATTGAATACAATTTGCCCATATTGCCTTTTGATTTAATGCTCTTGAACGTTGAGTTTTCCTTTCTCCCGTTACGCCATGTCATTCATTATTATTTGATTAGGGAAGTACGTCTGTAGATGGTAACCTATCGATTGTTGTATAAGATTAATCGAACGGTGAGATTTCGAGAGCCATTTTCCATTATATTCCTCTTGTTTGGATTAAAAACGTTGAATGTCCGAGTATTAAGCGAGATCAGACGTCTATTAATACAGTCCAGACACTCAACCTTGTAGTTTAATGAAAATAGCTTGTTTACATAAAGATTTTCCTCGTGGAAATTTAAAGCTGAAGTTCAATGAACTCACCTACTGTTTCCAAGATTTCGTCTGCCAAAATTACCGAAATAATTTGCATAATGTTATACAATTTACGCAGTTGGTCAATTGATTATGTAAAGTGGGTGCTCTAAATAAATTACATAACACTACTTTTATTCCTATTTTTTTCGCTTAGAATTTAAGCTGCGATATCAATTAACGTGACAAGAGCTGTGGCTTCGAACCAAATGTTCTCTGAGGGCAAACTATATATGCTAGAAAGAGACGAAGACCATTTATTCCTCATAGACTCGATACCTCGAGACTGACACGTTTTAACCAATTTCTACACTACGATCAGATACGCCAAGGACAAGCCTTTGTTTGATCCACGAATGCTTGGGTTTCATTCTGCAGATGACAAAAAATTTTGTTCCTCGCGACAAGAATGATAATCCTTACTGCTGCAAGCAAAGCACTGAATTTGATTGTGTATTATCATTTTGAAATATGTTTGTGTTAGCCAACTGTAGCCAACAATGTATTACAAATGTACCTGGTATTTGAATTTTGGTAGAATCATGTATATTTTCTCTAATGGCAATTGTTTGGGTGGCAGTGACTTGTTGTTTTTAGGGATTGCGGCGTCACATAATTCATTGTAAGGGTTCCAGGATGATTCGGAGATTCGGAGTAAGGCATGGTATGATGAACGAGCTACCTGCATGTATGTGTGTATGTCATTTTAGATTAAATCTTAACGTAGTTAATTGTTGATAAGAAATATTATTTGTATATTGTGGGAAGTAACTTGAAGAAAAAGGCAATGG
Source organism: Trichoplusia ni (assembly GCF_003590095.1). Classification (NCBI taxonomy): domain Eukaryota; kingdom Metazoa; phylum Arthropoda; class Insecta; order Lepidoptera; family Noctuidae; genus Trichoplusia; species Trichoplusia ni. The sequence goes on from NC_039485.1 coordinate 5,855,384, forward strand.
TTTGGTAAAGAGATTTAAAAAAAAAAATATCTACATACCTAAATATGTGACACTTTTATTTTGTTTTTTTTATTTATTCAAATTGAATTCGATCGATTCGTGTACTGTAAGACTTTTTAGCTTTAATTCAGAGTTTCACATTAATAATGGTGAAATAAAAATATTGCAATCTAGCTACATAGATACTATAAACGACGGAATACTAGATACTTAAATCGGATATGTTAAGATCGTGTGGAGACAGTCTCTTACCCTAGTGTTCTGTTTACAGAATAGGGCATGAGTTTCAAAATATCTGTTCTCAAATATCAAGAATAGAATAGAATAGAACTTTATTTGCTAAGAATGCAGGTACATACAAATAGGATGGAAAATAACATAATACAGAACCGTGTACATTCTGCCTTTTAGGCATGCCAATACAAGGTTCGTGTAATTTGTGACGATATAATATTAAGTTCGGTCCCACCGCAGGTAAAGTACCAATCTGCCTTTTTTGAAGAACGGTAAAGAAATTCTTGTGAGGAAAAGAATCTGAAATCGCCGACCGCTACGCTAGTGTGGTGATCAAGGCTCAAACCTTCCTTTTATGAGAAGAGGCCTGTGCCCAGTACTACAAATATTATCTACACACAAGTCAAATATATGGAACTCGTTTCAGATTTTTATGATCATCTAGTGGTATCGTAAACTTTTTCCTGAAATAAAATATTTTTAGGCCATGTGGCGAAATGGTTTGTATTTTTACCTCCAAAAACATACATATATACCATGAATTTGATATACGATACTGTGTTGACACAATATTGATCGATAATTTTTCTAATAGACCAAATTCTGCGTTATAAACAAGAGTACGCCTATTATATATCTAGCTGACTTTGATAACTGAATCGATAACTAGCTACTTCAATGCAGTTTGTCAAAAAACCGCATGTTAAGAACCAAAACCTTTTGGGTTGATTAATCAAATCGACTCATAACAAAGAAGAGAACTGTGCTGATATTTATTTAGGTCAAAACCCTGTTACCCTCGCGTCAAAGAAACAACTAGCCACGCTTTCGGTAAAAAAAATAAATTATGACTTGCAATGATTTGTGCAAAAGGTACCGTTGCTTTTAAGGGCATGGACAAATTTGAAAATGTCGTTTTATGGCAGCGAGAAAAATGGAGGGTACACGAAACTTTTAATGCACGAGTCACGAGACTAATATTTCTCTTATAATATAATGTAGTCAAACTTCTTTAACGTAATATTATTTTCTTTATTCTGCTTACAGTAAAGCTTGTTCAATAGTGAGCTAAGTTAGGTATAATTTTGTATACATATATTATGTGTGTTTGTCATTAATGCTAATTTTAATAATAATACCAGGAAGAAAAAAACGTCCATAGATCTACTGGCGTGGATATTGGTTGTAGTTCAAAAAGTATTCGTTAATTTCAACGACTGCTATGCCTAATTTCATCCAAATAGGAAGAGCCGATTAAGAGTGAATGGTACAGAAATTCACACAAAAACTCATTAACACTATTGTAGTAGTGTTCTATACAATAGAATAGTTAACACTATAAATCAAACTAATAATACTTACATTATTATTGCAAAAGTAAGTGACTGTGTATGATTTTTACCTCTTTACGCCCAAAAGAGTAGGCTGATATTGATAAAATTTGCTATGAAGGTAGCCGACATTTTAAATTAACACAGGTTATATTTTATCCGACTTATCAAAGAACGGTATTATCAAAGCCAGGAGCAACAGCTATGTGAATATAAGAGAAAGTTTTATTTGTCAGTTTTCATTTGTTTTAAATGTCACTTCAGGAATGCATGCAGTAGGTGAGGATTTACAAATATAGACTTGAAAGGTAGAGCTAAATTTGGCTTCGCATCAAAAAATAACTATCACAAACCAGACAAAGTCCGCGTTTATTAATAGCCTGCCATTCAGCCATAAAATGGTTTGGAACGAAGCAAATAAGCAGTGATTTATTCAAACAAAACCCTGATTGATACTCTAATGGGGTCTTATGGAAAAATCTTATCTTTAATTACTTAAATTAGATTTTTGATTTATTTCATTATTGATATATAAATACTGATGTTTTTATTTAAAAGTTTGTTTATAATCAAGCGGTTTAATGTAACCGAAGTTAAGTGTAATACGCGTAATAGTAAAAGTAAAAGTGTGTACGCCGAGGTTGATCTTCAGATGGGTGATTGTTTTATAATTATACCAAGAACTCTTTATCTTTCGGAAATTTCACAGTCTGCAATCTTATCTGCTGAGCGTTGATAGTGATATAGTAGTGATAGCTTAGTGGTATAACCGTGGATTGTCAAGTCAAAGGTCGTAGGTTCAAATCGGTCGTAGTTCAATGTCTTTGCGTATTGGTCAGTAATTATCAGTTTTTTTTTTTAATTTTGGCTCTTGTGGCATTGATATGTTGTCTTAGTCAGATATGCAGTCGCTTCTCCAAAACTACTGTATCTGAATACCGGTAAGACAAGCCGATAGCTTGGGAAAAGGATTAAGAAAGTCATAACTATTACGTAATATCCGGGAGAGTAAGTCAAGGTTTGTTATCATTACGCTTTAGATCATAGATCGATCTAGATCGTACTTATGATTCCTATTGAAATAAGTATGGTACTTGTAATGACATAATCAAACAGGATGAGTTTTCTTTCTAAATTCTTACATTAAATTTTGGATCAGACCAATTTTATTATTTCAGTAATTTTTAAATAAAACATTTAAGAGAATACAATAAATGATTTGATATCAAATTTCTATGTGTTTGGATCAAATAGTTTGGTCCTCTCTGAGGTCCTTCAGATTCCTAACAGCGTCAACGTTTTTGATAACACGCAGAGTATTTGTGATAATTAGAATGTCTTAAGAATAAAATCAACATCCTTATCTAACAAACAATACAATTATCGATAGCAATATTTAAAAATAAATCATATTTACTATTAATTATACTGTCACGGATTAATAGAAATCATTTTAAATAAGCTATATACTTGGTTAATTAATACGATAAAGTTGTAGTATTTTAGTAATTATTACCTCATTACAAATAAAAAAAAATAACAATAGAATGATTTCTTTTGAATTCTTTCAAATACCTGCATTAGACTGCGTTATTGTGTGGGTGATCAGACGAATAATTTCAAAACAATCGTTTGACAAGTCCGACTCAAGTACACTCCTGTTAAGGTGCTATTTCATTTACGCGATATTGTAATGTAATCTATTCATTAATTTTCACAATAACATATATAGAAGATTTGAAGAGGCAATAGCCAAGCAATGCAATGATTACAAACGTATTAATTTCAAAATGTGATAATAAAAACAATAAGATATTTTCTACGCATTAAAGGATAAGATAAAGGTCTATCGTCAAAGAAAGATAAAATCTTTATTTGTAAATAATATTGCTTGCACTTTTTCAAGGCTAATGCAATTACTACTTACTTAGATAACAACTAGATATGTCCGCCCTGTATCGCTTGTTGACATATTAATTCAAATTGACGACAGTTTATCATTACTTTATTTAACCTAGTAATTAAAACTTATCTTAATGGTAATATTAAATTAAGGCAATTAGCAAGCGCATTTTGTACATCCTTTAATTAATTCGTTTATTTTCGAATAATTAATCACTATCCTTTGTTGACTTCTTTAAGTAAACAATATAAATAATTCAACTTGTAAACAAGAACGCGTTTAAATGCTCTCAATTTGGCAACAGACTCACGTGTTTCTAAATATACATAGGTACTTGGCTAAATTATATAATTTTCACACGTAATAAATTCCAAGTAATCCATCGTATTTCTTATTGAACATATGTCTTTTAAATTGTACAAAGAGAAAATCAAAGTTACAAAATACTGATAAGCTATTTATATATTTCGATTCTCGGTTCGCACTTTATGCGTGCGTGCGTTCGGACGTTCGTCAGTTACAGTTGAGAACGTCGCGTAAATGAGTTCGTACCTTAATTAGTCAGTGCAATCCGATTCAGTGATACTCTCATAACGACTTCGATCGTAGTGTCAACTGCGACCGGTCTCCCATTTAATAAACATGAAATATAAAGTGTGACAACTGGTTACTGAAAAGTGATTGTCTAGTCCTAGTCTATTAGAATTAAGCAAAAATCTGTGGGAAAATGGTGATTGATAAACCTTTAGTGATTTACATAATATGTGGTTCGGTTACGCTTTGAAAATTGGCCATTTCAAACCGTGTATTTTGCATTACAATTGGCTATAATGTAAGTCTGATTTGTGACATTAGATTTATATATTTACAAACTGTACAAACTGTACGGCAACGCTCGGATTTTTTTGATTTAAGACCAAATTATGCTCCTATCTATGCATAGATATAATTATCCTATCATCAATTACGTCGATATCTTCTTGTTGATTAAGGAATTCGTTGAATGTTTTCAGGTAGGAAGTATTTTTTAAAACCATTAAAGGTTCAGAAATAGTTTAACATGTGTAAATTGGAACACGTCGCTTGCCCGTTGCCGCGTCGAGCAATCTTATAGCATTCGTCTTGTTTCGTTCGAAAACAAAATATACAAATACCGTTAATACATACTTTATAAATTACCATAGGTATGTATTATATATTACAAGTGTACGTAGTTTTACGAAACAGATGTGTAATTAATTTGTAGTCTTTCACATTCCGAACTAAAATATTGATTAAGCGTATATTGACACGATCGCGATCGTTTATAGTGAAAAAATAATGTGTTTTATTTAATTGTAGTTCTCAATTGGCTGCTAATTAAAAACTCAACAATATAATCAAAATGGGGAAGATCAGTAAATGCTGCGCAAAAACTGATGACAACGGTGACTGTCCGGCACACGAAAGACTTTCAAGGAAATATTTTTTTAGACAGGTAAGCAAAAATTACTATTAAAATAAAATATAAATGAAACTAATATTTTAAATTATTATGCTATCTAAGCGTTATACTAGAACTGTTTACCTACGTATTAGAATATGATGAATGTCATTCATAACATGGCGATGTGTCTATGTGAGCAGTACTACGGGTCCCCACGTTTTGCTTACATAGGTCATTACCTTGGCCGCGTGTAACGTCCGTTCTCTCACATTGCTATTTTTTCCATGCGTATATTTCTACAAACATGCAAGCGCATTTGCGGTTTCATGAAAATAATCTCATAACATAAAAGTAGGAATTAACATGTTTACCCGCGTATTTGGAACAAAATTTTGTTTTGATGCAATGTTTGGGGTACTATCGAAATATTTGTGTACATTTTCGTGTTAGTCGTACGACCTATTTCTATGAAATACGTAAGCTTTTCTTTGATATTTGAAAGGTTAGCATCGACATATCTTTTACGTACTGCGAAATTAATTTGTTCTTTTGCTATACGAAACTCATTTGTTTACGATGTACCAAATGAACTACTAACGGAACTAAATGATTGTTGTACTGTCATTTATTTTTCTAAAACTCCATGCAAACCTGCAAATTCCCTGCTAGCGACTATTATAAATGTTTTATTCTTGTTACTTTCAGTTTTACGTATGCACCGTATGTACGTCGATTTATTTTGTCCTGGGATTATGTTTCGGAGCGCCAACCGTCTTCATCCCGCAACTAAGGAAAGAAGCGAATTTAACAGAGCCCTTAACAGATGATATGGCGTCGTGGTTGTGTAATAACATTTTATTTTACTTACTTTGAATAAACTTCCTTAACATATAACTTCTGCATCTAAGGAAACAGAGTAGAGCGAGAGAAAACTAACGTCATCCTTATCTTTCTTCCAGCGTCCGTTCTTGGCTACAGTTCGATGCCATGGGTGATCATACTACCAATTCTCACACAGTACATCGGAAGAAAAATCCCTTTTCTAATTGTGACTGTATTAACAATAGTGAGCTTCATCGTCTTCTACTGCAGTACTACAGCCATGCACCTGCTGATCAGCGAAATCTTACAAGGAGTAACATTGGCCAGTAATATGACCGTCTTAATCGTCATTATTACTGAATACTCATCACCTCGCTATAGAGGCGTTTTCATGATGATCGAATCGTCCATTTTCTTCTGGGGAGTATGGATTGCGAACGTCACTGGAACCTTTAGCCATTGGAGAAATATTGCCATAATTGCCTTTGTGTGCTGCTTGTATGCCATGACAGCTGTCATCATGCCCGAGTCTCCGTCTTGGCTAGCAATCAATGGACGATTTGACGAGTGCGCAGTCGCCCATCATTGGTTAAAAGGATTTGACAAAGAATCAGAAGCAGAACTCGAAAATCTTATTAAATCTCAAAAGGAGTATCTAAGACAATGCGCTGAGCGTGAATCATCAACTTCTTGGTACAAACTTAGAATCGTTAAAGAAACTGTTACCGCCAAAGGATTTTATCAACCACTTCTACTTTCCATGGGCGTTATGTCATTATATCATTTTTCTGGCAAATTAGTTTGTTCGATGTACGCCGTCGATTTAATAAAACAAATAACTTCGAGCGAGTCCGCAGCATATATTGGCATGCTTATTTTAGACGCTGTAACGATCCTTGGTATGCAAATTGGTTGCGTACTGTCGAAGATATTAAATAGACGGACATTATTACTGTCGTCATCCGTTTTAGGGATTATATTTTTGTTTGTTATATCTTTATACCTTTATCTGATCAATTTGCAATTGATATCTGAAAGTAAGATTATTTCCATTGTGTTACTGACTTCGTTCTCCGTAGCGATCACGTGTGGTCCTATGATAATGCCGTCTACTATATTCGGTGAGATAATATTTTTGAGGTACAAGAGCTGTTCGTTACTTATCCTTACATTGTTTTCTGAATTGTTGATGGCGACAGTTCTCAAACTAGCGCCTCATTTGTTCAAAGCTCTTTCGTTGCACGGCGCTTTCTTATTCTACGGTATATCAGCTTCTATCTTCGCATTTTTACTTTACAAATACTTACCGGAGACCAAAGATAAAACTCTGCAACAAATTGAGAATTATTTCAAAGAGACACATGAAACTGTAGAAGAAGCGGCTGAAGCGTTTATTAATGAGAAACCGGATAATGATGATCCGAAATGTTAGAAGATTTTTATGTGTTCGTTATTATATTTAATTGCATTTACTGTGTAAATAATTCGAGTAATTTAAGTAATAATAAATATTTTTAAGCATTGTTTATTTTCTTTATTTAAATTACCTAGAATATTTAGCAATCTTTCATTAAATAATACTAGTGTGAAGCAAGCCATAATAAAAAATTACATCTGACTTTCGTTCAATTGTAATGTTTCTCGAATAACACAATTTTAACCATCGTGTTTTTGTATTTACTATCAAATTGCATTAAACAAGTTGTTTAAATGAAGTCTAAACTTAAAGAAGTTTGTGTAAAGTTTTGTCTCAACAACAAAATAGGTCAAGCGGTACAAAGCTTAACTTTAACTTAAAATACAATTTAGATAACTTATCACAGAATACATTTTAAATTGTCTTCCGCATTAGCCTCTAATAATTTAGGTCCAACGATGGATATTTTAGGAATAGGTCAATGGTAAATTTACGTAGTTCAAAATGTTTTGAAAATTTATGTTAGCCGTTATTCAGTCCACCATTAAGTTTAAAAAGTTCGAACAACTTATTAGTATTTAGACTTTATTACGAGTATCATAAACATCAATTTGCGAAAACACTTTAAAAAGTTGAGTAAATTAAATTATTAGATACTATTTTGCAAGTAAGTCAAATTAAACGTACCAATTTACGAAATATCAAGTTCATCCTACATACACAATACGTTTAAAATTGGTAAGCAAACGATTTGCTACTAAACAAACTATAGTTATTTAAGTTATCTACAGCCGCTAACTAATTGTTTTATTGAACCCCTCGAGAATGCACATAGTCGATATTGCATGTATCTTTTCAGCACCGAACTCTAGAGACTAATTTATAGTTTAAAACATCTTTCAAGGAATACTTGTACTTGTGTTTTTAAAACTCAAACAAAAGCAATTTATAAGAGGAAAGTTTTCCGACACTTGCCTTTTGTTTGTGCATTGGTGACTGTACACCAGATATGGTGGGTTAATAAACTTTGGTACTTCATAGACGAATAAATTAAGTGTTTAATTCTTGCAGCTTAATGCATATTATGTTGTCAAGTCAAAATACACGTTTTACTTTTAACTGTAGGTATGGCATGAAACCGATTATAGATTTTATGTTATAAAAACGTGTCGTAACCGGGATAAAGTTGGAATATTTCCCTTAGCTATGAGCAAGGGTGATAATCAATCTATTTATCAGCTTCAACTTTTGCCCTGCTATGGAACATTGTAGGGTGAAAGTGGACAGTAAAAAAAAGACGGCTGACCTGATTTAGGTAGGTCAATAAAAAACAAAAGATAAAAAAGCAAAGTGTAAAAAAGGAGTTTGAATATAAAATTCGAATGTAATTTATCTTTAAAATTTAAAATAGAATGCCATAGAAAAAATCAAGACATTTGTTAAACGGATTGCTTTTATGCATTTTAGATTTAAGTTGCGAAATAAAAAATGAAAAGGTATATTTTTCTCCAGTCGTTATTAAGCACCTAAGTATTAATCTCGCAAGCTTTTAGTATTTCATTTGTTGCCAATCGACTTACAAGTAAGGAGTTTCAATATATTTTTAGAACACTATGTTCTCGATATATCTCGTAATAATTGAGTGAACAATTAAGGGCTTCTATTGGCACTTAAGGTCAAGACTCTCGACACACGGTTCCCAAGCAAATAATAGGTTTTATTATATCCATGTACGCATTTAGTTGTTTATTAATACTAATGTTTTGGTATTTGTTAACAATGCAGATATAGTTGTGAATGCTTGCTAACTATTCAAATACGAAATTCGTACTTTTTTATCGTGAACGGACACTAAATTCCAAAAACATTACCGTCTATTCAAAATGCCATCTCATATTAGTTTTTGTTACTATATTCTTTTATGCAAATAATTGCAATGCAATAAAATTTCAAACTCCAAATATACATACATACATACATTGAATTGATTTAATTGCTTATGAAATTATAAAGGGAGGACGCCTTTCAATCAGTAAAATACAAGTATCACATTAATATACATTTTATATACCACTCATGTATCTTTTACGAGCTGCACATGAAATGGTTAACTATTTTAGATCCATTATTGAAGTTCCTAAAAATACTGTTTCGGAATATCATATTCATAAAAAAAGACTGACCACTTGTCACGTGACGAGAGTCGTTTGTCTAAAAATGGACACCCACACTATCCGACTGACCTAAATATATCTTTAAATCTCGGTCTACTTTTTCAGGGAAACATTAGTCATAATTTTGAAACGAAAATGATTTACTCGTACGTGTGCTTTTCCCGTTTCTAGGAGTAGTCAACAGTACTTATATAATTTTATATTTGAAAACAATTTTCGGCCGTTTACGAAGACGTTTACTCGAAGAAAAACATTCGACGGTTACTCGATTTGACAAACACCTCCTTTTTGCAGTCCGTTAATATTTTTTGAAACCTTTCAGGGTTCCAAAAAGTATTTAAATAATTTAATCACAATATAAAAATATTTAAATAGTTTAGTAAGTTTTGTGAATTATGAGTAGGTACCCTAAAGTTCGATTTGAGCAACGCAGCGAAGAAAGCCTTAATTAAAATTATCACAACTACTTCTTAAGTGTAATATAATAACTAGCTTTCAAGTATCGGAAATATAGATAAGTAAGTGAAGAAACTGGACATCTGTAAAACACAAGACTACGATAAGTTCTTGATACCAGAAACTGTACAAAGGAAACTGTTTTGCTCAACAGCTACGGTACATTACAAAGCAACCGACAGTTTTGTTAAACAACGTTATTGACGTTAAGAAATTCCTTTATAAATACCGCGTTTTATTTTTTGAATTTCACCGACTGCGTATTTTTTTCGGTTCTTTATTTTGTATCGTCTAGTCTACAAAAAGTTTTATCGCATACTTTAAATAATTGCCATTTTTAGGGTTATAAAGAAAAATACGTATCCAATATTTTTTGGATGTCTGTCTGACGGAATCTACATTTTTTTTTGTCAAGTGCCCGTATTTAGAACACGTTTCGATACGAATTGGGTATAGTTTCTCGTACATATCATGAAAGTAATAATAGTTTTGTCATAATACATATATTTGTATAATCAGATGTACGATTGTCGCGGATTCGATCCCTGCGTTGGACAAGCGTTTGTGATCCATAATTGCTTGCCCTGAGTTTGGATGTTTTTGTGCAAGTGATTTGAATGATTTTGAAATGCTCCGCGAGACTTCTACTAAATTCTTTAGTGAGTGAGTCGTTTTGTTACGAAGCAAGCAACAAGCAACTTCTGCAGCAAGGAATTTAATTCTTGTGTTTAGGTTTCACAATCATTCAAGTCACATGCACAAAGCCACCCTGACTCAGAAAAGGCCTGTGCTTTGTTATTTGATTTTACATGTGGTATGCTAATGCCTTTATATTCCTTATCCCTCTATCCGTGACATTCTAATATCCATCCATCTTTTTAAGGTCCTGCTTATTTATACAGTGAAGTCTCAATGCGGATGTTGGTCATCTCATAAATATGTTCTAGACTTTTATGAATTGGGTTTAAGGGTATATTAATATCAGCGTTTGAAAGTTTCCAAGATAGTACATTTAGGCTGTGGAATATTTAATCTTAAATTAAAAATAATTGATTCTCCGATGATTGAAGTAAACTCAGAAGAATAATTAGACAGTAATTAAAAAACAACTACGCAACAAAAAATATATGCCCAAAGCAATATACATACTTCTTATAAGTCTATTTCTATTATTATTTGAAACCAAACGAAAAACAAATTACTCCAATTGTACTCTATTCTCAACGATCGCATATTACACAAAAAGAAAAAATAATGGGTCATAGTTTTTTACTTTGTACCTTGTGCGTAAAGAACGTTATTCCGTCCACATTTTGTTTACTTCTTTGACATCTCCAGTTGATCTGATCGTCCTCGAATGTTCGCTTCTTTATATACGAGGTGCAACGGACGAGATCTAACCTTATGACTTCATGACACGATAGGGATCAAGGTGTCAATTCACGAGATGCTATAACAGATAACGCGCTCGGTCAGGACACCACAAGACTCTATCAAAAATGAACTCTATTGTGAGAACAGTAAGGTTTAATTCATAACAAAGGCATGTCACGATCATACACAACACCTTTCTATGTCAAATAATACAATAGCAATTATTGTGTAATATTAACTAAGCATTGTTACTGACTTCGTCGATTTGAATTTAGTTTGACAAAAACAAATTATTGCTTTAATTGTTATTTAAAATATAACAAACTTGAAAAAATACATTTGATGACAAATAGAAGTTAGTAAATAAATCAATGTACTTTTGGGATAACTAATTACTTTTCAAATATTAAAATGCAAACACAAACAACGCTATTTTTCTATACTACACGTTAAAACGATAAAATTATACTTGCGTAATAATATTAAAGTAAGTATTGGAAGTACAGATGTCTTAATTCATGACGAAGTTTGTGGTTTAGCGGTAAATTCAGTGTTCATTTGTTTATAATGTGATTATATGGAAGTTATGGAGACGTCCAAATTTAATGAAGTTAAAGTTGATGAAGTGGGGAACAATGCGTCATCGTGGAAACCTCTAATGAGACAGGTAGCGTATTTAGTAGTCAGGTGAAGAACTAAGAGTTTCTCTATTCATTGGTGTAATTAAATGATTGGATGAGTTACCTTATAATAGATTTTTGATTTTTCTTAGTGGGATAAATGTGTTACCATGTAAAATGCTTTGAAAGCAAGGTTTAAATCTCAAACCGTTGACCCGCTAAGATATTTCAAAATTTAGATCTTCTAAATTTAGATTTAAGAGTAATAAATTTACTTCATAAACTGTACCTAAATAGATTTACTATTATTTATTTAAATGAAGTAAGTCTCTTTGTTCTTAAAGCAAATCACATAAGAAGAAGCCACGTACTGTTTGCATAATAACATGTCTTAGACACACTAGTTTCTAGTGATATAGAACTAAAACAGTAACGAACAGCTTATGCCCTAATTATGCATCTATTTATGTCTTCTCTTGCAGTTATTTGTGTGCAGTCGTGTCTACTCAATATATTTCGTTCTCGGATTAAGTTTCGGAGCACCTACTGTTTTCATACCTCAAATAAGAAAAGAAAACAATTCCACCAATGTCCTCACTGACGAAATGGCGTCTTGGCTGTGTAAGTATCTAAACTATTAGACAATTTATTTATTTATGTTTTTACACAACACACTATCTAGCTAGTCCATTGTAATGTGCAACTCTAGGATTAGTAGTAAAATTCTATTGTGATATTTTAGATTATAATCGTATAATGAAATGGGGTGAATTGAAACAGCAGCTGGTCCCAGTAATTTGCCACATTGCCTCGGAGGGAGGGACAATTAACCGAAATGTTGGGAACGAGGCTATTTCACTGCATTTGTTTTATACAATCTTCGTCATAAGTTTGGGATAATGGGTGTTTGTGTAGGTGAGATTCACATCTGTAAACGCGAGTTGTGATGTAGGCCAAGGTGTTTAAAATAAATGTTGTTTAGGAAATAACCAAGTGAAATGCGAATTGTATTAAAATAAAGTTATTTCCTTTCCAGCGTCGGTGCACGGCTACAGCGCATTACCTTGGGTACTCATTATACCAGTCGTTTCTCAGTTCGTTGGAAGAAAAATACCTTTTTTAATTGTATGCATTAACACTATTGTCGGTTTTATAGTATTTTACTGTAGCACTAATACAGTACAACTATTAATAAGCGAAATAATGCAGGGAATGCTTCTCGCAAGCAACATTACACTGTTGGTCGTTATCGTTACCGAGTACACTTCCCCACAGTATCGAGGAGTGTCGCTAACCATTCAGTCGGCAGTTTTCTTTTGGGGGGTTTGGGTGGCAAATGTAACTGGCACGTTCGTACACTGGAAGAACATCGGAATTATCGCGTTCATTTGCTCATTTTACTCTCTCACAGGCGTTTTTTGGCCTGAGTCACCTTCCTGGTTAGCTATGAAAGGGCGATTTGAGGAGTGTGCCGCGTCGCATCACTGGTTGAAGGGATACGACGAAAATTCCGAGAGCGAACTTGTGAATCTTATAAATTCACAAAAGGAATACATTCGATTATGTGCTCAACGTAAAGAAAGTTCATCGACTCAAAAGTGTAGGACGATCGCGGAAACAATGACGTCGAGAGCGTTTTACAAGCCCCTTTTATTGTGTATAGCTGTTATGTCCCTTTATCATTTTTCCGGTAAGTTCGTTTGTGGGATGTATGCCGTAGATCTCATAAAACAGATATCGGACAGTGAGTTTACGGCTTATTTGGGCATGCTCGTAATGGATGGTGTTACTATAATCGGGATGCAAGTTGGCTGTCATTTGTGCAAGTATTTGAATAGACGAACGTTGTTGTTAGGTTCTTCAATTATTGGTATAATATTTTTGTTTATCATATCTTTCTATCTCTGTCTTATATAGGGGTTTTGAGAGAAAATCATATTGTGTCCATAGTCTTTTTGACGACTTTTTCGGTAACTATAAGTAGTGGTCTTATCATATTGCCCGGTTGTCTCTTCGGTGAACTAGTGTTTTTGAGGTACAAAAGTTCTTCCCTACTTCTGCTCACACTGTATTCAGAACTTTTAATGGCATCCATTCTCAAAATATCACCATTTATGTTCAAGACGTTCACTCTACAGGGAACCTTTTTATTCTACGGTTTATCTGCGTCTGTTATTGTATTTCTTTTGTATAAATATTTACCAGAAACAAAAAACAAAACTCTGTTGGAGATAGAGACGTATTTCGAAGACCCTCATAAATCAGATCAGGCTTCAAAAATGTTGATAGATGGCCGTGAGAATATTGATAGTAGGCAACGTGATGAATCTTAAAACTTCCGGGTTATCGGAATGATCGGGCAAATATTAAGTTAACAATTTATTTGATGGGACTTTTTAAAAACACAAACAGTTTAGATAAAATATTAGTCACTATCTTCTGAAGGCAGATTTTCTTGTGTAATTGATGCATGTTACCTACTGTAAAAGTATCGTGTGTTCTAATCCAAAGTGGTACTTCAATACTAAATTTTGTAAGGAATCCAGTTTTTCGACACCTAGGGTTCCTAGTGTCCCAACTACCCAATTACAATAATGACTAATGCTTAACCTCGACCTTTATTTTTATAGCAACAATAGAAAAACTTTTTTTTTTATTGCAACTGTCTAACTATCAGAGTCCATGAGATAGAGGTTCATCCTGGTGACGAACGGACGGGCAGATAACGAAGTCTTAGGTTCCGTTTTAAGCCTTTTGAGTACAGAGAGAGTACTTTGAGTACCTAAATTTTGACATGTTTGAGCGTGATGATGTAACAAACACACACTCATAAACTATGTCTTTTATAATATGAGTGTGATTTGAAACATTACTTCGAAAAAATATACCAGTACATATACCTAATACATTGTGAGCTCATATAGTGAAACGCATTACACACAGCTAGAAGGTGGAGTGTTGAAAGATTGTAAACTTGCAGGATAAATGCGAAGAGGACATAAACACTACATAACGGGCTCGGAAGGCAGCCAGAGCTTCTCAAGTTTCCCTTCATATTCTGTTCACTACAGCTACATTACGTAACACATTTATATGTATGTGTAATGTTTCAACCAAGAATTATGACTGATCAACATTCTGCGTTGTTTTTATTTTATGGTTGAATGAATTCTTCTTTTCATGTGACTTCAAAATAGTTACTCAATTTGTACCTTAGGTCTTTGGACTGAGAACTGATTTTGTTGATTTTCATTTAAGGTGAAAAAGCTGTCATTTGGTTCTATAAAAATAAATTGTGGTTGGCTCAATAGTTTTGATTTGAAATGTTTTTGGTGATAACCATGATAACGATAGGTACATTGGACAACTGTGTTCTGACTGAGTGACTGAAAAGTGTTTATATGATACAAGAATTTTTGTACTGACTCTGGAACTCATGCGCATGTAACTTGAATGTTTGTAAGCTTGCGCAATGATAAATAAATTGTTGTATATTTACTTACTTATAGAAAAAGGTACTAAAAATATACGTTTTATAGACTGATTTACATGTCTTAAAATAATGAAATTGTGATTACATTTGAAATTTATGATTTATGGAAATTAGTGTTATTATTATGATTGCGGTTTAAAATTCTTTAAACTTCTATTCTACGTTCAGTAAATTGTCGTCATCTTCGTTAGTAAATGACCGATAATCATAACAAGCAACAAGGAGGATCTAATAAGATTAGTTTTTAATTCGTTTATGAAGAATAGTGCTTACGGAAACTGTTAATGTTTCAACAAAATAATGTTAAAACTACGAACATTTCCAAAGCTAACGATGCTAGTGAATCCGTTATCATCAATTTGTCGAGCAACTCGTCTGTGACAAGTGACAGATAAAATGCAGTCGCCGAGTTTAAGGGGTTTCAGTGTGATTTATTGATGAGATCGCGTTGCTATGGCAACCGCCTGTACTGTCAAACTTTACCGCGAACAGCTCCTGATTTCGATTACTTTTAGCCGAAGGTTTTGGCAGTCCATCCTGAAATAACATTAGCAATTTCAACAGGCTTTCCAATCTGTCATGTGTTTTTTTTTGCTAAATAGGTGTGATCTTTAACCACAGATATTTATTCTGTGGTTAAAGGTTGGGTGTACTGAGGTAAGTCAAAAAAATAGATGATGATTTTACTTTCGAATATCAAGACAACGACATAACAAAAAGTATAGTAGCCATATAGATCTGTAAGTCATTAGTTTCTTCTCCTCAAAAGATTACACGGGGCCATAAAATGGGGATAGAAATTATTTTATTTGTGTTAATCCAGGTTTTAAACTATCTGTGTACCAAGTTTTGTCTAAATCCGTTCAGTGGTTTTTGACTGAATGAGTAAAAAACATCCATACATACAAACTTTCGCGATAATCTATGTAAGCCGTATATTTCCTTGCTAGACTTTTATTTCTGGTGGAGTTATTAAAAACTAAGAGAAAAGAATTACTTAAGCTTATTATATCACTACGAAGTTATATTTAAGTAAGAAAAGTACGTATGCTAAGAAAAATCTTGAAACGGGAGTGGTGTACAGTGTTGGCCCGTAATGTAATGTACCAACCTTACCTAACAAAGAAAATATTTTTACGATCCCACTTTTTGGTTAAAACTATTTATAAATTAGATTACTGACTGAGTAAAAAGTAAATAATATTTTAGTCCGTCAAATTAAAAAAATATAAGAAACGTATTTTTGCCTTTGTTTAAACAATAAATACTAACTTATAAAACAAACTCCTTTAAAGTTTTGGAACATGCTGTGACATGACGACAAAATTTTTGACGTCTCTGCGAAGTTTCATTCACTTTTGATTGAAAGAATTCAATTCAATTTGATCAATTCATGTTGGCAGGATATAAAAAAAGTGATATGCCATGCCAAAATGTATTACAGTTTTGTCTGTTATACAATTTACATTTTAAAATATTAATTAATTAGTTATTATTCTCCTTATGTATATAAAAACAACCAAAAATATAAACGAAAAAAAAATACAACACAAATATTTGCTATAAATGAGCATTATTTTAATATGACGTAACTATTATCTCGCTAGACTATGAAAGCCATTTACGAGCATACCATACATATAAGCATATTATTATATATAGCCTTTGGTACTTGGAAACAGTGCTCTTTGAGCGTTTGATACTAAAGTGAAATGGCCACATTTGGGCACTATAGGTATCCATCTCCGCTATTCAAATACAGTCATAAATTGTTTATAGCGTTAACTCTAATATAAGTCACTTTATTTAAAGAGATGTTTATCAATTTGTGGTTAGTTTTTGAAAGAATTGAAAGTTACTTGAATTCAAGATGATGATGTCTGACTATAACTTTTATTTTTTTCAGAAAATTACCATGCTCAAATAAAAGTTGTTTTAAAGCACTTAAAGACTTACTTAAGGTGCAAATAAGAATTTATTAAAATCGAGAAAAGATGTGACATTTTATTTTTAGAAGAATCTGAGTCTGTATAAGCGACAAAGCAGGGTTTAGTAAAAAAAAACTGCTATATTAGTTATTTCATTAGCGTACAACACAGAATATAAAATGAAAGATTAATCAAAAACATAACTTTACCATTCTTGCATATTTTTACAACGCTTACATTTTCAGGTTCACAAAGGTTTTCGCTATCTACGAAGCCTCACAAAACGTCCCAGACTGCACACAATCATTGTGAAACCAATTCATCAGCATGCCATAACAAATTTAAATTCCCAATCATGGAAAATTGCACATTCGCTCGATTCTCCGCACTTTATAGGTCGAAAGCCAAAATAAACAAGTGAAGAGCGCACAAATAAAAATGCTCTGTAATGAAAACAACGTAATCATATTACAAAAAAAACTTTAAAATAATAAAATATCGACTTTATTTTATTTACAATAGTGCATTTTTACTGTTTCTATTTGTCTAAAACGTATGCTGCGCAATATTTCAATATGTTCAGGTGAACGTATTGAAATATGTGTTTTATGTAGGTATAAACATAGTATTTGCTACAATATGAAATATTTGCCAGCCCGTCGGGTTCATACGTTGCAGGCAACTTAATAAAATATTGAAGAGATGCGTGTTTGACTGTTCATTACGATGCGATTCGATTCATAAAGGTTTCTACCGCATGATAGTTTATTTAAAGCAATCATGTTACCATTAGCCTTTTGGAATATTAATATACTTTTATAAGTGCTTTGATACTTAACATATCGTTAGGGATCTAGTAAGGAGCATTTGGAGACAAATGTTTTTAATTTTGCATGCAAAATTGACTGCACGGATGGTCGAGTGGTTGAGGTCACTAAGCCAAACCCACTGAGCGTGACGTGTTCCAAGTTCGATCGTTGGATGTATTTGCATGTAACTTAATTTTTTTTTAAATCCCCCGCGACAATTTGATTCAATTCGTTAGTATAAGTGACGAAATAAGATCTTAGTTATACGCCTTTTAGAATGTTGAAGTCGGCTTCCAATCTGACCAAATATAGCCAAGTATGATAAGACATGATTGAAAATACAAAAAAACTTGGTTAATAATAACATTCACTTGTTTATATTTCATATGATTTATTTAACCCTATTTCGAATACTGCTATAATTACAGTAGGGATATTAATAAATTATCAGTCGTTTATACCGAGAGTTATGGAATTCCAGTTACATGTGGCGTGGCGTTATCGAGTGAGTAATCAGTTTATAATGTCTAAATAGGCGGTAGAGGCCGACACTATGTTATTTACAACTATGCAAATGGCCGCGTAAAATTCACCAGTAAATCTCTCGCGTCCTGGTTCGGAGACACCGGCCTATTAGCACTAGATTTCGTGTACAAAATACGTTTAATTTTTGGTGAATTGATTGAGGATTTTTTTTTTGTGTTGATCCTTTTTAAAACACACAACTAAAAAAAGATTAGTTAAGTTGTTTTTTTAGTATCCCTTGCCTAAACTATACTAAAGCTCCGATGTCTAACGGTCTGTACGTTTGCCACCGTATAGTGAAATGTACTGTGTAATAAACAATATTTTTAAATTAAACTATTTTCTATATTATTATTTTCTAAAGTACCTGTATGTATTGGATTGCAAAAATTCAATTTACTTATTAGTTCTAGGTATATTTTTAAACCGGGAGTACGCAATATAAAACACCTAATTCGGGTGACGAATATAAAAGCCTTCCCTTACCGCAGCTTGTAGCGGTCACAATGAACATACGCACAAAAAACAGACAAACAAAAGAGTTTTGACAACAGTTTTCCGTACACAGCAGAAAAAATACATAAGAGAGCTTTTATTAATAGATCTATGTACTACGTAGTCTAAATGCAGGCTTTGTTGGCTTTATCCGTCTATAAAGAGGTATAAGATGATCATGTCATAAAACAGTTCAACAGATACATTAAAAAATACAGATGCGCTGTTAAAAAAATATACAATTGTTCGACTCGCAGTTTTACAATTGTAAAACGCTGGTACTTAGCTGAAACCGGTTAGACTGGAAGCCGACCACAATATAGTTGGGAAAAGGCCGATGATGATGTCGCGATTTCATCAGTATTTATTCACAACCCCACCACGCCATTCGTCTATGACTACAGAATCCGTTTGGGTCCGAAACTAGTGGGCGATCCCGCAAGAATACATGTTATTAATCGCTTTAAAACAATTATGGATCCGCCTCCCAAATATAATAATAAAGTGTATGCCATGAATTTGAATAATAAGCGAAATATGAAAATAATTAATTGATGGATTTGTATTTAATTTATTTCACAATGCCATTTACCTAGTACATCAAACGAGTTATACATTTAACTATTTATGTACAAAAAAATATCTTTATTGACGTAGATCATTTTACATTTTACAATAGTTGGCCCAACAAAGCTTGGTCTCGCGGTTTTGAGCCATTGTATCGATAGTCGGAGTGTAAACGGCTTAATACTAAAGAAGCTTTGATCAATATCTCAGAATCTCTCGTTTAGCAGAAGGATTAAAGCCCGATACTAAGAGGCAAATTCACCAGTACCACCTTTAAAACCATCGTTACTGTGAACTAGCTTAAAATAGTCGCATTGTTTCGACAGTTTTAAGCGTTTAGCTCATAAAACCACTTTTAATTTATATTGCTTTTATTTTAGTTTATTTGGTTGCGTTTATATTTATTAACTAGCTGTTGCCCGCGACTTTGTCTGCGTGATTCTCAAGATGTGAAAAACTATGAAGTTTAATAATAACGATCATAGCAAAAATGTAATGCAATATTGAAAATGAAACACTTTTTTTATATTTTAAGCTTCCTTTTTTATTTCTAAATCATAATGAATCTTGAGCCGCCCAAAAACTATCAAATGTTTGAATCAAACACATTTCATCGTTTACGATACTATCCTGGTGTCAAATATTTCACAGCTGTTTTAATGACTTTTTCTTATTTAATCCCAAAAAGAGGGATTTATAACTTTGACATATCTGCCTGCCTGTCTGTCTGTCTGTGACATCATAGCTTCCGAAATAATTGAACTATTTTAATTTAAACGTGAATTATGTGCGACTGTTCGTTTAGACATGTTTGACAAATCGAGCCGTTTAAAAATGGGGGAGGGGGGGGGTGCAAGTAGGAAAAAATAACCGAAGGTATAACTCAGTCTGAGTACTTCTGCTAAAAATGTTTTACTTTCGAAATTTTCCATTTACTAATTGAGTGGGTTATGATTTTCGAGCACGTCTGTTCTTGGGCCGGCCTACACCTTTTCCTTTGTGGACGGAGCTGATGAAGTGAGAGTCGGGCTCGGTAACTGTAGATTTTACATAGTGTCATAAGATATAAGATTTTGCAAAATTGCACCCAGATAAACGGTTTCCTGAAACACGTTATGTTTGATTGTCCTCTTAATATTAAAACTGATCTTCCTCTCAAACATTTGGAATATTTCCAAAATAAAAAAGTTGGTAAACGTGTTATCTTGGCCCCCTGGTATTTTGATCATGATTTGCCTTTAAATTGCTGATAAATAAATAGCGTGATAATAAAAAAAATATCAGACACCCCTTTTTTAAAAATTGATAATGACAAAAATCTGAAGTATAGGATATGTGTAATTTGTGATGTTACGACAAAGCAAAATATGAACATAAAAGTGACTTCATGTGCATGAGTTCTATTTACTGTACCAATTTACTAAGAAAAATTAGGTATTTTATTCGTTAACATACCTGACGATCATTGAAGTAAAATACCTACCGTCATCCCTACTGCATAAATGGAACTTAAATAAAGACTACATGAGGTTGGTTATGAGGTTACGCTGTCGATACCGACAGCCAAAATGAATTTTCCAGACATTGTATGACGGATGTAAGTGTTGATAGCTACACGCTATTATCAGCCTTATTGGGGAAATTTCCAAAAATATGTTCCGAATCCACGTCGGCTTAGGGATCTCAGATTCAGTCTCGTTCCTTGCCCTGTTTTTACCAGGCTACGAAAGAAGAAAATTTAAAATAAGAAAATATAATAAATTGTTACAGGAATTTTTGGAAGGACCACGTGTGCGGTCTCTATAATGGCGAATGTAGACCGATCAAATCGTTAAAATATTGAAAAATCCCAGGTATCAGTAGACATTATTCTAGCAATAGATACATAATGTCTATTCATTGATAGCTTTGGTCTTATAGATCTCTCACATTGCATACCTACCTATTATGCAGTTTTTATGCAAGTTTTCTGGGTTATTTTATCCGAAATACTTTTGGCCTATGTAATGTTGCAAATTTAAGAAAAAAACAAAGCTATTTGTTACAGATGAACCAAGGTAATAATTAACTGTGTCGTTCAGTATTTTTTTGTTATGCATAATTATAGATGAGATCAATGTGAACTACATGCAACTTTGGGTTGAGTGTCACTACGAATGTTTTGATCTTGAAGTAGCATCGCCAACATTACCGAGCTAAAAACATAGGTATATACACCTATCGTAAATAAATACAAAACCATATTAATTTGAACTTGAGCAATTTTTGTACATCAATAAAAATAAAAAGAATTTAAGTTCCTTTCTTTCAAGAATGTACTGATTACGGTAACAATTGCATAAAAAAACGTATTAGTTTATGTTTCTTTTATTTTACGTGTGAAATAGTCGCGGTAGGCCTATATCAGACTTGAAAGAGAATAAAATGACTAATTTTGTGAAAATGATTTATTTTCGGAAAATCCTATTATTGCTCTGCCAAAAGCGTGATTTTTTTTTTGTAAATTGATGACCGTGCTGCCTACTACTCAATGGGGTGAAAATACACCTCATAATTGTATTACACGATGTTACGGGTGAATCCAAAAATTTAAAACTTTACTGCTCATGCCCCCTGCATAGTAGCGTTATGATTTTTGTATATTTGTTGTATCATGTGTACGATAAAGTTCATGCAAAATTTGAACGAAATATATTCAGTAGTTTATAAGATAAATTGATATTTGTTTATAGATATAAAAGGCTCCTGCTCACCCCCTGTAATGAAAAGCGGGATAATAAGTAAAAAGTATGTTGACCGGACCTCTTGTTGATATTCTCTGAAAATTTGAATCAAATCTATCCAGTACTTTCCGAGATCTTTCCGGACATACATACAGACAAACAGACAAAAATTCTAAAAATCATATTTTCGGCATCGGAATCGTTCGTAGACCACCCGGCAATTATTCTTTTTAAAAAATATTCAATGTACAGTTTTCTCTTTTCTACAATTTTATTATATGTATTAGATATACGACTGTGAAATCGGATTTGAATCTATCTTAGACAAGTGAAAATCGAATATGTATATTTTGTGTAATGCTGATAAGTGTTATAAAACTTAAAAGAGATTTTGGAGGACGATTCGTTGCAGATATTTTTACTATTGTAGATATTAAATGGTTTAGTCTTACAGAAAAATTTCGCTCTCCAAGAACCTCGTTCAATTTCGAAAATAATTGTATAGTTCGGGAACGTAACAACGGCCTCAAAATAGACGCACCTTTCTCACGTGAAGAGAGTATTTATATAAATAACGGTACGCACCTACGAGGTAATTAAACCAAGAAAGTTAATTATTTACGTGTGCCCTTGACGCCCTACATAAACAGAATAAATTTAGCATCGAACATATCACCATAAAGTTCCGTAATTAAACAATTGTTTCAAAATACTTCTAATAAACTTTTCATTACATACAGAAATTTCAATTACCTATAAAATATATCATGTTTCGTTAATTACGAATATCAAACGATTGAAACCCTACTCGGTATGAATGTAATAATTAATACGAACGAGTCATTTACTCACATTTTTCGCGATGCCAATTTTATTATACAAGAGGGATGACTCTCAAAATAAAAAATCGAAAAGCGCCAAGCGCTGGCTGTAAATTAAATTGTTCACTTAATATGTTCATATTAAAGAGTGAAGTGAAACACACAGGTAGTTTATGTACCTATATACCCACAACGGCGGCCCATTTCCACGGCGAAACTTAATTTTCAGGCGGTCGTACCGGAACACTGCATATGTTTGTAAACACGCAATAAAAGAAAGGTTTTTATTGCGCGGGAAACACGGAAAAATGCATTAGGTGGGTGTTCTATCTAAAATAAATTACTAAATCGCACACCTTTTCTACCTTTACGTCCTAATAGTGACCCAAATTAGTAAAGCGAAGAAAATAAATTCCCTTTTTAGTATCTATTGGCGAGCATCAGAGTAGCCATCTCGAAATATTATTTTAGCGTGATTACTGTAAAAGCTAGCATGCAGTCGGTTTCAATTCATAATTTGTGGTACGGTGTAATGTTAATAAAAGCCGATATTTCCTGGGATGCAGCAGCTGCGAGTTGCGCGTATCCAAATGAAAGAGAGCTTTGATACATGTATTCCTGTAACTGCACTGCGGCATCGGTCTAAAGCAAAAAAATCTAGCAACGTGAGAGCCCACTGTTTTCCATTACCGTAATGGAGTTACTTTTCTGTTACATTTTAGTCACTAAATGTTAACCGGACGTTCGGCCGTTTTATAACGATTTGAATAAAATCTCGACAGCGATAGTTTGTTCTAAAATAAATCACACAAAGCGTGTACAAAACGCTATCTGTTCGGATACGAATATTCCAGTCGAGAGAAATTAAATTTTCATAAAATACACGTTGCCATTCCTCTGTCAGAGAACTAACGAAAATGATTTATATTGTGTGACGACGGAAGGTGCAAGGAAAAGCAATAAATTTGAACCTAATTACTGCCAGGTGTCAGGGGCAAGCCGCAATGCCTGAACAACTTTACCCCATAAGTCAGCCGCGATCGAGATGAACGAACCACGTAATTATTCACACAAGTACGCAATTAAACCAGATGCTTCTTATTATTACTGTGTTAAACATAGTTTGTAACTAACGAAGCGCGCAACTAACGCTACGAAATTTGAACATTAATCAATATATACATCTTCTAGCAATGAATAAAGCAACAAAACAAGCTTTCGTTAAAAACAGTTAACTAGAGCAGAAATCGGGGACTCGGCATTTTCATTGATAGCTCAACGAATGGGAAAGGTGACGTTAATCATGCTGTCAGACTTGATTAAATCTGAAATACGAGCCGCGGCGGCATCTATTGAGACAAGTAAATAAATAGCCGGCTTCAAAGTTGTCGCAATGTGCTAACGGGCCAAATATATCTTTAACTGGGACCAAAAGCGTCCCCACCTTGGAAACAAAAGAAATACAAACGACCGCCCTGGCGTGAAATTAATTCAAAGCGATGGGTCGACGAAATTGTATACAAAGGTAAGCGAAAAATAAAAGCGAAAGAGCCGAACCAATTTCCAAGGTCTTCTTTAGCAGCAATTGTGGCTTTTATCTAAATAAAGACCGCAATTGTTGCCGTGATATTGTCTATGCGTCTAATTCGCGAAGGCAAATAAGAGCGCGCTACAAATTCTTGCATTGTGCGGAGCCGACTCTATTATGAATTCAATTTATCGTTTTTATCTGAACTAAATCTGGCGCCAGAATATTAACACAATTCTGAAACGGCTGCGAACCTAGCCCGTACAAACTTATTTGTAAATATTGTTTTTTACTTGGGCACGTAAAGTTTATCGCTGGCACATCAATAGGGTACTAATCCTAATATATGGAGAGTAAAAATATTATAGATATTGTCTTTTGACTGACGCGTTAAATTCGTGAGGGATACGCAAGTATTTACTGTTGTGGACGCCTGCTGGTGACATAAATGTTGATAACAGCAGTTAAATCGGGATAATAAAGAAATAAAAGTAAAACGTAATGGGACATTACACGTGCGACCCTGTGGAACATGGAAGCGTGCACCTTGTTACATTCTCACGGACTCTGAACTAACCTATCTGGAAAAGCACGAAACAATTTTCCTAGAACCCTTTTAAGACAATTAGCTAAGAAAGTGTAATAAGATATCCAAGGAGAAGGAAATGGCATTATAATTAAATAATTACGGACGCTATTAATGGCCGAAACTACTAAAATAAAACAAACATTCTCCCATTGTTATTTTGATTAATGTTGCTTAATGAAAAATCTATATAAGGAACAATGTACGGCGGCGAATGTATTTTATTGGCACATAAATAATATTTCCTCAAACAAAATAAAATCAGTTATCGAATCGTTTGTTTATCTGTCAGCAGGTGTAGGCTCGCAGGTAAATGATGTGGAAGGTGGAGCGTACGTGAACAGCCTGCAAAGCTTTATCGACAAATACTTTCAGAGGTATCGATTACTTCGTTTGCTTAGTTTTAAAGGCGTTTCGATCTGTTAATCCTATTTGCTCGTACAAACTTTAACGGGATAATGTGGTTTCGATAAGATAGAAAATAAAGAATAAGAGAGGCTGAGAATTTATTGTTGAGTTGTTTGGTTTCAAAGGCAAAAATGGTAGGTATTTTATTATCGCCCTATCATAATAATTTAGAGGTTCGTAAGGGTACCTTCATTTCACACGCCCCTAAATCACCTTTTTGTTTGTCTGTGGCAGTCCTTTGTTTTGGCCGAGCAATAGCCGGAGCCATATCTACGTAGATATTTGTCTATTATTTCATATGTTTATGTAAGCTTCATTATAATTGTGGGTACTATGTTATAACATTACCGTTGTTTACTGAGACAGTTTCTATCAATGTCAAATGTTACAAAGAGTGTTTTATGTGTGTTTTGATTGGAGATAACATTATGAGGTAAATATGATGTACAGAGCTGTATTTAATTGTTCATTTTATTTAGAATGCGGAAGGTTTAATTTATCTTCGCAAAAGTGCACATATATAAAATTATGCAGTTTGAGCAGTAGCCGAGACTCGTTCTTATTGAAAACTTTTTTAATGCCTATAATAGTGCTTCCATGAAAATATATGAAAAGACTACCTTCAAAAAGGCTTTTAAGGGCATGTTTTTAATTATATAAAGAACTTTTATTTTTGGTTCACTAATAAAATCTTGTAAAATATTTGTCTTGTTCGTTGTCTAGTCATGTTAATCAGTAAACGCCATTTCAATGTCTTATGTTGATAAAAGATATAAACATTGAAGAAAAAGTATTTGAGTTGTGACTTGTAAAATTCATTTTTGTCAAATATAATACCGCCCTGTAGCATAGCTTAAAATGCGGAGAAGATTTTTTCAAAATTCAAAGCAGGTGTTTTTCTTTACACACTAGCCCGACATATAACACAAAGTAGATAGAATTCTTATCCCTGACATTACATAACCTGACATGTACTGGACAAAACCTGTATTTTTCGATGTTCAATAAAAACAACCAAATAAATTTAAGAACGCCTCTACAGGTCCAACCTCATTTGTAATACAAGCTTAATTTTGTAACCTTATTACATATTTTCTGTGCAAAAAGAAATGGTAAAGAAAAATGGCGACTGTTTTACTTTTACACGACGTACTAACGTTCATAATGAACTCCGACCGTGTGTCGCTAATGCCCTGAAAACAGCGATACGTAGTGCCAAGCATTTAAGAAGATCAGGTTACCACGTAAACAACGGACATAGGCACATAATCTAGACATTCCTTTTTAAACGGGACTCCTTTTTTTATCAAGATAATTAAACAAATGCTGCAAGACAGGTATTTGTGTTGAGTTCAAAGTTTTTCTTGTCTTTCTCGTTGAAGTTATGAAAGGTATTGTGAAGTGCAGCTTTTACGATAAAATGTTTTAAGATTTTAAAATCCCTTTTGTTGGCGTTTTGAAGAAATAAATAAATCTTTATTTTATCATCGGGTGTTTATAATAAAAATACTTTTATCATTTTGTGTCTCTATAAATTTATTGCACTTTCAAATGTTATTACGGATTAGTGAGTAAGATTAAAATATGTTTTCAGTTCTAGGGTGATTCTCTGGAAAAAAGGTAAAACATGTTAAAAACGTTATTATACTCACCACACTTTTGATACCGCAGATTGATGTATTCTATATTATTTATATCCAAGTTCGTAAAGTACTCAGGCTATTAATAGATGACTTAAAAATTTAAAAAATACTTAGTACTACAGTTACTTAGACCAGTTGGTGAGGATAATGACGACGTTAACTTGTGTTATTTTTTTCAGGAGAATCACCCTCTATATATGTTGTGAAAACCTTAAGCTTTGCTACTCGAATAAGAGAAATGTAATCTTTTAAAATACTGGAGAGGCGTCAAACTTAATACACTAAATGCTGCTTAAAACAAAAAACAAAAAAAAAATATTAAAAAAAATGTAATTTATACTTGTTTATTTATTGGTATCACATATTTGACTTAACATGAAATAAAGGTTATGTCATACATATGCGAGCACACCTACCTTATACAAATAAATACTTACCTACGTAGTGTGAAAACGATGCATTAAATCCCATATCGTTTCCAGGAATGTTCATTGCCCACACATACAGCTACAAGTTATTAATCATGTTGATAGCAAAATTAAGACTTAATCCGAAAATTCGAATTTGTCTGACACAGCTGTCGTATGATAATCCTGAATTACGCAAGTCGCTCGGCAAATTTATTTTTAATGCAAATAAATACAGATTCGTCGCACCTGCCTGTCTAGATGTAGCGAATAATTAAGCAAAACATGAAGCGAAATAATACAAATTACTTTGAGACTTAACTCGACTTTATTTTACGAGAATACATTATCTACTTTAAGCGGATTACTTGACAATCTTGACATACTATTACTCAGGCGTAAATTAATACTTGCGTTGTGTTTTGTTATTTCAACTGTCTGAAATTTTATTGTTATGACGTTTCTGGGAAGTTCTGTGACCTATTTGGTTTCACAGTACCTGTATTGGATATTTATTGATATCGCTTGATTAAAATTAAATTTTTGTTCATGTAAATTTAAAAGGTTTGGTTTGATAAATATGTGGAGGTAATTAATTTTCGGTGACTAATTGAAAAACATCTCACACAAAATATAACTAGTCTTGTAAAATAATTCTAATAAATAAATAGTTTTTTGAAACTAATTCAACGAACTACGTAATTCAATAGCTGTGAAACCAGATAAAAGTTTAATATTTTAATTAGTTTATACAGCTTATAGTGGTCCTTTTATTCACAACTATATACTACTTTTTATAATTCATCTAAAAATAAATCTATTCAGCCATACCACAGTGCTGTTTGAATACTGAATATTAAACCTTAGCTAAATATTATGCGAACAATACAAAGCATAATAGATCTTGTGTTACCAACACGATTGAAGTCTGTTTTGTGTATAGAAAACTATTGAATAGCTAATAATAGTTCTGTATTGTGCCCATCTCACTTCACCCGGGCATTTACCGGCGGCTTACAAAATAAGATAACAGATATTCTTTCTTGAAGGAACTTGGAGTCGGAAGGTACTGCAGTAATATTGTCAACAAATATAATCTCGGAATCGTCTGGAAGCGGTGTTGTTCTCAGAAATATCTCGACGTGATTTCAAACGGGCCGAGGTCGTAATTGCTTCTTCCGCCTCTTGACATCATTATCTTTGCCATTATGCACCGGGCTAAGCTGCGACGATGCCACCGCCCCCACAAACCTCCCATTAATTTATTATTGTACTTAAAATTTAATCCTGCTCCTTCTCGCCTGATATTCGGGTCAATTCTGTTGATCTACGACTAAAGATATTAAAGTTGGTTTTGGATGCAAAATTGAATAAAATTTCCACGTGTTTTTTAATGTCAGTTACCTTTGCCTACTGGTTTCTGGATGTGTTCAGATTTTGGCATATTGTTAAATTACGGTTTGTTTTAAATATCTCTTGCGCTTGTTTTTTTTTTCGGAGTTCAAAACTGTACTGTAAATATGAATTAATGAAGAGAACAGTTTTGTTTTTTATTTAAAAAATCAGTCATCTACCTTATCAGTTTATCTGTATCTCTAATGATTTCCTTCTTTGAAAAGGAAGAATGCTATAGATTCATTCCTTAATAGATTTTTATTATACAGTATTTAAGGATTCTTGTTTATTTACGACTAAAACGTTTCAGTTATACTCCCTTCATCGACTATTACAATATCCACGTTGGGCAAAGTAAGTAAAAGCTCTTTTGACGCGTCGATTTATCACAAAACCACTGATTAATCACCGAACGTTCGATTTTTTATTCAGCGCCTCTATAACATTAGAAAATTGAATGAAATCGTTTCAACCGCGATTTTCCTCTTATTCCCAACAATACAAAATATAGAAATATATTAATAGGGGTTTTCATATCGCTGGCTGGTATCTCGTAAGAAAGCAAGAGGCGTACGCACATTTAATATTACCGATACGTATAGCGCAGTAACTATTTGATATATCTAGTATGAAAATACTCAAGCCTATGGAGTCGAGACGAGTTATCTCGGCACCGTTTGTGCAGTCGCTTTCAATCCTGTATGAACGGAGTTATTATTTCTAGAGCTCGCGTGATTTGTTCAAGCACTAAAAGATTAATAAAGCCATTGTGGAGGCGAGCGGCGATATCACGAGTCAATGTCAGATGCCAAGTGGCTCCGGATTTTAACGATAAAAATTAGGGTATATCGATATAAAAATGTGCATCTGTTCCTCGAGTTGATCGTAAAATCTCTATACATAAGAGTGGGATGAAATTGGTGCGATACGAAGCGGTAATAAATATCAGGCGCAGGCGTCGCGTATATCGATGTTACTGTGAACAAAGAACACTGTTCCCTCATAGATAAATCAGCAGAAAATTTGGATACACCGACGACTTCGGAGTCCGGAGGACGTTTCCCGAGGAAATATATTTGTAGCGTATATTGCACTGACATGAAAGACTTGTCTGTCTTCATATGAATCAAATTTATTCATGCCATATCTGTATGTACATACCTACATATATTGGTTCTTTAATAAAACGATAAATATTGTAACATAAAAATGTCAATTAATAAGTTATGAGTTTCGTGATAGCCTTTGGCTTTGCATACAATAGTGTTGTTGTTGCCATTGCATTGATTTATCTATAGGCACTTTAGATTGATAAATAATTTCAATGTTTACGTTATAAGCAAGTCAAGATGAAGGTGAACATCATTATATCTTATATTATTTACGTGATAAGCGGCTTATTTATATTTTAGTCCGCGTTATTAATTACCTTTCTATAAATAAATGCCTTCGTTTTCCGCCTTAAGTGATTTAATCAATATGTCGAGCCAAATGTGTTTCTGTGGTTCTGTTGCGGGCTTGATCTTAGTACCTACGTGAGATGTATTTGTGTGTGTGTGTGTGTGCATTGATAGGTAACCTGTATAATAATACGATCCTTAGATGTAGTAGAGCAAAAGAGTATAGTAGAGAATAGGCCATAAAAACAAAGATTAAGCATTGATCACCGTCAAACATTTTCTTCACAATTTAGCAGATGCGTCTTAGATTAGAAACCGGCTTCACTGCGAGTCACACTCATGACACTGAGGGTTACGTAGAGAGAGGTTTGAAAGGTTCTATTAAGGCAAAGAAATCGGTTGGGTGATAAATAAATTTGTTAAAAAAACTCAACAAAAGAAGTACCCGTCACTCCCCAAAAATTATATTACCAAATTTATTATTCAAAATTATACAACCAATTACTTAATCTCAATGTTTATTGTTAGTATTTGTTGTTATAGTAGCAATAGAAATATATTATCAGTGAAAATTTCAACATTGCTACACAGATAGCTAGATCTCGCTTCATTGCAAGCTTGGCTAGGTAAAAGACACGTATGCATTGGTTTTAAAAATTTAAATCTGGGAAATCGTGTTTCGAGTCCTTAATCAGCGTATAATATCAGCATTACTCTATCTACAACAGGTAGGGTAGGCCTGATAAAGTTTATAACCTTAAATTCAAGACCTCGACTCCAAAGTTCAAGACAATTAGACGCTATAATGAATATTTTAGACGTGAAATAGTAATTTTGCAAAAGGAACTTAAATGTACAGTGAGTTTAAGAGTGTAGTATTAATGAAGCTTGAAAGTTTTCAAGCCAGCCACGAGAAATAGTTGCACAAGTACGAACCTCGCTTAGTTTTTACTCCTATTGCTAATATGCGGTGCGGTATTATAGCCCTGGAAACTCCACTTCTTTTAATTCATAGAATTTTAATGTAACTCCACCGAACAATTGGAAATCGACGTCCGTCGCTGATTGAAATGCCATTTATGGCCATCGATACTCAATAGTTATGATTGGAATTTAGGGCTGATTAGGAGTCAAAATGAGATTCTATTTCGCATAAAGTGTCAATCAATATGTCATCGATATCGACATTTCTGTCATGTACAGATGTATGTTTTAAAATGTACGAAATACATGTTACATTTGTGTTACAAACATGTAGATCATATATTGAAATTAATAGATTTAAAAATTCTAAATACCACGTTTTTAAATGTCCATTCAAAACAAACTCCATTCAATTTTATAAAAATCGGTACAGCCGTTTTTATAGTTGTAAGTTGCATTTTCATCAGGTTTGAAGCTACCTTGAAAATTTCAGCCTGCTAGCTTATCGGGAAGTGTCTCAAAATTTAGTTACAAAAATCCAACCGGAACGATACACAAACAAACATACAAACAAGAAAGTGAGTGCATTAAAATGTGAAAATTACATTTATTTCGTTGTAAACAACGTAAAACAAAACACGAATAAAATAATTCCATTCAGTAAAACATTTAATGCCCATTGGATAATAAATAAAAAAGTAATATTTAAATAAGAAAGCGTCTGTGAAACATATAAAAGCTACCTAACTTTAGTACTTACTCAAAAGCAATTTAAATAAAAAATAGATCAGCGGAGTAAACAAAGTGAAATAATATATTTTATTTGTTACAAAACAAACCTCGAGAAACTCGACAACTTTTTTTCGCAAACTTCTTTATTCTAACAATATTAATGTGTTGAAAAGGCCTTTAAATATTACTATACTAGGTGTTTCAAAAATGCTCAGTTACGTTTTAAATGCCGAAGGTTAATTTTAATACAAAATGACGGGTGGACTGTTCATATAAATTTTGTTCAGCTGATGATGATTTTGTACGGTAAGACCAAATTTTTTTTTTACAAACTCTTATTTACTTCTTCCATAAAGTTAAATTTCACCCATTCCGGGACATTATAATATTATAGGGCTGATCAGAAACTTGTATTTTGAAGCGGTACAAAAAATGATCGGAATTTTACAACACACCATGTATAATGTGATAAAAGATGACCTCTACTCACCTAAAAAGTAGATTGTTTTATGAACAACGTTTAGCTTTTGGTTTCGCTTAAAAGCAAAGTTCGAGAACTATCACGTGATAGAAGTAATGTTTCAATGAAATTAATATTGGAGTTTGATAATCGAATTTAGACCTTTGAACGAATTTTTTGGCTATTTTTATTTCTTTTACGTTGTTTTTCGGCTGATTTAAAACTTGTATGTGTAATTTTCTCTCTGTATTCCCATAGAAGAGTAACACGCGCATGCAAGAAGGATGCATAGCAAAGTATATCTTTTTTTTTTTTTTTTTTTTTTGTTTTATGGCAATCTGCTGTTCTTTACAACAATTTCTGCCAGCGTCGTGTAGTGATTGCACATGGGTATCTAAAAGGCATTAACTAAAACCGTTTCCTTCAATATTTTGTTGGCTACCTGGAACAACACCAATATAGGTGTTAGTGAATAATAATACTTATTATATAGATTATGTACACACATATACACTACATATAACATACTTACAACCTTATTTTGTTAATTATTATAAATTTAATAAATGCACATATAATTTGGGGGTTAGGAAAAAAGGAAAGGAGATGACGGACATTAACTGGGTGCTGAATTTGTAAATTACTTATGACTTGATCCATATTAAAGCCGTTGTTACGGGGGCAGTTGAGGAAAATGTGATCTAGGGAGCCCTCCTCTAGACCACACTCGCAAAGGGGGTTGTCACGGACTCGAATTTTGTGAAGGAAGATTGGAGTACAGCAATGACCAATGCGGATACGGCATATTACTGACGTAACCCACTTTGGGACCTTTTTGAATTTATAGAACCAAGGTTTGGAGGGGATAGAGGGTTGTATTGCTGCGAAAGCTCCACCCTTGGTCTTACTGGACTCGGCCCAGTAAGACTGCCAGGTTTTGAAGAGGTCTACTTTGGCCTTATGGATCAAGTCATAGGTTTCGACTCGATAATGCGACTTGTCGGCTAAGCTGCTGGAGACAGCTGCTTTAGCAGCTGTATCCGCACACTCATTTCCTGCGATGCCCATGTGGCCTGGTATCCATACAAGTATCACCTCTATATCCTTACTGGAGAGAAGATGCAAAATAATTTTAATTTGAATGATGACTGGACTACGAAGTTTATCCTTTAAAGAATTTTTGGTAATAGCTTCCAGGGCACTTCTGGAGTCAGAGAAAATAACTGCCTTTGTGATATTACTGTGGGAAGAGATATATGAGCATGCCTCTAGGATGCCAATACACTCTCCAGTGAACACAGACGTCTCTGGAGGGCATTGGAATTGGAGAAATGTTTGATACTTTGAAATATAGACGGCAACACCGGTTTTGCCATCTGGGCTAAATTTTGCAGCGTCTGTAAAGAACCAAAAATGTTCCGGCCACTTATTATTAGCGAACTGGGAGAAGCAAACGTTCGCTTGGATGGTTTCTTTACTGAGACCAATGTAGGGGATGAAATTCGGGACAAAATGTATGACGTTGTATGGGGAGGCAAAAACAGGTAATTTACTACACTGGCGAATTGGGGCACACTCTCCAACCATACGAATTTTCCGAAAGGAGTTTAAGACTAATGGGGGGACTTTATGCCTCCAATATGGGCACTGTCTAAACAAATTATCCAAAATGGACAGTCGCGGCAATATCTTGTGGTTGGAATTAAAGAATATCTTGTAAACAAATTTGTCAGCAAGGTATTGCCTGCGTAGGAGAAGAGGAGGGTCGCCACTCTCAACCTGCAACGCGTTAATCGGTGTAGACCTCATACAACCCAATACAATGCGGAGGGCCTTGGACTGGACGATGTCTAGCTTGGCCAGTGCAACTTTGCTGCACGGTTCCAGCCAAAAACTAGCATAGTCCAACAGGCTCCTTATTGTGGCATTGTAAATGAGTTTTAATGTGAACGGATGAGCGCCCCACCAAACGCCTGCAAGAGCACGCAACAAATTAAGCTTCTTCTCACATTTGTTAACGACATAGCCAACATGGGAGGCACCAGATAATTTAGAATCCAGGATGACACCCAGGAATTTCACGCGATCCTCTAAGTTAATAGGGGAGCCTTCAATTTCAAGGTGAACATCCGGGATAACTCTTTTCCGAGTAAAGATAACCACTGAGCTTTTAGAGGCAGACAAAGTGAGACCGTGAGAAATAAGCCAGTGGTTTAAGGAGTCGAGAGATACCTGCATGGACACCGAAGCCTGTTCTATCGACGCTTTCGGTAGATAAAGACAAAGGTCGTCCGCATACTGCAGGATTCGGCAGTCACTATTGAGGGATCTATGGAGGTCAGAAGTATAAATATTGTATAGAAGAGGACTAAGGACCGAACCTTGAGGGAGACCTCTCCAAAGGGTTCTAGATTCTGAATCTACACCGGGAATGTGGAGCTTGACATAACGTTCCAAGAACAAGTTACAAATGCATTGTCGCATCTTAGCCGGGATACTCAGCTGTCGTAATTTACTACTGAGCACGGAAAGAAGAACATTGTCATATGCAGCTGAAATGTCAAGGAAGACCGCCAAAACGGACTCGTTTTTGGAAAATGCGATCCGCGTATCCGTGACAAGAACGCCAATGTTATCCATGGTGCTGACTGCCTTTCGGAATCCAAATTGAGACTCGGCTAGAAGATTGCGGCTCTCCACAAACCACTCTAGCCGATTTTTGATGAGGTGCTCCAAGATTTTGCCAATGACGGGTGAGAGAGCAATCGGACGGTAATGACTAACGCTGTCGGGAGTTTTTCCTGGCTTCAGGATCGGGATGATAAGCTGGGTTTTCCAGCTTTCTGGGATATGGGACAGAGTGAAGCAGGAGTTTATTAGGGATAGGAGGTACTGGCGACAACGATCTCCAGACCTCTTGTAAAAGGAATAGGGGAAGCCATCAATCCCAGGGGCCGAGTCATGGACGTGGTTGAGCACTGACTCCAACTCACGTAGAGAAAATGGCAGGTCCAAGGGGTCGTTGGAGGAGGGGGATGAAACAAGGGGAGAAGGACATTCCTCATTAAGAGGAACATAAGGAGGGGCTAGTTTACAGAGGAAGGAGTTCGCAAGGTCAAGTGGAATTGAAGAAGGACTTTGGGATGAACAGCCTCGGCTGTATCCCTTAAACTTTTTCCAAATAACTGAGGCTGGGGATGAAGGAGACAAGGAAGCACAGAAATTTTTCCAACCCTCATATTTCTTCCTTTTGAAGAGACGCCTGGATCTAGCAAGGATCCGATTATACTCCATCAGGTTGGTCACTGACATAGACCCGACGTATCTGGACTCGGCTTCCCTCCGGGCTTTGACCATGGCAGAACACTCGCGGTCCCACCAAGGCGGGGATGAAAGCTTCCCGGAAGCCGAGTTCTTAAGCGGGATACTATGTTCAGCGGCCAACGAGACAGCACCAGAAAATCGCTCTATGCAGGTATCGAGATTGTTTGGAGAAACTTCCGGCATAGAGAGGACTAGGGAATCAAGGTATTGGGAATACAAGTCCCAGTTGGCGCCCGGAAGCTTGAATTTTAGGAGGGGAGGATTGTCTCTACT
The DNA here is from genome assembly GCF_003590095.1 of Trichoplusia ni. Lineage (NCBI taxonomy): Eukaryota > Metazoa > Arthropoda > Insecta > Lepidoptera > Noctuidae > Trichoplusia > Trichoplusia ni. The sequence goes on from NC_039485.1 coordinate 5,891,582, forward strand.
GGGTAGTGATCTATTAATAAGGGTGGTGCGGATGGGATAGTGATCACTACCATGGGTGTGGTTAAGGCGTTGCCAATCCAATTGGCCCGTCAGACTGGTCGAGCAGACAGTGAGGTCCACACAACTTCTACTTTGGCCGGGTCTGGGGAGACGGGTTTCCAAACCGCCGTTGACGACACAGAGCCCGACCTCGTCGATTAAATCAACAAGGTCCAACCCCGGGCCATCACAGTAGTCGGATCCCCATAGGAGGTGGTGACAGTTAAAATCACCCAGAATTATGGTTGGGGTTTGGACAGCACAGATATTTTTTATATATTGGAAGCATACGGGATTTGGGGAGGGGATATATATAGAAATAAAATTAATGCCGAGTAGGTTTACACCTACAACACTAACTTCATCGCCATGGGGGGGAAGTGGAAGAGGGGAGAAGGAGAGGGAATTATTTACAAGTATAGCGGCTCCGCCATAACCGTCAGGACGGTCATCCCGGAGCACGCTATACCTGGGGATATTAAAATGGAGGCGTGGGGTTAGCCACGTCTCTGCAATTGCAAAGATTGCTGGTTGGTGCAAGTTGATTAGGTGAGTGACCTCATGTTTTTTCGGGAGGACACTCCTGGCGTTCCACTGGAGGAGATGGAATGTGACGGGGGGATAGTAGGTTAACAATGTTTTTGGCAACGTGGTCTGGTAAGGGATAGGAAGAAAGAATAGTTGTGAGCAACATCACTATCTGCTCAATAGCCGAAACATTTTCGGTAGATGTAGGGTTGGTAGGGAGCCCACATCCGTTCGCGGGTTGGGGAATGGTAAAACTGTTCAGGATGTTTTGATGAGCCTGTCGATCGTAACCTGGGGAAAGAGGGGCATGGGATTTTGGCGGAAGGAATATAGTCTTCCTGTATGATGTGGAGGTAGGTTGGCGAGAGTGGGAAGAACGAGCTACTTGGGATGGGATGAGGGTGTGTGGAGCAGAGGGCGCTGATGCCACAACATCAGCAAAGGACTTACGGACTGGGGGGAATAACTTTGCTGCCTCAGAGTAGGACAGATTCTTTTCAGACATGCAGGTTTTAATGTTCCTCTGCCTATGGTACTCTGGACACTGCCGGCCGGTGGCCAGATGGGGCCCTTCGCAAAATAAGCAAATTGGCTCCTCTGACGTACACCCCTCCCCAAAGTGATCTCCACCACAGCGGAAGCACCGTGGCTTAGACCTACATTGGGTCTTGGTGTGCCCAAACCTACAACATCCAAAGCATTGAATGGTGGGATAATTGTATAGCTCTACCAGAAGGGAGTTATGACAGCAAAAAACACGTTCAGGAAGAACCCTACCGTCAAACGTTAAGACCACTGAAGAAGTGGGCAGCCATTCCGATTTACCATCATTTGTAACTTTTCTATTCAATCGCCTAATTTTTAAAATCTGACCACAGCCTGAAGGGGATCTTAAATTATCGGAGCATTCCAAGTCAGACCAGTCTGCTGGGACACCCTTTACAACACCCATACGCGTGATATTAAAGGTAGGGATTAATGTTGAGTAGCCTTTTTCTTTTAAGAAAGAGCTTTCCATGAAAACATTGGCGTCCCTGGGGGCTTTAAACTCTACCGAGATACGGTTTCTACCAATCTTTTTAATTCCATCCTCTGTGATGTTTTTGACCTTATTCCTCAACAGTAACTGACCAAATCTCACTGGATGCATGGTCGAACCCGCCTTAGGGTCCACGTCTGCGTACGAAACAAATACAATAAACGGGGCAACGTCAGTGTCAGTGTATTTGGACCTAGCTATTAAGGACGGAGCGGAAATTCTGTCCCGTTTTGATGAAGGTGTTATTGTGTCATCGTTACACACGTCCTTTTCCTTGTCCTCAATTGGTCGTTTGCGCTTCGGTAGGGAAGTTTGAGTCTCCATAGCTTCGAAAGACGCCAAAGGAGCTGTTACCACCGGAGTGTATTCAAATAAATCTTTTGATTGCGGATTGGGGTCGGTTTGGGGGTTGGATCCATGCACTGGGGGATCATTGGGGTCTGGCGGACGGCCCGGAGGCCGGTCGTCAGCGTCCATGATCGCGCGGCGGCTGCCGCATAAAACAAGGTAGCACTGTGTACTTACCGGAAAATTTGACGCTCACAAACACAAAACACAAAGGACACACACAGATAAATAAAATGCAACCAAAAAACAATCGGAAAAACGAACTTCTACTGCCCAAAAGCTTATGAGAAGAAACTCCACATGTGTTAATCAACAAACACAAACCGGAAGTCCAAGTATATCTTTTAAGTGTCATGTTCATTTTGTCACTGTCAAATGTAATATGGAAATACCTCTTTTAAAACTTTACTTAGCTAAGAATTAGAGTTTCTTTTCTATTCCACATAGCCCACATATATGTACAGCGATGGTCATAAAAGGGCTGATGATAATTATAGAAGGATAGGCATTGACCAATTTTGATGTGCAGTTGTTTTCAAAGGTACACCGTCACGATCAGTCATTATTTACAAAATTGGAGAATTAGTTGAAGTAGTTATTTTGGTCTAACAATCACAAATGACCTTCGGTTAATCGATATTTGTATTTTGTCCGATTGACAAAGCAACAGCTGTGTAAATGAGGAGTTTAGGTTTGTTCTATTTATACACTAATACAGCTGATTAAACAGAATATTTGTGTAACACGTCATTCAAAAATATTTCTGGAAGTTTACTATCAAGTGTTTCGTAATATTTGGAAAGAGAATTCTGACATTAACGACATAAAATAATTTTAATTAAAGACCAGTTTATGTGAAGGATCTTGATTTTATAGTAACGTTTAAGAAGAAAATTATATGAATTGAAAACAAACAAAACACATGGCACAAATATTTTACAATATCTTTTGTTTATCATCAATTTTTTTTTAAATAAAATGGTATTCATTGTTGATCACATTTTATAACTACGACAAATATAAACGACTAGCTGTTGCCCGCGACTTCGTCCCCGTGGGTAGAAGATATAAGTTATGATTTATACCTGCCCTGCTTTTTCACATTTTCAATTTGAGCCAGTAGTTCCTGAGATAAGCGCGTACAAACAAACTCTTCAGCTTTATATATTAGTATAGATGACGGTCCGACACGTTTCGTTCGTGTCAAATGTAAATGTTACCGTATCATCATCGGCCTAGCCTTTTCCCAACTATTTTGGGGTCGGCTACCAGTCCAACCGGTTTCAGCTAAGTACCAGTGTTTTACAAGGAGCGACTGCCTATCTGACCTCCTCAACCCAGTTACCTGGGCAACACGATACCCCTTGGTTAGACTGGCTGTCAGACTTTTTTCAGCTTCTGACTATCTGTAACGACTGTCAAAGATGTAGGAATAACAGCCAGGACCCACAATTTAACGTGCCTTCCGAAACACGGAGGAACTCGTTATGACAAAGATGGTCACCCATCCACGGACCAACCGCGTCAAGCATAGCTTAACCTGTGATCGAATCACTTATGCGGTTATAGCTTAGCCACGAGCTCCTCTAAATGTTACCGTATATATGTGTTATAATATTATTATCATGATCACCAGCTTATGGTCTTACATAAACTTGCTCTCAAATATTCCGCGGATCCAACCACGTGGTATATCTCTATGAACCATTATCATCATTGGCCTAGCCTTTTCCCAACTATGTAGTATGCGCTGCAATTAACAGAGGGGAAAGCAAAAACTCGGCTACACTTAATAAAAAAAATGTACTCTCAATTTAAAGCCACCAGATTTATAGACAGATAAAAATGTTTCTTTCCAGTACCTAATAGACATTTAACGATCGTGCTCGTCTACTGATACTGGCAGTGCATTCCACAAACAAACGTCTTCAGCCAGAACAATAAAAGGTTTATCTAGAAACTTCGAGGACTTTATTAGCTTTTTCCAATAGGAAAACTAGGAAATCGATGCGGGAAATCATGTTTTTCAGGTGTTACTTTTTTGGAACGGATAATTCAAAATGACTTGTTGATGAACCAGTTTTGGAAAATTAAAAAAGATTCATTTTAATATTTCATTTTTTTCTATGTAAATTGAGTGAATTTTTTATCTTAAATAAAACTCCCGCTATAGGTGATTTAATCCTTGTGTTGCCGGGGGTTCCATAAACATACAAAACACGTGCACAAAGATCACCAGACTTTAATCCATCATAATATATATCGCTACTGAGGAATACAATTTTTTGCTTACATAAATCAATATATAATCTTCTAAGATATAAAATTCCCGTGTCACGATGTTAGTTACCGTACTCCTCCGAAACGGCTCAACCGATTTTTATGAAATTTTGTATACATATTGGGTAGGTCTGAGAATAGAACAACATCTATTTTTCATACCCCTAAGTGATAAGGGATGTTCACACAAAAAAAGAAAAAAATGAAATTGTTTGTTTTAAGTTTTTTTATAATGTGGCATTATAAATATATACAACTAGAAAAAGAATTATTCGGCAAAACAAAGTTTGCTGGGTCAGCTAGTAATATATAACGTTAAGAAGCCAAAATTCTTATTTTCTTCTTAAAAAAACACAAACACATCTCGGTCAGTTTCACAAACATTCGTTTCACATACTCATGTCAGCCAGAATCAGAACTAATGTTTGTGGATCGCACTAATGTGTCAACTACGCTGAAACTGAACAAAGCGCAAGTGCAGTCAAAATCTTATTTAGATTATATATCCTACCTCTGCTCTGCTAAAACATGAATTTCATATATTATCGTTACTATCAATAACTAATCCATAAGCCCGGTTTATCAGATAAAGAGAAACGAAAGTTCTCGGCTCGAATTACTAAGAAATCATAAGTATAATATTGTGAGATCTTCGTGTAAGTGAACTATATTCAAAGCAGTACGAACGCGGAAACTTTCCAAGGCACACCCGCGGCACCAGGTAATTAAGATATTTAGAACTTGCACATGCTCCGTATTCACAACGACTTTACGAATATTAAATACTTAGCCGAAAATCTGCTTGCATTTTTAGTATAGAAATTTTCGCTGAAGAAGTGATTTCAGGAATGTTTATAGAAATCAAAATAGAAAAGATTAATATCCAAGCAATTTATACTCATTAAAGTCGAACTAAAACATTAAAAATAATGTAAAACATCGCTCAACATTATCAAGAGTCATGACAAAATTCACTTAAAAAAACTTTTAAACCAAAAAGTGAATTATTTCACAAAATTTATGAGCTTAAAAGTACATATATGGCACGGTTTACACGACACACATTAAAGCGACACGATTCGCATCAACCGCCTGAACTTTTAACAAAGTGATTTACCTTCAATATAAAGTGAACCGCTGATTTACAACGACATGGTTCAACAAGACCAACCCCTATTATTACCGAACAGCCCTTTAAAAGTTCAACAATTGACATTTTGCGACGAAGACACTATTATGGGGGCAATTCAAGCTTATTATTGAGCTATCAGTGTAGAACCAAGATAGTGGATGATTGATTGTCATCTATTAATATAAATCAGAAACAAAGCTGCGGGTGGGGCAGATGCGGGTACAAAAACAGTCTAATAAGGAGGAATCGAGGTCTGTAAGGCGAGATGCTAGTTTGTGAGTAATCTGTTGATCGCGGGGTGGCGGCAAGGGTAGCGTGTAGCGGCAGCGTCGGCGGCGGTTCGTGATTGCTGACATTCATCTTCTGGCCAGCTAATTAGCTAGCGAGCGCCACTGAACTGACTCTCGCCACAATGGGCCACTTCAACATTCTCCAAAGAACAATCACTGTCCATATTTTATTATAATACGTCATTATAATTGCACAAAGCAATTATCAATTATGTATTTCGTTTTGCATTGTACTATTCGATAAGTTAAATACTGTTCATTTTAAATCACAATAACAATTTGGTCGAGCAGTTTCATTTAAATAAAGCGGTTCGCAATACCGTGTACTCATTCAGAATGTAGTGACTAAGTAGTCGAGTTCAATGGATGCATTTACAACAGATATTTTTTTTGTCCAGCGCGTGTGGTAATGAAGCCCAGTGGGCGGATGTGCTGCTCGTAAATACCAGTCCGTTTCGTTTTTCCGCTTCCGGACTAGTGTTGCCATTACTTCAACGTTACATGTCTTATTTTAGCCGATAGGTATATTCGGCTAATTTGAAGTTATGCATATATTCAACCCTTATTTATTGGCTATAAAAAGGCCTGCATGTTGTTAGCTTATCGTCTTATCAATATGATATATGGCTGCTTGGGGTGTAACTTCTTGTGTATTTTTAAGAGGGCTTCATTCTACATGAGTTTAACAGCGTTATTTATAAGTCAAACAGTACTATTGCTTTTAGCGGTTATAAAACAAATGACTGGAATGTTAAAGTAGGTTATTATTTTCTTTTTTTGACTATTAAATGGAGTCATTAACGTGTTTTGTTGACAAAGCGTTGCCCTTTTGTGAATAAATGATGTCGTTGCTTTTTTGTTTTTTGAGACAACCTGTCCCATTTGTGTCAGTATTAAAAACGTGGTCTATTTTCGGAACCACAACCGCTTCTGATTTACATTGATATTTCTCTCGCAAATTGTATTAAATTGAGGTATTACGTCGTTGCAATTGGTGTAGCAGCGGTTGATGGTATCGCGAGCTCGGGCGGCCATTGTAGATACTTGAGGGAGGCGCCCCTTACCAAGCCACTTTACTAATGTCGATTATTAACTGCCCTACACTTAGAACATAGAATTATATTGCCTACTACTGGAAATTAGTTTGGTACTAAGGGAATAATTCTCCAAGTCTGTTTAATTCTATGTTTATGTTGTTACAGATTGTTCTGTGTTTTCGAGCGTAGATAGCGTTAGACTTAGTAACATATGTCGGTACGAAATAACTATTAAATAGAACATAACTAAAACCTCTTTCGATAAAATAGTGTACCTCTTTATGAATTATCTTTTTGTTTATTAATTATGAAATAGCAATATGCGGAATTATTAATTAATAATAGCAAGCAAACATCACTGATTTTTAATTTTGTGGTATGGCCAGTTTTTCTTAATAGCAAACATAATTTTTTGTTACTTAATTCACATAACTCCGATGTAAATGTAGAAAATGGAGACAAATGTAAGAAGTTATACGATTAGTATGATATTTATATCAAAGGAGAAAGAATATTGTTACCAGTGCTATTAAAATTAAAAGAAGGTGCATTGGAAAAAAAACCACATGACGTACCTGGAATCGTATAATAAAATATAAAAATATTTATTGCTCGTAAATATCTCAATTTAAAATCGTATGTTGGCATTTAAAGTATTCTTATGGGATTTTTAGTATCCCAGCTAACCATTAAAATACTCTTACTACTTACATCAATATAGGAATTAAAAACGAAACTATTTGAAGAAAAAATAACAGTAATTATTGTCTACACTCAAACTGTTCTGGTTCTTTATTACAATTCAGATTTTGAAAATGTCAGAAAAGACACCGACAACTATTGTTGTCCAAAACATAGTTTGAAAATTAGACTATGGTAGCAAAGTTTCGTTCATGTACTTAGAGGAACTAAATAAAGCGGAAACAAGTAGAATTTCTTGGCCTACCGATGTGGAGGAAACCCATTAACATTTTAACTTGAAGTAAATTGTAGAAAACTAATTAGCACAAGATAGTTGTGTGGGTGTATACTTTTAAGGGGAAGACAGTTTGTAATTTAACACACTTTGTTATAATTGTATAACTTTTGTTACCGGATCCCGCACGCAAAATTGGGCGATGGAAAGCCCACCAGTAAGTCTAAAGATAAAAATGATGCATTTGTGGAAGTGAGAAGCCACTCTAAGCCGTATAGTGCGCCGTTTCACTTCCGCAGCTGAAATCTAAAAGGTATAATTGTAAGAACTCTGTACAAAGCCACTGACAATACTATTCTTGGAATAATAACTTCTTGTCATAATGACATTCCTTATCTATAATATAAATATGAACTTCATTTTGATTTAATTAATTAATTTCTTATTATTAATAACTCACAACTAAAGAAAAAAGAAGAAGTGAATTCATGTGTCACGGGGGGGTTTCAAACACATTCAAGTCACTTGTAAAAGACACCCGGATTCAGGATAAACTTTGGTGGATCACACAAATGCCTGTCAAACCTGCGATGTGTCGTAATGACCTCAACCAAAATGGCCATCCGTGCAGTCATGCATTTTATAATTTCGGCTACTTCACCACTCGGAATGACTTTATTTGTCTTTATTTTCTGCTATATTCTTTAGTTTAAAAAATACACTAAAAACAACAGAATAACAAGGCTATGGAAATTCCATCAGTGTCGCTACAAAATCGTCACTTAGCCAGTGTAGCCGCACGACCAAACAATTTGTTTTTTTTTGTTATCGCATAGGTATGTTCTCTGCTCACTAGGACACTATTTGCTTTAAAAGCCGGGGCTAGCTTCAAACTGTACAAATTGGAGTAACTTCGATCGAACTTCCGTAGCAATAAAAGCTTGAAAATATTGGCTGGAAATAAAAATACCTACGTACCAGAACACTTCGCATCGATAATAAAAAACACTCACTTCTTTTTTGATTCGATTTGACCTTTATACATTTATTTAAATGTGTTTTTTTTTAATACGTCGATGTAATTAGGCTGGAAATATAAAATGTTACTTAGCTAACGACTACAACGTTCGATTTTTATATAATATACTCATAGTTATGACCCTGAATAAGATTTTTAACCTACGCAAGCAGAAAAACTGTGAACCCGACTGGAACTAATAAGTGAGATATAATATATCCTATAGGTCTCGACGTGCGGAAAAAGCTCGATTTTCTCCAAGTAACAATATACAGTACTCATTATTTTTTTGAATCAGCGATTTAGTCGGATTCGTGTTAGAGAAACGGACTCGAAAGGGTTGAGCGTCCCCAATAAACGCTACGACTCGCTACAATATATTTTTATATATGTCAAGAAATAAAATCCTAAAACCCGCTTGTTTAAGGAAAAGGTCCGACAATTTATTATTGTTTTATTAAACACACTGACCGAGTTTATTCTCTTCTCATTTCGCTTATAGTTATTGTGTCCGTTGATCTTTAAAGCTGTACAGGGGACCGCACATCAGCACTTTGACGTTGCAGGCTTGTGTATTGAAACAGAATGCTTTTTGTGATATGTTTTTTGTATTGTTGTGTTCCTTTGAGGCATCGCTTAAAATAATAATTATAAAAGTTGTGAAATCGTGACATCGCAGTACATAATGTAGAGCGGCGCCTTTTATACCTGTAACCTTACTTTTAGAAGGCTCTAGTAGAAAAGGATTTTTTTTCTAAACTCAAAAGTTGAAGGAGTCGCTCTTGTGTATTGAACTGAAAGGTCAAAATCACGTCTCATGCCGAACACTAATATAATTTCCATACATTTTAAGATACTGTTCGTGACAAAACTTATTAAGTTTAACATTATTTAAGCGATCTAGTTCTAATGTTTTTAAATACACATGTAAAAAAAGAAGAACGGTGTTACTTTACTTTATTTAAGAAATGTTAACCCTAAGTAATATCTTTGAAAGAACTTTCGTGTGCCTATATCGGACTGGTCTAAAAGTAATCATTACGTTGATCCTTTATAATTACCACTCTAGACATGAGTATACTTTGATATAAAATTAACTGTTTGTTGAATTGGGAAAACGATTTTAATTTAATCAGTTTATATCTGGTTGAGTAACAGCTACTTAAGAGAAATTCCATTCATCCCTTTATAGTCCATTTGTAAGATAAGTAAGTAATTATTTATCAATCTGATTGAAACGAATATTTTGTTGTTGTTTTGATTTTCCGTGACATTTCTAATCGTATTGATTTCAAGGAATTCAAAATAAAACGTTTGGGGCTTCGTTAAATTTCTGTCCTTACTTAAGGTACAGAAGCATTTTTGATTGAAAGATAATATGAGAAAGGTCAAATGGAAAAAAAATACACATTTCTTTACAAACGATTGGTAAGTTTCCACTTTGAATCTTAACATTTTATTTGGGGCTCGAAACTGTGTTATTACTATTTTCCTACGTTTCTATACACTCACTTTTCTTGTTTGTTTATTTATTTGGCACTTCTCGATAAGCGGTTGAAATTTACTGAAGAAACATTAAAAAAAATGAGTTTTTAATTTTTAATCTATGATTTTTTAAAGATTAGGTACGGTTATTAATAAAGCGCCGCCGTCTGTTCGTCTGTCTGTGAACAGGCTACATCCCAAGACCCGTAATTCTTGACATTATTTTTTTCAGATGCACTCCTGCTGCTATAAGAATAAAAAGGTAAAATAAAAATCATGGTTAAGCAGCGCAGTACGGTCATATATTTGATGGCTAAACAATGAGTTTTGAAATGTGTTTTTCTATATCTTATTTATATGGAACCTGGCAGCAAAAAAAAATACTCTGAAGTAATGTGATTCTTCAGTACAAACTTTTTTCTGCTAACTGACCTTTTTCTAGATAATGACGTTAATTTCTATGAAGAGTAGCGAAATTCAAAATTATAATCGAGGTTAATGGAAAAGCAGTGTTTATTTGGCTTTAGTTATCTTCATATTCCCAGTATCCTTGCTATGAATAAATGTAATGTAAATATATTATTAATACGTGTGATTATTTACTCCTCGCTCGATCGCATCAATAAATGTATCGGATAATCTGCAATTAGTGACGTCATCGACGGATTGTTACTATTGAACTCGTTCTCAATAGCATACATTGTCAAATACACGAATATTCAGGTTGTTGACATAACTGGTGTACAACATCTTGGCATATTAAATGCAGTGGCTGACAAAGAGCTTTGTCTCCAAGTATCTTAATAATACCTTAGACATGATAATGCTTATATCATAATATGTTATTTAATCATTCAGACATAACTATTATGTTGCCCTGTACCATATACTCCATATCATATTTTTTACAAAGAACCGTATGCTTGCCACAAACATAACTGCTACGCTGCGTAGCAAACACGCTACGTGCGTAGGCGCATTGAAACGCAAGTAATAAATAAGGCAAAATGCTGTAGTTAATTATATTCCTCAGTACCTTCATTGTTATATCCTATATTTAGGGGGCCTACTACCACGATTTGGAGGAAAGCAACTAAACCGCAACAGTCTTTACTAAAGGGTAGTGCTACGCTCCCAGTTTAGTTATAAATTATCAAGTTAATGTCAATCAATGTAATAAATAACGTCAGCATCGGGCTAGCAACAGTTTGTTACAGCCGTGTAGCAGCCATTCTCGTTCGTTCTCAGCGGATACGTAGGAAAGCGGCCGCTAACTAATGAATCTCTTCGAAGCTCTGACGATGTGAGGAAAAGTAAACACGCGGGGTGAGTAATAAATCTAAATTCGTCCATCAGTGAGTGCAGGCAAGCGTTCAGTGCGCTAGTTGGCGCGAGGCGTTAGTAGTTTGTCACAGGGAGGACACGTTCGGACGTGATGTCCAGTTTATTGCTTCCCCGGCATCGACTGATTGGATAACTCAGGGTAACTACCATAAAAGCCGAACTCGCTTTACTTTTCACTTTAAAGATCCATCCCATTTTTATATCCTACGTGCCGAGCGACAACAGGGAGCGTTTGACGCCCGTGGTACCCTCCCAAGTAACGCACGACTGGGTCAGGATATACACAGCGCGGGAAACATAATTTAATGCCGCAGGACATTATATGATAAACAATTTTTATGAAAAATTTAATAAATATAAACGTTGGTCGTAATACTGTTAAGCCGCTTTGGGCCAAGTACATTAAATATCTCATAATCGACTAAATAATATTAATGGCAGCGTACAAAATAATAATTTTAATCTCTATAATTAGTTAGAATAGTTGGTGTTCCCGGAAATCCATGAAAATGATACACATTTAAAAAAAAGCTGCTTCTGAGAAAACTGTAAAGAGCCTCGGTCGGATGCAATCCTCTTTAAATTATATTGCAGTATCTCGGTAGATATCTTTATTATAAAAATGTTTTTTTCAGATGAACTTTCAAGGAATAGTACAGTTTCTACAATGAAATATTTAAGCTCTGAGAACAGTAAAATAACTCTCGAGAGGAATGTGATAATGTAAATTTTCTTTCCTTTTTTAAACGTCCCAGTTTGCTCGGTGGCTGAGCTTCATGCACAAATAAGGAGTTAGCACGTACAACTCGTCTTATCGTAAGGCACGTAGCTCGCTTGATGCCTACTTTATTGCCGGCTAGGGTCCTTGTGGATGGCGCGCTGCATCACACCAATGCACTCCACATTCCTTTTTTTAATTGGGAGATACCAATAAAACGTGTGAACGATTTTTCTGCATATGAGTGAAGTGGAATGCTCGTTATGCGCTCGTAACTTACACGGCTGCTACATTCGAGCGTTCATATTAATCAATGCGTAAGCAAGTCTATAGGTAGAGTCCATAGGTGTGTGTGGAGCTTTGTACATAATTGTCTATCTACTATCTGACGTAACAAATTAATTGGACGATGATCAAATTTGATCGAGCCCCGTAATTCACACGAGCCTCTATGTGAATTAAACTTTCATAAACAAACATTAATTTACTTTTATATTTGAACGCGTACGTATTAATAATAATAATCAAAAATGAAAAAGTGTGCTAACATTGTTGATTAGTCTGTTATTCTATCCTATTAATTTAAAAGGATATTCTTCGAACTAGTATCTACTAAGTTGTTTATGTTCGTTACTTTGTTTATTTTTGGTCCAAAACAATTAATTGGACAGACCGTTTTAAATTAATTAATTGGGTTTCTAAAGTAAAAAGAAAACCAGCGTTTTCAAATGCTTGTTTCATTTAAAATATTTTATCAGGCTGGCAGGTTTGTTTTCCTGTAAACTTCTTGATAAAATGTGAATTCTTTGAGCTTGCGAGATATCATTTTAAAAGTATATCTGTGCTTACCTACTTAAGGCTAATTAATCTTACAAACTGTAGTGACTTTGAAATAACAGTTGATTAAAAACAAAAATTCCAGGAACGGGTTATTGCAAAAGTTTTTCGTATGTTGCTGTTGATATGACTTGTTCTTAATTAAAATTATGAAAACTGCTCAAATGAGAGTCGGACTCGTGGCATAGAGGATTATGTACAAATGAGCTACAGACAAACAACATTTTCATTTGTCATACACTGACAAATGTATGACTTTGACTTAAATTTATTTTTAATTTGTGGTATTTGCTGTTAAAGGGACATCAGAAATTTCGACTGTCTAGTTATCAAGGTCCATGAGATACGGCTTGGTGCGGACGGAAAGTTGAGCTTCAGTAACAGGGAACCCTTTTTATTCCTTGGTAACAAAAACCTAAAAATATACTAAAATTATTTTCATAAAACACAAACAGTTTTGTACACTTAAATGAGCTTCATATATGTGCTTGTAGTATGTACAATGACCTAACTTGCAGCAAATTCCTGTTTACTACGCTTCTCAATTTCAGACAGAATAATTAGGTTACGGTACTAGCTAGTATGGTCATTATCGTTGAAGCCCCTGGGTTTGAATCGGCAGCTCATATTTCAATGCTCCGATACCCCTTTTGTATCGGAATGCGTATCACGTGCCAGCGTCGTACAGTTTACCCTAGTAGGCTGATTGAGGATGAAGAAAGTGGCTCAAGATTATATTTAACCTCTTGTTTTCTCTATCTTTTGTTTTTTTTTTCGATTAATTTGTTGCTATAGGATTGCTCTTCATAGTTGCAATTTCATTGCTTGTATATTTGAACAGACCGACAGCTCATGACTTGTAAGAAAATGAGGATATTTAAAAAATTGCCATTATGTTCAGTATTCATTTAAAAACAGATTTCGTATATAAAAGTAAAGCAAAGGTATTTAAGAACAAAAATAAACAAAGCCTCAATTATCTTACGCATGTTTACCAGAAAGAGGTCAAAAAACCCCTTAATGTCAGGGAAAGAAACCAACTGGCAACAATTGAAACAAACACCTACGTCAACGGTAACGGAAGACGTATCCCAAAATGATGAGCTGTATTCCAATGAAGTTCAAATGTTTACAGTACCGCATAATATAGAAGATTATTATTTCTGGAAGTTTATTCAAAAGGCAAGAATAAATATTTTTCCTTTATCGGGCTTCCCTTTCTTCGTTTTAATTGCGTAAATCCTCTTTAGGGGATCGTTTTCGATAAAATCTTTTTTTTCAATAACGATACCCGGTATGATGTAATTAAAGCTGCGGAAATCAGCTTAGCTGAATGTTTGAGGTTGCATTTGAGTAAAGTAGTCGATTGGACGATATTTTATTGATATATTTTCATTTGGGGAAATAATACGTTTTAATGTATTTTCATATATCGTTCGGTGAGAGACCGCTCGGGTTGAGCTGGCTTGTGATTGGCTGGTCGTTGAACACGCGAACATTTGGCGGTGCGACTGCCAGGTCAGAAGTGCAGAAGTAAAGTGCGACTGAATGGGAATCACTTGTAAAGGATATTGTGGCGTACTAACTGTACAGTACCTACAGATCAACATGTATGCATTCGATGGAATATAATTGCAGTGGGTTTGTGTCGACTTAATACCTAACTGACCTAATTTGGCTTGTAAGTCTTGACTTGACTTTAGTAAGTCAATTCCCTCCTTATTATTGCAAGCAGAGAAACGACTTTCTCCCGTCAAGTCCAGGAAAATGTTAACATAAAATCGAGTCTGAATTTGATACGGCATTATGATTTTAGGCATTTTTTTTTTAATTACTCTGTATATTTGTATGCATGTCTACTTGTATATGACGTAGATCATGTCTACTGTATACCTACAGATTTTACAGTATACAAGTTAATGTTGCACTATATTTAAAAAAAAATAACACACTTAAGATACACATTTACCAAACCATTTCGCATGATAATACCATGACACACCATAAGTTTGATATCATCATAAAGCCTAAGTAAATGTTTAAAAACTGATACTATCAATGCAATGTAAAAACGCCAGGTTTATTTATTTATGGCTCTCAAGATAAGGTTTCACTTTTGGCTAGACAGTTTAAAGGGTCTACCATAAAAGTCACCATTTGAAATTCGTTTTTTGTACAGAACTGGCTGTTGAGATAGCGTGGTTAGATAAGCTTTCTGTCTCCCATAAATCAGAGTAGTGCATAATATTTGAAAATGTTTTATGTTTGCGAGAAAGAAGTCTGAGTTCTGCATCGATCTGTTTGTAAATACTGCATTGTTAAATGTTCTCTTGTGTTGACTGATATGCTGAAATTTCATTTAAAAATCTGATATTTCTACTACGACGTTGACGAATATATACAGAAACGAGCCGTTGCCTACGACTACGTCTGCGTGGCTATGATATAACATACAGATAAGGCAGCTATTTTGAAAATCAATCAGCCGGCCTCGCTACCACGCCACAACAATTTTTCAGCGTATTTTTTCCCTGTTTTCGTAGCATTTCTCACTGCTGCTCTGCTCCTATTGATAATAGCATGATAATATATAGTCCACAGTCTCTCTAAATAAATGGGCCACCTAAAATAGGAAAAAAAAAATCAACCGAACCACGCGATTTAATTAGAAATCGGTGCATTCAAACAAGTAAAATATTCTTGCTTTATCATATTTGTCAAATTTCAAAGCCGTAGTCCATTCCAAAAAAAGTTTCATATAAACTTGGACCCCTATTACCCCTTTTAGAACCCTTTTTTAGGTTTCAAAGTACCCTACGTCCGTTCTCAAGCTCTATACTATCGGTGTACCTAAATTTTACAACAATCGGTTTAGTAGTTTTGGCGTGAAAGCGAGACAGACAGACAGAGATACTTTCGCATTCATAATATTACTATGCATAGGAGTATCCAACTACTATTTGTATGTGTGTGTTAAGCGTTCTCATTTGCAGTCTAGGACGATCGTAGAGCCTAGATATTTGGCTCTCATGTGCTACGCCGGCTAAGTAACATTACTTAGGTAATAAGCGACCGGAATCTAAAGTAGATATTCAATGAAATAAGTATTTTTTTGATGTGTTCGCAAATATACACGATAAAGAGAACAAATCTTAAATAAAAAATAGAACTCAGTTTTTGAATTTCATTTTTTTTTGTTTTATTCGCTATAATTATATACCACAGAAAATTGTCCTAAGACAATCAAATTTTATACAAGAGGAGCAGTCTTTTTTCAGTAAAACAATTGCTTTGTTAAAGAAATATTATTATTCCAAGAACAGAAACGATTGAAATATAATAGAAGTCTGTTTAAACACGTTTCTTTTACCTGAAAATAATAGAAGCGCACGCGAGACTAACGTACGTGGCTAATATTTGCGGAGTCATAATCAGGAAGGGGATATACAATTAATCATAGAAAAGCCAGCACAAAGAAATAAACGAACCGATATTCGTATGCAGCTAAACACGGCGATATTGCTACACAAACAAATATTCTCAACGGATATAATCTAGAACAAATACGACTAATCGTGATTGCTTTGATTAGAGGTAAATTTAAGACTTCATTAATAGCCATACTTTTTTTAAATTAGCTATTAGAAAATACGTTAAGAGTATTAATATTGTCTGTGCTGATAGCAAAGTGGTTGAGATCACCTCGCCAAACCTACTGTGCAGGACAAACATTTGTTTGATCTACAACACATCACGAACATTCTAAGTGTGAGTGTCTTTGTGCAAGTTTCTTGAATTTTTGTGAAACCTACTTTTTGTGACCTAGTAATTTTAATTATGTTATTATAAATTCTTTAGTTTTTATAATAACTATCGTGAGACTGATTCATTATTAAATGATGATTTAGATTAGATTAGATATTAAATTTCAAAATGAGAGAAAACTTACAGTTCTAAATAATAAGGCATATTAAAGACTATCTCAATAGTATAGTGCGTAATACAGCTACAGACCAAATGTATAACATAACGTTTAATATCTATACTAATATATAAAGCTGAAGAGTTTGTTTGTTTGTTTGAACGTGCTAATCTCAGGAACTACTGGTCCAAATTAAAAAGAAATCTTTTTGTGTTCAATAGACCATTCATCGAGGAAGGCTTTAGGCTATAAACCATCACGCTGCGACTAATAGGAGCGACGATACAATGGAAAATGTGAAAAAAACAGGGCAGGTATAAATCATAACTTATATCTTCTACCCACGGGGACGAAGTCGCGGGCAACAGCTAGTAAAAAATAAAACTATTTGGACAAAATGGTACTCGTTTCTTAAAATCACAAGCCATATAATTTTAAATTGAATGTAAACTTTCTTTGTATTTGTTTAACCTTTGGATAAGATAAAGAAATGTATCGTCGGCATGACAATCAGTACTTCGAGATACTAATACTTTTCAGTGGCATGTTAGTGTTAATTTAGTATCTACAATTTAAATACCTAGGTATATTATGAAGTCAAGTCTATTTTCTTATATGATAGAAAACAGCACTATTTGTTTTTTTTTATTACAGTGGTTTTAATAATCTATTTGTGTTACCGACTTTTGCTACTGCCCGTACCAATGTACCTATTTCAGGTTCCCTAGGTACGTTTGTAATAAAATGCCCAACTGTCAGAGTAACATGATAACAATTAGGAGCTGGCATTCAAATAACGAACGTACAGAACACAATGGTACATAAAAACTTTATTTCACACATTTTTTGTTGACATCGAACAAAAAAAATGACATTTAATTTCGGTATGTGAAAAATGTTTTGTTGTTACGTTAATGTGTGGCGAACTATCGTATTTACTTTTTCTTGTTTAAATTACCTTTTAAAATATTTAAAGTAAAAGATATTCAGTTCAATGTATACATATGTATATTTTTCAATTATTGTTTATTGGTTTCTGAATTTCGGTACGTAAACAATATTATTTCTTTCCAATATTTTTTTTCCCATTTTTTCGGAAGGATTTTAATTGGTTGTTATAGCAGTTTTCAGAAAAATAATAGGTTATCAGTTCGACAACGAATACGCCTACATATAATTTTTCTTTGTTATTGTGAAATTACCATTGGATAAAATAGATTAGATAAAGTTTAGGTGAGGTGTGGTAAGTGACAAATAGATTAAAATGTAATATATACGCATCTATAGCTTTTAAATAATAGCCTACCCAAGCCTTACTATAAAATAAGACTGGTATCTATTTAAACAAGTGATGATTATGCCCAACAAAATCTTAGAAAACCTAAAATCCAGATACAAAACTCAGGGCTTGTAGACAAGTTACATTAAAGCGAGCATTAACACAGACAAATCGCTCAAATTAATTGACAAGTTAAAATCACGTCACTTATCAATAAAGAATATCATAATATACATTCGAAGTTGTATTTTCGTTTTATACTCTAAATCTACGTAACATTGTCTAGTACCACCGTACATCAGCTGACATTTAAATTGGAATAGTATTCATAAAGATTAAGCCTTAAGGCGTCTATTCCATCTACTAGATACGGACGCATATTTATGTTAGTTAAACTCGAGCCTCATTTACTTCGTCTGCTGCACGCGAACCAGCCGTATAGGTAAATAAGTTTTAATTACTTGTTTATTGTTGTTTCTTCAGTATTCCTATAGGTGTATAAGAAAGTTTCGTTTCCTATAGTTTTGTTTACGTCCACTAATAAACCGAAGTGCTGATCTGATATGATCTACGTTGGTGCGAAACGGAGAGGGATTTTTGCGTGGATTACGCAATGCTGAACTCGCAGTATGTGTTACGGTAAGTATTTGGGTTATTTGTTAATCAGTTACGGCTAATGATGGATTTTGTGTGGATTGCTGTTGCAGAACTAAAACTAGGATTGTTTTGGTCATCAGAAAGTGAGAATGGATTTAATTATTGCGAAAAAGACTGAATAACTACTCTTTGATCACGGACTTAATAATTCATTTTTAAGTAGGCCACTATTTACTTTTAATATGTCCTCTACGTAAATAACAATAACCTGTTTTCAGTGTTTATCTCGCTTTATCAGAATAAAGTTTCCGTAAATAGCTTAATCTCGTCGCTTAGGTACACCTCCGTATCGCATACATTATCTAAAAACATAAAAGTATAAGTCTTTTAAATGTAAACGCCGCTCGCTGGTTGCTCGGCGACTAAAAAGCAAAAATAGAGGTAGAATGGCAAAATTTTTTCTACGTGAAAGCACAACAATATAAGGTGGATAAAAAAGGGCATTGTCTCAAATATAACCTAATAAAACGTATGTGTTTCTACCCGCATTTCCACCCGTTGTCATGAAAAATTCTATAGGAATTCACAGCTTTCCATTTTTTAATATCTATTCCCTCATTCAAACAAACAAAGGGTCTGAATTCTTTTCCGCTGGCTTTAATTTATTTCCAATAAAGATTGTGCGAGTACTTAGCACAGTGGAATCAGACATTTCTACGATCGTTTTTACGGAGCTTTCATAAAGGCTGATCAGTGGAAAAGTCGTGAAAAAGCGATTTTCTCTAATTGGAAATTGAGTTTATTAACTAAATAAGTATTAACGACTTTTACGCTGACTTCTCACAATATCTGTCGGCGAGGTAATAAAACGATCATCATATTACATGTGAAGCTCCGTTATGAAACAGACGGGATGTGAGTTTATTAAAACTTGTATTTTCCAAGTACCTATGCGTTTTCTAAGGATTCTCTTGCAACCTTTTAATTTGGTCTTGGGAACTGAGTGAACCTTCTTGCTTCATTATAGCCGCATCCTGTTCTCAGACATCTTTACAGTTTCCACTCTACGTTTTTAATATCAGCAATATTTCTATTATTGGTGCTCGTATATTTTCAATGTAATAAAATAAACCTTTCAACACTCTCACGTATTTTTAACTAATAAAATTGTCTGATGTGTCTATATTTGAGTCGTCTGAAATAATCTGAAGGGTGAGTGGTGTGATCAGTCTTCACGTATTACGTGAGATACGTCGTGTATACGAGTGGCTGCAGGTTTGCTGGCCTTTTGATGAGAGAGTCGGGAGATTTGCCCCGTTGACCCGACCTGTCAGGCCGCACATGGCGACGACAGACAGAGTGTACAACGACCCAATGTTTATGAAACATTTAGTCGTCACCTCCACATTTTATAGGATTGTTTACTATGTGGGATGCTCAAATGTAAAGTATTTTTGTAATGCTAGGTACCACTATAACTTGAATGTGTTTCTTTTATTTATTCTTTATATGCTCATACTAAGATATTGAACAATGTAAGGGATATCAAAACTACAAAAGTAAGAACTTTTGAAATACATTTCGGACAACAAAGGAGAATTTAAATAAAGACGAATTTTATTTGCTATAAAAAGTGGTGTAACAATAATTTAAACGGTGTTTAAAAGTTATAGGCATACAAATTACTTAAAATTGTTCTAAATCAGTTTATGGTAGTTTACGTGCAATTATTTTAAACACTCCTACCAAGTAAATGTCAAGCAGTACATATTTTGGTCATACAACTTTTAATAGTGGACTACGAACTCCATTATTCAAACCTCTAAATATAAAGTATTTAAGTGTACTTTAAAATCGGATATTCAAACTAATTGCCGCTGAATATGTATTCTACGCTAATCTCAACTTTTTCTGGATATAAATTAGAACGTTTCATGCTATTATTATCCCCACAAGGAGGTGGACTACTTATGCAAACTGGTGCTTATGCAAAATTTAAGAATCTGCTCGGTTATATTAGATTACGTTGTACGCATACCTGTCCGAACAAGTTTCGGTCGTGATAGTGAATACTTACGATAAAATTCCACTTGATTACCTCATTGTGTCAGTTTTGATTTAATTTTTATTCATGCTGAAGTTTTCTGATGGAACGATAGACCGACACGATTGGAGAGAGACAGACCGAGCCAGGCGGAAATAATACCCTTCTAGCCAAATTAATTCTTTAATTGTATACAGATGAAAAATCATGATCACTGAAATGTCACTTCCATACGTTTTTTGTGATTTATTGACGTTAAAGTTTATAGAAACGTCACGGCATGGCACGGCATGTGAAGTTATGAAGAAAACATTAGTTTTTAAGTTACATATACATAAACCATTTACTCTTTAGTTCTTGATATTTTTATTTTTAATTAGTCCAAAATCGATAAAAAAACAATTAAAACGTCAATCAACCACATTTATATTACCATTCAACGAACGTAAACCAATTAATTAAACTTAAATCACGGCAATAAACTCATGTTGTAATACAATCACTACGGTATCACTACCTAGAATTCCTATAAAGACTTTTGCAAGACGTTTGCTTGCACTCATTAAATTACCGGGAAAAAATGGAAGATGATATTTTCTAACAAAAGTGCACAGTTCGCTCGAAACTAAGCGGAAGTTCATTGCACAATTTATTTATGAAGCTAAGATTTTTCTTGTCCTTTCAATGTTTTTCTTCAGCGTGTTACTCATGGTTGCTTTGTTGCCTCCTTCCATTGTTTTTGTTGTCGGCTTATTGGTTGTTTACTTTGCGTTACGCGAGTCATCCTATTTACTTATAATGAGCCATTAATTATTAAGGAGTTTACCGAAAGGTCTTAATGAATAAAGACTTCGTCGAGTTGGGAAATAATTAGGCTATTCGTATTTCTTATGATTGATTTGTGAGTCAATTGATGTCTATTAATCATTCTTAAAATATAAATCGATTCATTTTATAATTAGGTTATCTGGTCTCTGAATTCAAATCTTTTGAAATGACTATAGTCAAACTACAAATATAAATCGTCGTGTCATAAAGAGTCATGTTATGGTATTGTAGATGTCTAGTTAAAATTAAAAAGTCATCGCACTTGATTCGCCTTTCACTTTGTTAGTATAAATAAAAGTGAACATTAGCATTTTTCATCCACCTTCCGTCCCCGGCGTCGCGACTCGCTCTGAGTGCGTGTTCGATATAATTCCGTTAAGTGTTCAGGGGTTCATTTCGCCCACAAATTGTAACGATTTAGTGAAATTAACCAACGTGTTGCCTTTATTTTCACACTGCTTGTGGTTGTATGAAATTGAAATCGTGTTGTTAACGAGTTACAAAAATATCGTGTTGGTCTGTGATGTAATCTTAACAGCTGTGGCAGGGGTTTTATTATTTTTGTACGGCTGTTTCGATAATTTATTTAATCAAAATTGACGTTGAAAGTGATTTTAAAGTGATTATGGTTAAAGATTGAACGGATAATTATGGATTAAAATATGTTTGAATGACTGAACAGGGTTTTTAATTATAGACTCAGCGGACTTTCGTAACTTCGTTGGTTCAAACTTTTTTCTTTTCTATAGTGGTTGTGTCGCTGTAAGGTACTAATTTTGAGCGTTCCGTGACTTAAAGGTAGAAATCAAACTTCACCTATTACTAAGGCTGTGCTGTCAGTTTGTCACCAGTTTGTGTCTCAAAGATGAAAGATATTTATCTCTCAAGAAACAGATGAGACAGTTGAAATTTTCTCTGTTGTATTTTTACCAAACGAAGCTAAACCTTGAAGTTACGCAACGCTTGGTACGGTTATAAATTTGATGGGTGAAAAATATAGCCAACTAGATTTTTTAAATCGTGAATTCTTTTATTACGTCTTCTTCATTTTATAATCTGCTGAGACATCAAGTCTGGACTTGAAATAGATAGTAACGGAATGAAGATATCATGGATACTAATTATTCACTTTGTTATCATGGCGAGTTTGAAAACCTTTCGTATTTTTTTATTAACTCCTGATATAAAAATGTAATCTAGATTAAATTTCAAGTAAATCATAACCTCAGCAAATATACTTACGCACATCGTGTAATTATTCCATACAAGTATATCGAAGTTCACATCTGTGATATTGTATTTCTATATCCATGTAATATGTATGAGTAACATATACAGTTAGGTGTGTTAGCAAATTGGACCGTATCCCAATTTCAATGGCAAACGAAAAGGTAATCAAAGGTTGGTATATTAAACTTTTATAGGTTTATTTAACTGTAGAGGTGTCTAGTATGGATTTCAGATCACGAACGACGTAATCCTGTATCTGATTCAAAGTGAATAGCTCCATTTGTGCCTTCGTGAATGCATCCGGACCCTTCGAATTGTGACAATCGTCAGCACCGGTACCTGGATTCCTTTCCAATTTGGACCAGCCGAAGACGTGATGAAAAGCCTTAATTTGTAAATTCATTCGGATAAAAAGTTTTCTTTATATTGGAATAGTCCTATTGTGTGGGTGGGATTGTTAGGGAGTCGGTGCGCGAGCTGCACGTAGCTCGGCTTCAGCTAATCTCGCCCCACAATGTTATTACTGAGTAATGGTAATGTTAATTTATACAAGCTGTGTGGTTCCCTGTTTCTATACTAATTGAAAATTCTAAAGACAATGAGGGGAAAAAAGAACGCCCTGTATGTAGGTTAATATATTTTTTGTGTTTTGTTTTTCTGTTCAGTTATAATTATAGACGTTGTATAATATGTTTTTCTGGAATTAATTGGCTGATTTTCGACACATAAAGTAATAGAATCATAAACCTCTTCGCTATTAGAAATTCTCAATTCAAATATTTATTTTGGGGAAGTACCTTTATGAGTTATGTTTTTTTTTGGTAGATACAAGTAACATGGCAATAACATCGCACAGCAACAATATTACGATGTCTTGAGCTTTTTTTGTAGAAAACATGGTTATATTGGTTGTATGTGAGCTCGTGGCTAAGCTATAACCTCATAAGTGATTCGATCACAGGTTAAGCTATGCTTTACGCGGTTGGTCCGTAGATAGGTTACCATCTTTGTCATAACGAGTTCCTCCGTGTTTCGGAAGGCACGTTAAATTGTGGGTCCCGGCTGTTATTCCTACATCATTGACAGTCGTTACAGGTAGTCAGAAGCTTGAAAAACTCTGATAGCCAGTTTAACCAAGGGGTATGGTGTTGCCCAGGTAATTGGGTTAAGGAGGTCAGATAGGCAGTCGGTCCATGTAAAACACTGGTACTTAGCTGAAACCGGTTGGACTGGTAGCCGACCCCAACATAGTTGGGAAAAGGCTAGGCCGATGATGATTGGTTGTATGTAGTGTAATTTTAACTGGATGATACTGTATTTGTTATATACGATCAGGATCGTTGAAACTGGTCTTGTAAATGTTTTTTTTTTACTTTTTTGAAAAATAATATAAATGCCAATATACAAAGTTATAATATTATTTGAATGCAGGAGCAGCCGAGATCACCGCGCCAAAACCACTGTGAGCGACGTGTCGCTGGTTCGATCCCCACGTAGGAGAAGTATTTGTGTGGTCTTTGTCCTTATGCTTTTAATGTTTGTGAAACCCCCAAGACTAAAAGATTAAATTCCTTAGTGCGGTGGGTCTTTTTTTTTTAAATAAATAAATCGCATCTAAAATATGCCATTTATTCTTTTTAAGATTAGTTTAAAAATCGACAAAGTATTACACTAAATATGAGTAGTATATATAACCACTTCATCTATGTAGAGTGTTCTTTTTGGTCAGGACCTAAAATCTATACCTACGTATACATTTCAAGCCCAGTTAGTCAGAAATAACTTCAGTGTCGGACGGTAATTAGGATCCAAAGTTAGAATAGTTTGGAAACTACAACATACCTGCACAAGTTTTTATAGAATCTGTTATGCTGAATTAAATTTATTCTCGAAAGGAAATGTAGGTAAGATTTTTGTATAATATCCCACATATATTATGTGTATACAGAGCTCAATCTTAAGCGATTACATACTCTCTGATGTATTGAGCATAAACAAAACAGTTTAAAATGTAAGCATCCACGCTTGCAAGCGTTTTTTTGGGTTTAAGTCAAGCAGTTAGAGGAAGGAACTATGGCATTACACCAAAGAAAAAGTGCTTTAAGTCGCCTGACAGTCAACACTACAAAATAAAACATTCATTTGTTTCGGAAAGGAACCTTTCAATAATACTTTTTTTATGAACGTGTAGCTAAAAGCTTTCGTTGTAGTGTAACTGAATAATGTTTTAAATAAAAAAAAGTAAATCAAAAGAACTTTAAAAGTAACAGTATTAAAATATTATAAAAACAAAAATATTACAGTAAAAAAATATGTATAGATTATGCATGTTGTGTGTTACTTATTTAAATTTTGTTTTAAATGTGGAACACGTCGCGTGCATTCAATGTTGTGCTTTATACGGCCAGCACTTCAGAAATAGCGAAGTTGAAGTAATTTTATTTATTAAACACATTTTTGTTGGTACTTACCATTATGAATATAAGATTCAATTAGTTGGCTTTGTAAGATGTTTAACGAACCTCTTTCATACAATTCTCTTTAACGTAATCGATATTGTGTTTGGTCTCGCTTCCATAGTGTCCCAATATTGCCATTTAGTGTGATGAGTACGTAGAAAACCTTGTCTTTGATCGTTATCTATTCATATTCGTAGTACTTCGCCAGAATGGCCCTTATAAGGTTAATGATCATCCAAAAAGGGAAGACGAAATAAAAAATTACGGTTACGAGCGCTATCATTAAAATCCCTTACCCAGGAATCGGCTAAGCTTGGAATATGTTAGTAGCAAGTTATTTTATGTCGGACTCGAAACTCGAGCCAACTTGCCTATTGACTTAACCAAGATAAATCTTAGACTAGAAGGGTTGGATGTTTATAAATAACGTTAATATTTTGATATGATCATAATGTAACATCGGTACATGAATCCCGTAGTTATATAAACTAAATAGGTACACGAGGTAAGCCACACAACAGCGATGAGTATCGGGTGTATGCGAAATGAATTCTAATGATACCTATTATTCGTCGAGTATGAGGGCACAATTCCGCTAGTAGTACGAGAAAATGGTTCGTACGTCAGATAACAGTCGTCATGTGACACCTTCGGACGTCTCGAGTAACACATTTACATTCGTGTCGCAGTGTCCTGAAGCCGTGTAGTAGTGAGGACGTCCTCGCCTGCGGTTCGTTTGGTGAGTCTACGCCCCGCCGCTGCGCCGCCGTCGTCGGGCGTCCACGCCCCGAGCGCAGGTGTCGCTCCCTCCCCGGGCTCGGACCGGCGACGTACATGAAATATAGAAGTACCGGGACACCCCGTGCATGATATATGACGCCAGTGACGGCCACGTTTAAACAATCCCGAAACATGTTTTACAATTCTTTGAACACGGCATTTTATATTTTTAGGTGAAAATTTTATGAAGCTTTAATTTGTAAATGCCTTGAATTGTTAGAATTAAGTAACAATGTAGCAAAGTGCATTATATATGCCATAATTAAATGAAACTTTTTTGCCATTTTTCCGTCAGTTAATGCCTGGTATCAGATACTTAATTGTTTTTGGTGAAATCTAAACCGTAGCTAATGAAACACCAAATAAAATATTATTGTAACAATATATTTTATGTACAAAGTAGCTTTATAATACAACATAAATGGCTACAAAGATCCCGAGCGAGGAGTACGGCCGGGCGGCTGTGCTTCGTTTGAGCGCTTCAAGTTCACTGACGTCAGGACTCTCCTCGGAGTCGCCCACCTCGTTGTACTGCATCTCTTCAAATTTGCCGGACAGTGCTGAAACAAAACACTCGCTTAGCAACGCGCACCGCTCACCCCAACAACCCTCGCGGCAAGCTTCCAGTCGCCACTTTCCAAAATATCAGATTACACGACATGACCATTAACTCTCCCGCTAAACGCTTTCTAAGTATTTCTTATCAGCGAAAAACAAAAGTTTCGTTTCGCATTATGGTACTTACAATACAATTTTATTGTCCCATCCGTGTCTCCAAGGGAGTTCTTTGATATGCAACTGTATGTGCCGAAAGTGTTCCTCCCAACTTTCTTTATCTTCAGCCTCATATCCACCTCGTAGCCTCTCTCTACGGCGGTGATCTCGAACCTCTTGTCCGCTACAAAGTAAGAGCAATCACAGTTTTATACTACGAACTACTGAATTACTGAAGTAAAGAACACTAGGATCACGTATGATACTTACATTGTGATATGATTTGATCATTTATCGTCCAATAATTAATCGATCTAGGGAAAGCTTCTGAATGGCAGTCCAAATGTACAGTATCGCCTTCCTTAGCTCCTACTAATTGGTTTTGTATGGTCATTATCGGCGGAACTGCAACAAAGCAACTGTGTGTTAAGGTTATCGAGTTACTGCCTTTATCATTACCGTATGTAACAAACAAACTTCAAGGATCTTGAGTAAGTCAGTTGACGTAATTTAGTTTAAATTAGCGTAGTTGCGGTTCCGGATTCAGCTCGAAAGCTGGCAACATACGTTTCCGCTAGTTGCGAGGCAACCGCATGTGTTTATTTAGCTTAAAGATTTATCTTCATTTAATCTCTTTAAAGTCCTCTTTATACTCTAAAATGTTGTAGATTTCGGTGGCATGGCTATCAAGTTTTCGAATCTCAAAGTCCTGGCAAGGCATTTTATAAAGCAATTGAAGTTGGCTTATACCCCGCGGAGACAAAAGCCGGCTGGAGATCTCGTGTCGTGGCGGTTCCGGATATTTGTGACATTCGATATTTAAAACCCGGTCAAGTGCAAGCTATTTTTGCGCAGTAAAATCTGCTCTAAATCCCCTTTGAAATCATATTTTTTATTTTAGAATTCCGAGTCTAGAAATTGCTATTCGATATGTTGAATAAACTCAGCTAACATGATTTATCATAAAGAATATCAAGTTTAGTAAATCATATTGTTTTCAGAAAATACCTTTGTAAGGTCACTTTCACGTGAAAGTGATTTTATAAGGGCTCTGTTTTTTCCTCATGGGGTACTCTTAACTTCTCCTTATTGTAAACACGTGAAATTGAATTACGTACAACAGAACAAAGCGTAACATCTTTTCTATAGTTTGAGAAATGAAAGGAGTTTCTATATCACAATGGAGGTTAAGTACTTTTTTCCCACTGTTTAAAGCATGTAACAACAGCTGACGGCAGTAGAACCAGATAAAAAGGGGAAACCGTTTAATAAAAAAATAGAAATGACAAAAGAAAGTTGACATTAAATGAAAAGTTATTCAAACATAAACTAGAACTTACAATGCACGACGAGCATGACGCGTTTGCTGACTGAAGGTGGCACTCCATTACTGGCGATACATAAATATGCTCCCATGTGTAATCTCGACACCTTCACCAGCTGGAGAACTGCGCCGTTCACTGAAGAGTCTAAACAAAAGAGTTATCAAGAGATTTAGGCTGGTTATAGCTGTCGGTAGGCCGTACCGGCCAACTGTATACGAGAGGCCTGCACGGGTTGCAGTGGCCTAGTGGGAAGACAATTGGACTGCAATGGTCTTAGTTTCGTATCCCGGCACGAACCATTAAAAAATATATATATATAATTTTTAATGCTGGGGAAAACAGTAGTGCAGCCTGCTACCCTAAGATATTTTCAATCGTATGGAAGACAACATGAATGGCCTACGGTTTAAATTGACATCAAGTTGCACATCAATTTAAGATAAGAAGATACAGTACAACGCTGTAACTACTGGCCAACATAGTCGACAGGTGCAAAACCAACCTTGGATTAATCTCTGTCAATGGCTTCAAAAGAATTCTAAGTGGCTGCGATCGTCGTTGCCAGTCTTAAACAGTTTTGTTTTATTCTACCGAGATTTCTTGTAGGTCTGGGGATTTCCTTCAGATATATTTTTTTACTGTTTCAGTTATTTAAGTGTTTTATGGATTCATTCAATTATTTCAAATACATAATCATATTTTGTAAGAGCACCTGTTGTTACGTAAATAAGACTAATTTAAAAGAGAGAGTATATGTTGTAATTTATGTGTGTAGTTATGTCTATCTGAGTATTCAGTATATATTTATAAGCAAATCTAAATTTGTGGAAACGAAGCCACTTATCCTATTTGCAAAGCATTTTATTCTGCTGGAGAACCCACATCGCAGACTATATTCAAAGCACTCTCTAAGAACAAACTATCATCTTGAACTTATAAATCACGTATCTCGTACTTACTATGTGTGTCACTAAAGTTGGTGGTAGGCAACAAGTCGCCAGCTTCCTTCCTCCACACGACGGTGGGTGTCGGCACGCCGTGGGCCGCGCACCGCAGCGTCACGTTGGCCCCCTCCCGAGCGACCTGATCGCTACTCGTCGGGTAGTCCAAAATGTCCGGGGGCACTGCGCAAATCCGTAGCGATTTTTGATATCTAACGAATTTTATATTTTGAAACGAAAATAGTTGGGTTTTGGTTTTTATTTTTTTGAAAGCGTTTCTGTTCTCGTTGTCCTCTCTAGTTGAATATTGATAGTTATTTTTAAGCATGTTAAAGATATTTAATACTTACGTAACAGTCCAAAATTAGCTTTGTTCATGTCATATTTATTAACTACAATAAATTTTGAATAACCCGTGTCCTATGTATAATTGTAAACCGATTTCCCAGAAAAGCAAAATAATAAATTTTCTAGATAACAGACTTGTGTTTAAACTTGATTTCTAATTCACCTGGTCGTTATGAATTAATTGTGACTGTAACAGTTACGGTTTAGTAAACAAATTAGTTATACTACACGCTTCCTTGCCCACGGTAAACATTGAACTTTCTTAACATAAAATTTTCCTTGCTAAAAGGGCATGGTAAGGCATAATTTTCGTTGCTTCTGATACTTACTCAAAATGCTCTTACGAAAAATCTCATCATTATGTTTTTTAAACCAATCAATCAGGATCCTTTCGATCCCTTAATCCAAAGACAAGCTTAAAATATTTCATATTGACCAGGGCTTAAATTAGAGTTGATTACATGCAGTGACAGTGATGTAACTGCAAATTACTTCATATTTTGGCACTGGTGAGATTTATCCAAGAATAGAATAGAAAATTTGCCAAGACAGATGTTTTCTTTCGTTTTCTGAACTATTGAGGCAGAATTTTTGCCGTAGGACCACATCTCCCTAATGCGCAATGGGAACAGCCCCGATATGACACCTATTCGATGGATCTCATGAGGTTGAATTCACACATGGATCGTGCAATAATCAAACACGCTTTCCTGATTTTTGTCATTAGACTGCTTAAATTGCAGTGCAAAATATGTTTGCGACTTACCTACTACATCTAGATATGCTGTTTGGCTCTTCATAGGGTCAGTGTTTAGCTGGCACATGTACCAGCCGCGGTCCGACTGTCTGACGTCGTGTATGTGCAGGAACCACACTCTTCGGTCGCTGTGGTTGACAGCGATGCGATGGTTCTTCGTGATCACGTGAGTCGCGATCGTCAGGATAGTCTGCGTGTCCACGCGTAGCCACGCCACCTTCAAGAGCAGAGTAAGAAGATTACTCTAGATTTAGAGGATTTAAGTAGCTTTGGATTCCCCACGGCTTAATTACGTTCAACCCATATTGAGATAAGAATATTTATCACCAGCACGCTCAGTTATTATGTAGGTTTGAATTGGAATGTATTTGGAACAAAAGAATGCCTTAAACGTCGTGTTTTTTTCCCAAAGTGATTCAAACATTGGAATATTCAGTTCAAATTCAATCCAAAATGAATTATGGCAAAGAGAATTTCTAATGACTTCTACTTCTTTTATATTCCGTCAATGACATGTGATAACTTTGAATAAACGAGAAATGACCGAATTTAAATGTTAACCATTTTCAACAGCAACTGTGTGACTATTGTAAATTGCACTAAGTTTTTGTAAGAGACTAAAGTATACCTGTCTTATTTAGTTCATAAATATACCTGTCAACATGATTGTAATATATGTAGGTACATCTAGAACATTTTTTAATAGCTCTTTTTCTACTGACTAACAAACAGTCCATATTTCAACCGTTATACTATTATGAGTAAGTAGCTTTGAAAATTAATTAAAAACAAATTTCGAAGAAACCTGCTGATAAGGGACGTATAAAAATATGGTAGGTATGTAGGTTAAGACAAAAATACACAGTCCGCTGATTTAATTACCTTGTAACAAGAAAACTACCCACTACTCAGAAATTAAAATCAATTCTAAATACGGCTTCTGGCAGGTAATAAAAATAGTTTTTTTTTTCGAAAAATTCTACACAATATTTTCTTCTTGGAAAAAGTTGTTTATTAGCATGAACAGAAGCAGTAATTAAAAATATGACAAGGCTTCTGCGAAACACGCTGTATATGTGATACGTGATGTTAGAGCGAATGCCTAACTTTTTGTATTACGGGTAATTAATTCAACATCATGTATACTATTAATAAGTTCGTGAGTACTCACCCTGTAGGAGCCAAGGTCATTGACAACACAAGTGAAAACAGCCTCTCTGCCCAACGACACAGTCAAGTTGTTTAGGCTATCTTCAAAGCGTGGAACTTCTAAAACAATAATAATATTAATTAATTTTGACAAGTTGAGCCTGTTATTGCTTAACCGGTATTATAATATATTTGCTATGTTCAGCTATTGTGGTAACGTTGTAAGCACTGTTCCTTGTTAGTACGTAGAATATTTCAGGATTGTATTACTTAATTAGGTCTAAGATAATCTCATAAAATCTAATTCGGTAATAAATGTTACTACCTAATTACTAGCTAACACAGTGAACGTCAAGGATTATTAAAATAGGTTATTTTATGAGTAGGTGGGAACAATTGGATTTATAAATAAACTGTTAGTTGTAGCTTAAGATAGGTCTTTTA
Source organism: Trichoplusia ni (assembly GCF_003590095.1). Taxonomy (NCBI): domain Eukaryota; kingdom Metazoa; phylum Arthropoda; class Insecta; order Lepidoptera; family Noctuidae; genus Trichoplusia; species Trichoplusia ni. The sequence goes on from NC_039485.1 coordinate 5,923,410, forward strand.
TTAATTTCTAAACTAGGACACGACAATACGTTGTCGAAAATTACACTTTTTATTCTTACTTTTTTTACTAACGGGTGAATGCCCATAGATATATTTGCATATTTTGTCAAACTTTAAATTTAATCTTCGTATAGTCGAGTGTGTGAAAAGTACCTATATACACCGTGATTGTTAGTCGTCTTACAAAAGCAGCCCAGTTCATGTATCCATTGACTAGAACACGTTCATGATAAAAAAATAGGTATTTATGAGATTTTTGTTTTAGTTTTTTAGAAACACAGCTCTGTTGCGAGTGCGGTCCGAGCCTTGTAACAATGGTGAGGGGCGCGGACGGCGGTGTTTTTATCATTTTTAAGAGTATTTTCAGATTTCTCTTGTTTAATTTTTCTTTGTACTTATGGTCTTAGTTGGTGATAAAAAATAATGATCGCGCCAAGGGGTATTTTACGTCGGATACATGAAATGGGCTCCTTTTGTAAGACGACAAAAAAATCACCGTGTATATTCAGTCCTAATATAGCTTGTTCCTAGGTTTTATTGTATGACCCTTTTCAATACAGTACATTTAAAGGTGCGTTAGCCGTTTAAAATCGGGAGAAAAATGTCTTCTCGCCTAAAAATTAAATTGCTTTGCGAAATATCATGTCCATGTTTTTCCTTTTTCATTTTTATTTGAAGAAGAAATCTATTAAGTACCTATATAAAAATGTTTCAACTGATCATGCCATCAACATTATTCCAAGTAAATGACGTAAAGCAATATTCAGCCGACGACTAGATATGTCAAAATTGTTAAGTTTATGCAAGGTAGGAAACATAAACATTAATTAATAAAATAACAGTTATTGTTACGGTATGAATTAATGAATATATAATGCATTCCTCCTGAGGGACGATTATAGGGAAGGTAAGCACTTAGTAACAACATCAGGAAGGGAGGTGGGTCTTTGTTATGACCGGGACGATTTGTGGGCAAACTGAGAGAATAGTGGCAAAAGTCATTATTGTATTAATTGTACTTGTAATCGCCTTTTAAATATATATAGGGTTGAGCAGAGCGATAACTTGCGACATTTTGAAATATTTGTTACTTGCTAATTAGGCATACTAGACATCTACAAGTAAAATCTTTGCATGAGTTTGAGTTTTTAAACTGTTGTCATTTTTTTCTTTATAAGGTCATAAAAGGTAATGTTACAAAATTAAATGGGGACATCGAGTCCTATTTGTAATAATAGTTTTGAAATCAATATTCGGCAAAATAGTATCTAAGTAGCAATATTAAGTATACGGAACCTCGGACTAGTATTCACAGACACATCATCAATTGTCTGTGCTTTATTTTAAACCAAATACAATTTAAGTAAATAAGAACTTCAATAAGTTTCGAGTTTGGAAACGCTACTGCGATCCCGGACAGCCTTAACGAATTGAACAACTTTTAAATAAAGAGCTCAACTTGACAATACCGTAATCGATTTTACTCGATTACATTAATTGGTGGTTTTAAAGTCGGGACAAAACTAAATAAAAGGGACACAATGTTTTACAAAAGTTTTTCCACTATTATATTCTATTAACTTGATATTGTGAAATAAAAGAAGATAAAAATTTATGCGATTTTTACTCATTTACATTATTTTAAAGGTACTCTTACTAATTGTACTTGAAATCGTTTAACCATATTCAGAAGTTCATAAAAATACCTGTAAATAGCGCAAACGATTGCTATATAAACCGAGCTTATTTAAAAAAAGTTTAAATATAAAGACAAATATGTAAGTTTGTGTCATAGATACATAATTATTAATGTGTCGTAATTCCCGAAAGTAGTCCTAAAAGTTTTATTTCCCTTGGATCGGTTGCGTATAAAATAAAAATATTAAATCCACATAAAGACTGGCCGTATAAAATGAATGCATAATAAATTATCGAGAGTTTATGATTAAATAAACAGCAACAGAACGACTCTATCGGGCTGGTGTTGCCAATAAAATAAAGATCATAAAGAGTCAACAACTCGATTGTTAGCTAATTACGAGCAGTATAAATATGTACATTGAATTTATTGAATGCTAGTATTTGTTAGAAAATAACAATGGCAGCGCTTTCAAAACTTTGATAGCTCTCTTTCGATATTATTGAAATAGACAACCTTCATACGTCACAACAATTTGAATTAAAATTTCGAACACTAAATTCCAATAAGAAGCGCAGTTTGATCGCATTAATTTGAATTCTATTAATTAAGGCACTCAAAAGTTATCGTAATTATTTCGTGGATCTTATATCATCTCTTTATCGAGCATGTAATTAAATTCAATTACTTTAAGATTGAAATAACGATCAATTAGATATCTGCTTTAATTTGAATATATTATCATAATGAGAAGTTGAATCTCAGCAGGCTGTACTTCGTCTGAATATCGAGTTTGATAAACTTATCAATTTTACGAAGCAATCGTTTGTATGAAGGCGACATGTTTATTGTCGTCCATATATCACTGAGCTTTATCTCGTCTCTAATGTATCAGTATATATGTGTTTGTATAAATGTTATTGTTGCTCCACCAGTGTGTTCTCACACGTAGTCCTAAGCATTTATTGTGCCTAGAGCAAATTTGCTTGCGGGTCGCAATATCCAAGTGAACGGGCCCTGGGGTGCTATCTTGTTTTATTTGCCCGCTAGAGCCGATAATGAACGTTTTTTCTACGTATCTATTCCGGGCTTTCAATATACTAAAGGTGTAATAAAGGGTAACATATTAACAGTCCTAGTTTACCCATTTATTTGACCATCTGTTTTGTCGGTACGTTATTTCGAATCGCAAATATATAGGTGAAAAGTCCAATTAAATTTAGATTTCGTTGCGAATGACTTGGAAAAATTAGTAAAAACGAAAATTTGTGTTTTATTATTTTTATATCTGGAAACAGTCTACATATATTAGTAATATACCTACTCTGTTGCCTATGTAGTTAAAATGTAATCGGACTTTATTGAATTCCTAAAACATGCGATGGATATTCAGACAAATTCCCTTTATATTAATTTTATATTATTAAGTTACATTAATTTAATTAGTAGTGACTCATGACGAATATTTTTTAATCTTCGTTATTTTTATTCGAAGGAAACTCATTAAATGTTTCTTCGAAAAGCTACAGTAATGTCGATGAACATAGGAGAAATAATTTCGATATAATCCGAATGGTCCGCTCCAAGTCTCTTGATTTTAAACAAATTTTCTCAATTTGACAAACCCATCATTCAAAGAATTCAAATTATTGTCAGGTTTTCGTCACAGGTATTTTATCAAATTCTCTGCCGTGGCCTAATATCAGAAAGATATCTGTTTATAACTTATGAGATGGAGCCCTTTCAAATATCTCCGTACATTTTGGACAATTTTCAGATAACAAACTCGAAACAAAGTTTAAACTCCGCATATTAATGAGTGGATTTGTCTCAATGTATTTCTTCGGAATGAACGAATTGTTTAAGACACAAGGAGGTACGTAGCTGTTCCCTTCAGAAGCTACAAAAGATGATCTTTATCGTTTTATGGGTTCAAGAAGTGGGGTGAACCCCCGGGGAGAATTTATGTCAGAATATTACCCCTCCTTGGAGACTCTAAAAGAAAGTTTTAAATGCTTTATGTCGGTACTTGCACATACGATGTTGCGGACGTTAAATTCTGTAATGTAGTATGTATTTTTACATCGTAAACTGTCATTCACGTTTGCCGATGTCTGCGGGCGACTGTTTTATCGCTCAGGAAGAATGCCATTGTATTCTGTATGACAGAAAGGCGAGCACTCCCTATTGTTTTTTTATCGGACGGCAATTGGCTCTATTCGCCCGTAGTCAATACACGATTTGTCGGGCCCTGTTAGAGATTGCAAAGCGATTATACGTGACACTGCCGCTTTACAATGTTATTTTTGGCTTCGATATATCAGATCGTACACAAAAGGCGTGTGTATTAAATAAGGCTATCGTGTCGAACCTTCACTTTCAATATGTATCAGTGACTGACGAAAATGTTGTATGAAAGTTATGATGATGCCTGTTAAAAATATTGGTTATCATTGATATTTTGATGAAACTTGTTCCTGGCATTTATTTGTTTTTTATTATATTTCCTTTCATTTACTGGTGATCTGTGACACAAGTTTTTTTTTTAAATAGACATCTATATTATGTTCAACACTTTTACTATATTACTCTATTTCTGATTATGAGATTTCCTTTTTTTATTTGATTCCATCTCTCATCTCCTCCCTTTCCATATCTTGGCTTAAATGATACACGACCTTTAAACAAAAAAGTCTCTATTTATGTCGGAATAACATTAATATTAAGAAAACTGTATAAAATTTGATCCGCTAATTGTTTTAAAAATGTCAGAGCTACATGTAGTGACGAATGTCTTTTAGATGATAATACAGAAAACAAACGACGAGACACAGTATAACATGTTTTTTAATGGTATATTTTTTCTGGAATGTAGGCTACATTTATTGAGGAGCACAAATTAAAGTAAGCAGTACATAGTCGGGGAACACGCACAGAAAATATCTACGACCTACGCGGAATTCGTAATGAGAGTCCGTGACGCAAGGGTCCGGTTCCAACGGGACAGAGTAATCGTCAAGTAATACATTTGTCAATAAAACAATACCCAGTTGTAATTTCTTAGGGCATTTGTTTGGTGTAATATAAAGGTTAAACATTACATATTTGATTGTGAATTATGGCATGTTTGTTAAAGGTGTTTTTTCAGAAAAAAGTATACGCAACAATTCGATGACATCGTATTAATAAGCATTTTTTACTTTTAAATTAAGCATTTTATTTAAGCATTTTTTGACAGGGTGGTCTCAAATGTTTTGTACTTCATTTCTTGATAAAAAATTAACAATTATTATTTTCCGTAGCAGTAATGATTTTTTTTTTCTGATTAAAAACGATACTTATCGGAATTCGACATATACAAATACAATGCGCAATATTCCGCGTTCATTTTTGATTACCCACATTCACATGTTTCAATCACAAAAGTGTGATATTTTGCTTGAGCTTTTTAAATTGTAAATGTTTATAATAAAACTACAATGATGATTATGTAACCCCTTTCGGTAAGATGCGATATGTTATGCATTCATGTCACGATTTCCAGTAGAGCAGCTAAAAATAATATATCTGTCGCTAGTGCCACAGACCAAAAAACTTATATTTAGTACATACTATTAATAGCCTACAAAATTTAACCCTTTATATTGAAACAGATATGAAGATATCATAATAATATCGTATTATTTTCCTGCACTGTATGTGTAATAGTCACGCAAAAAGCTTTTCAATTCTTTCTTGGTTTTTTTACTTCGCAAAACTTCGAATCTCGGATGCATAACCTCACGTCCAAAGAGATCGAATCCCCTGTTACCTGCATACGAACAGGCAGCTGCAAAACTGTTATAACACATTTCAAATAACAGAATCCGCAAATATTTTGTAACTGCAAAAAGGTTTTATGTTTTAAATTTCAAAAGCAGGTTAGCAAGGAATAGTTTAGTATAAATACTACTCGATTTGTTCTTTTTTTGAAAGTGAGAATGAAGTTTCATATTTGTTTGTAATTTTTTCATCATTTAACGATGCTGAGGTTGTCATTGCCTGAATAAAGAACCGATACCTACACTAAATTGCATTTTTCCTTTGTTTTATTTCCTTAATTCTTTGATACGGTCTGCTTCTCATTTTAAATTTAACACCAGAAGGAAGTCCAAGAATTTTATCTGCCACATGTTGTCTTACGGACGAAGTCCTACTGAAAAGTTAAATTAATGCTTGCATGTCTGCAGCTCTACCTAGGGTAGTTCGAACAGAAGACAAAAGCTTTATTACCGTTTTATTTACGGTTCTTCTTGACAGAAAATAGAGTAACTTTTTTTTTGCTGAGGTATAATAATATCACAATTATGTTTTTTGTTTTTACAGATTTAAAAATAATGATATAAGTATGGTTGGAAGTAACGTTTCAAATTTAATCAAATTCTAAAAGGATTCTTAGTAAAAATCCATTTAAACCAAAATAACAGAAAAGAAACGTGCTCAGTTTGGGAGCCACTGAACATAGATATTATTACACATAATTTGAATTTAACTTTAAGGTATCTCTAAGCAAACGTTGTGATAAAAAACAATAGAATTATCCTCATTTATTTTCAGCACCAAAATATTTACAATAGCCTTAAAGTAATAAATATTTCTGCTCGACTGTTCACCTGCAAAACAAAAACTCCGTTCCTGTCTTCCTGCAACATTAGTACAAAATCCTCGTAATACTACGATCGCATCAAACGTGCGAACGTGTTCACGGTACATTGCAGGTTAAAGAACACTGTTTCATCACGTACTGCATCAGTTTCTATTTTTCAAATTCCACGCTCGTGATGTAAAGCAAGGATATTTTAAGTCAAACAAGATTTATTGTAAGTATGCACGATGCAAGACAAATCCGAGAGCACGTTAACGGGTTTTGTGTAATGCGTGTTATTTTTGCTCTAGTTCTACAAACGGGACAAAGACTGCCTTTGTATGCCCTTTATGCCTTTGCGTAAGACGCTCGTGTTTGTTCGTGTGCCTGTTGTGACAAAACAGGACTGATTCTCGATGATGTAGTTCAGAAACTTTTCGCGTATTGAACCACAGTATTGAACGATAATATTGTAAAGTAAGTTTTTGTGTCCCATTTGTCCAAATTGTGTTGCCTGAAAGTCGAACTATTGAATCGCTAAAACAATAAACAAAATTTGCTTTAGGAATTGCATGAAGTCAGGAACTCAGTCAGCATGATACAGGAGAAGCCACAGGCAAAATTTAGTTTAATTTTTAATAAGATTAGTAATTTCAGAAAACGCATTAAAGCCAACAGATTTTAGAGCTTTGTATTGTGCAGATAGTGAATAGTTAATAATGAATGGAACAGAATTAATTGCTTCTAGTTTAGCCATTAAATAGGTGGTAATAATTATTATGACAACTATATTTAATTATGAATAGATCATGATGAATTGTTTGGATTAGTCTTTTGGTCACAATTCAAATTCATTGAGATAATTATACATTTGCTGTTGATGAATTGCGTTAATTAAACTGGTGAAATACGTGATTATTATAATTAATGACATCCGTGATGGTTCGAATTTAAATAAAGTAGCTTTTGTGATGTATATTTTGTTTATTGTTTGTTTGTTTTGTTTTGTATTTGGGTTAGTTATCGGCGTGTCTACAATCTATCTCTTAATATTCCTTCAAGTAATCTATATCTATATACTAATATATAAAGCTGAAGAATTTGTTTGTTTGTTTGTTTGAACGCGCTAATCTCAGGAAGTACTGGTCCAAATTGAAAAATTATTTTTGTGTTGAATAGGCCACTCATCGAGGAAGGCTTTAGGCTATAAACCATCACACTGCGACTAATAGGAGCGAAGATACAATGAAAAATATGAAAAAAACAGGGCAGGTATAAATCATAACTTATATCTTCTACCCACGGGGACGAAGTCGCGGGCAACAGCTAGTTTATTTATACGTGTTAAGTACGATTTACTTTTTACGTAAGTTTTTTACAATATTTCGTGTCTAAAAATTACATTTATTAATCCACTATATAAACCGCGCAGGCTCTTTCTGTTTCACTGGCAAATTGAAGTAGCACAAGAATTAGATAGCTCATCTAATTCTTGTGCTACTTAATATTTATATTTATGTACCAAACATATAGCGTCTAACGTGACTTCACTATAACATATAAATCCTTGAAAAAAAAATGTCAATCCGAATTGTATGAAACATAGGTTAGACGTACAGTTTTAAATAAATTCTTAAAAGAAGTTATTCCAAATTTTCATCAAACATTAATATTAGACGTTAAATGTTCCATAAATGATCTGTTTATCGAAACAAAAGTAATAATTAAAACCTTAACAATACTGACTGTAGGTAGGTACAGACTAAGTCTATTTTAAAATGTAACGAAAAACAGAGTATATAGAATATGCAATTTACAAACAGACTGGAAATAAAGTTTATCAACCACGATTGGTTTTACAACTATAGCTTTTCGTCCATTTCGCTCGGTTTTCATTAATTATGCATAAGTTCGAATCTATTCTGCTTATTAATAGGACGGGTGGAAATAGATCGTTGAAAAATTGAGGTGCGCAATTAACGGTCTAATTTTTTTCTTCATTTTATTTAATACTAGCTTTTGCCCGCGGTTTCACCCGCGTAGTACCAGATTTTGTGGTTATTTTACAGTTCTTGTTTTTTTTTTGCAACAATTTTTCCCTATTTTCTCACCGTTTAAACCTTCCTTGGACTACTACGAATAATTCAAGACTTAAATTAGCTAAATCGGTTCAGCCGTTCTCGACTTTTAGTGAGACTAACGAACAGCAATTCATTTGTATGTATAAAAAGAAGAGATACATAAGAAGAAGAAGATTTTTATTTCAACGAGCTGCACACACTGATCGATCACATGCTACGCTTGATACCTACGGTCGGTCTGATGATGGGTGACGTTTTATGTCATAACGGTTTAATCCATTTTCGAGTTATTTATACATCTTTGACTACGGGTAGTTAGAAATTAGAGAGTCTGTCAGACAGTCTTGCGAAGAGGTATCACGTCGCCCAAGTAATTGGTCTGAGGAGGTCCGATAGGTAGTCGCTCTTTATGAAACGCTGGAACTTAGCCGGTTAGAGTAGAGTCATTAAATCATACAGTATACCTAATACACGTTATTGTTCTTGCACCATACCTTCAATAGTGTATTTATATTTAAAGAAGGAATTGTTTACAAAATAGGTCATAATTTCTTGTTACCCGTAAATTCAAAGTTCACATAAACCTTGCCATGTAGGTTTTAGTCAAAACGTTGTTTTATGCTTTATTGCGTTCCAACGCTTGGTCTCTAAGTTCTGAAAATTGAATGTGTTGGCCGCTCGTTAGATACAACTTCACAGTTTGAAGCGGCTCGTAAATACGGACACCTACATGTTTCAAACTCAAGTCTTTGTAACGAAACTTTTAGTGTCTGTGTTGACGGGCTAATTACGAAATTTGATAACTCTATTTCGGGTGCTGACTGTACCGAAGGACCCGCTTTGTCAACAGCCCCAGTTACCCAAGACTCGGTGATATTTAAACTACTTTACCGTTTTACGTCTATTTGTCAGACTTGCTGTGATAGTACCAGGAAAACCTTTTATGCAGATTTCTTTGTACGAGAGACAAAAGAGGAAATTATTCATTAGCTATTTATATTCTGCTATGTCGTTTTGCTTCGCGGAATCTATAAATATGATATTTTAGCGCTCTCTTAACGATTATTCGATATTCAAGTACCATACAGTTCTTGATTCGTCTGTAAATTAAAAGCTACGTTATTTACCTTAATGCCTGTTGTGATCACGCACGTTTGTATTTTCTTTTTTCTTTAACGTTATTTCTAACGTTATGCGAAATAAAATAAAATTGAGTAATGAACGGTATACTAAAAAATAATACATAAAACACAATTATTTGCGTATCAAATGTGCTTACTTTACAAGGCTTTTCCATTAGCATAAAATAAAATTTTATCAGTAACATTTCCTCATTAAGCCTAGACTCGTATTAAAACACTAAAACATTATGTCAGGTTTTGTCCAGGCGGGTAAGATCAAAACAAATTGAATATACAAGTTATTTTCACGTCAATATTTGTCGTGTATATCATATAACGCTGAATAATAAATGAGGACACGTCCTTTAAAAGTGCGAGCATAAAATTTATGGTGTCAATAAATCATGGCCGTAGAAGCTCACTTAATCTTAATTTGGGGCGATCCTTACCTTGAATAGGCGTTATGCAACGCAAATTATTTGTGCCGTGACTTTGTTGTGAATAGCATTGACAGGCGATATTTTCTCTTTACAACGAGGTTGGTACAAGACAACGCTTTCAGGCAATGACTTGTGCCGTGGGGGACGATATAAATATTTGCGTATCGCGCGCGCTGCCGGCGGTTGCCGTGCTCGCCCCGCGCCCGCGCCCGCTCCCTCCCGCCGAACGTGGCTCGTCACGCGATCGCTGCCTCAGTGTAAGAAGTTTATTCCACCTTAAATATCCTACGTGAATCGATATGTTCTACAAATTAAAGCCGGTTATTATGCCATACCTGCTGTGCTACTATTGCTCAGAATGTTTATTTGCCAAGGAACTGGAACGTTTTATTTTTAGGTCGACTGAAGTCGCAAATAATTTCAGTAATATTTTGCTCTATTTAAAAATAGAAAACAAACAACAGAAATTAATTAACTTTGTTCCAAGCCATCGTAGAGCAGCTTTACTTAATTAATACAAATAATGATCTACAGAACTAGAAACGTTCTTAAGAGAATTAATTAACAAAATGTAGAAACTTTGGTTTTAAACAGGTAAATTACTATCACTACATAATCAAACAAAGTTAAAGGGCGTGAAAACTTTTAAGATAAGAAGTGTTGCAAAGAAGATTATTTAAAATATTGAGTAAGTAACAAATTTTCGAACGATCGGCGTGATTCGATAACTTTTCGCCGAAGTTAGCTGTAAGTTTGTGAAAGTTTCCAGCCGTGTTTCTGAACCTTATCGTCCGTGGAAGTAACAAGCCGAGATAAATGAAGTTTAGTTGCTCTTAATTTAATGGCTGGCCGGAAGTTTGGACGACGTGACCGGACAGGAGGGCGCCTCTTTCTAACCAATTATTTCACTAATTAATAAGATATTGTACTGATAGCATTGTTAACATCCTCACTTCAGAAAAACATAAATTAAATAATTAATTATTTATAAATAATCTTGAAATTGGAAATAAATACCAGGAACGGTTAAAACGGTACCTACAATAATGGGAAATCGAAATATCGTCAATACCTTTTTAAAGAACGAAACGAAGCTCACAATTAAAGCTTGCCAAACGAGTTGCGGGTCGAAGTAACTACGGTAAATGTCTTTCAAGTCTCTGAACACCGCAACTGAGCAAATGGCGAACGATTTAAACGCTTTCTTAAAGGATTTATCGGAGATGACACAAGAACAAGAGAAACGGGGAAAGGGGAGGCGAAGACCTAGCGAGGCAGGACAAGCTAAGCGGGAACAAAGATTTATTGAGGAACAAATTGTTACAGAATCACCGCTAAACCCCTAATTAGTTTATCACTTATGAATAAAACATTATAAAGTCTTACGGGTTAAGGTAGCTATTCTGCAAAAAATAAATAAAGCAAATTTTAAAATAGTCGATGAATTGCTGTGATTTGGATAAAGAAATTAAAGTGCATTTTTAAATATGCCTGAATTTTAATACATCTTGTTTTCCCGCTCGACTTTCCTACTTAACTAGATTCTCAGAATTACTCCCGAGAATGAGCGCAACAAACGACAAACGACGTAAGACGCTCTTTGTGAATTCATTATCATCATAATCCTATTACTTCTTAAACATCTACTGAACGTTTAAATGCCTTAAAGGCTAGTGAAGGCAGTAGTTGACGCCTGGAAATTGGCGTATTTCTCGAGAAATAGATTGAAAACTCGCTTGAAGTTGCAACATAGAGTAGCTGCATTCTGCACGCTGAGTAATGAACTGAAAGCCCAAATCCATTACTTAAATAAAGCGGTATGCAGTATTCTACGTTGCTTCAAATACTCTTACGTAGTTTTGAGTACTGACTCTTTTATTTAGTAGCAACATATCCAGCAAAATAAACAATTGTATGATTCATAAATTTAGAACGGTATTTGAAAATTTCACGCCAATTAACGCGTGTCGTGACGTTTTGTGATTCCGTTTTTGGGTAGAATATACACATTATTTCCGAAACGTATTTATCTCACAAATACAATGAATAATCTAAGAAGATATAAGTGACAGGGGAAATTAATTTGAATAAAATTTGGAATTTGAATAATACACACAGCATTAACCACTTATAATAACAATCAATCGCCACAACACAGATAAATCCTGAGAGGTTTGCGTTGTGTGGCAACATCATATGTAAGTGTATTAGAAATAAAAATTAAAAAAAAAACTACAAAAGGTTGAAAACTTTCCTAGTAAGAACAAAGAAAAATCTCCTTAACATTGTCTCACATAGTTTGTCTCGTGTCGTGGATGCGTTTGCAAACATAAATCTCCTCATGCAAATGCACAAGCACTGAGTCTCCGAACAAATATCTTACATATTAACGACCTTATGTGACAGTTGAATTCACTTAGCTACGTTGAAAATCAGGTCTTTTGAATGACCGAGGATAAAAGGTTTAAAATAAAAAAAGCTGCAAATACATCTCATTATTGCGTGAAAGGAGTTCAATTAGAAAAAATGTAATAAAATATCCCTGAGCACCGATAAAGGCGGTCTTCAACGATTCCTTTGCTTAGCTTTTTCTCAGTCAATCGCTGAGGGCTTTAGTTCTAGTTTCAAGATTTCGTTTGATAAAAAGCTTGCGGTCAGTTCCCTAATGAGATAATTCGATTGGCCGGTGGCTAAATGCTTGGCATTTTGCTCTACATTTCGTTTCAACTGACGTAATTTCGCTTTGGTAAAACTGCTACTAAAATTAAAAATAGTTAGATTGCTAATATAATTTTTTTTTAATAAGTGACGTAAGTGACGTAATTTCGCTTTGGTAAAACTGCTACTAAAATTAAAAATAGTTAGATTGCTAATTTCATTTTTTTTTATAATATCGACGACATTACTTATGTAATTTCGATAGCTACTTGGAAGATTGACAGCCAGTTGTTTCTATATAATGACGAACTTCTCTTAGACGTTAGACCGCAATTGTTGAGTCTATTTCCACGTTGTAACAATGGGTAAAGGTATAAACGCTTCCCGCTCATTGATATAATCCTTTAGTCACGACTTACAACACCCGAGGGAGGTTCTATTCTTGGAGTGGGTATACGCACATAGATAGATATGAAATTAATGTTGGTATCGCACTGACACTAAGTTTGATAATTTGTTCTTGATTGTAAGTTCGATGGTCTTTTGTTATGAAGTCGAGCGTACTGCTAAGCGTAGTTGCTTTCTGACTTTTCAAGCCACTGTTTAAAACGAATAATGTTTAAAAAATTTGCTCGATATTTCTTGAAGTGTGTAAATTACACTTCCATATCCAATCTTATACTGGAAGTAGTAGCCTTCTAGATTTTTAAAACGGTTAGATTTTTAAATAGTGAATTAGATTTACCTGTAGGTAAAAGTGGAATAAACTAGGATTTAGGTATCATAAAACAGGTGTTAGATAACTAATTCATCCTCACATTGAAAAACCGAGTTGACCCAAAACGCGGTTGATGAATGCGACTCTGATGAAAATATAAAATCAACGTGTATTCACAGTTAGAATTAAATAATTCTATCAAAACCAACAACAATACATTGTAATTTGCGTACGTTTGCTGGATAATGTTGCAGGAATAAAATACGAAACCGGCTTGCATTAGCCTAAAACATGTAAACTGTCATTGTGGGAGCGAGAGGCCGGTGACCGCGATGTAGAGCTATCTCGCTCTCACAGTCCAAGTTGAAGAGTTTTCACAAAGCGTGCTGAACAGCGATTGTAAGATTCAGGTTTGTAAATTTAGTTTCGGATCTGCAGCATAAAGTTCTTACTTAGAATGTTTTGACTGAAACGGATTTAGATAAGTGGAATTGCTATATAGTTTATTTCCTTGCTTTTCAATAGAATAAAATTTTGCAATCGGCTTTTCCCGTGGTCTACGAAATTTCCGTGTATATCTGTTTGGTAAGAATAAATGTCAGGAAAATAAAGGTATACAGTGCAAATAAAGTCCAAATAAATGAGGAGCTCGTGGCTAAACTATAACCGCATAAGTGAATCGATCACCGGTTAAGCTACGCTTGACGCGGTTGGTCAGTAGATGGGTGACCATCTTTGTCATAACGAGTTCCTCCATGTTTCGGAAGGCACGTTAAATTGTGGGTCCTGCCTGTTACTCCTACATCTTTGACAGTCGTTACAAGAAGTCGTGAGAAGCTTGAAAGTCTGACAACCAGTCTAACCAAAGGGTATCATGTTGCCCAGTTAACTGGGTTGAGGAGGTCAGATAGGCAGTCGCTCCTGTAAAACACTGGTACTCAGCTGAAACCGGTTAGACTGGAAGCCGACCCCAACATAGTTGGGAAAAGGCTAGGTAGATGATGACTGTGCAAATAAACAAAATAATTTAATACCTCGTCAGGTAGGTAAATAAATAATTTAATCCCGCAATATTTTCTGTTAGATTGTAAACACAAATTTTCGACACTACACTAATTTAAAATGTCGCTTAATTTATTATAGTTTATACGAAATATCTGAGCTTTAAAACGCTTTAATTTTAAATTCGTTCCCGTAACTATATGAGAACATAATTTGGCCGGAACGTGATTCCTTGAGCTACGCAACCAATATTGAACCGAAGTCAAGATAAAAACAATATCAATAAACGTGCGCCATTAATAAAATATGAACATAAACGGAATCCAAGTAATACATATTTATTCCTACCTATACCGTATGTAAATACACGGTATTAATATAATGATGCCTAGTTACGCAAACAATAAATAAACAAAAACAGACCTTATCCCACTGGCTTAACTATTAAATTACTGTACCTTAAAGTTTTGGTTTACAGAGTAAAAATTTGAATACTAAAGTAATATCGTTATTTTTAGTGTCGAAGTTACATCGAGCCTCCCTTAGTAACCTTAAAAACATTATGGATTATGGATTTATAATGTTAGGTAGGCTTCGCATATAATTTTCCTGATCGTATAGATTTACGAATAAATAACTTTATATGTCTTCTAATGATTTGTGAATGTTGGGAAAGAATACGTAAAATATTTTCATGATAAATGTTATGAAACTCATTGCAAGAGGGATTTTAATCCGAGTTTGTTTTTTTAGGATTCCGTAACGAAATCGAAGTATCGGAACCGTATTTCTGAGTTAACATATTGTCTATCCGTCCGTTTGACATCAAGCTGCATGGACTATGATAGCTAGACAATTGAAATTTTCACAGATTTTTTATTTCGGTTGCCGGTACAACAAAAAATACCAAAAATAAAGATGGAGTTCAAGCAAAAAAACGCTATTTAACAAATCATTTTATACATATGTAGCGAGATGATAGCAAAATATAACCGACAAATTATTTTCATTTTATAATCTTCTATCACTGTTATCCCGTTATTTATTACAACCTGACACTACAAATTGATATTTGCATACCAACACTCACTATACTAGTCCTATTGATCTAATGGTCTGTATGTATTAACTCTCGGAAGATAATAAGATCTCCAAGGGCTTCCATTGTTCCATTATTATGTTAATCTCGGCGTTATCAGTAAGCTAATTGTAGTAATATCACTTAAAGGTGGCGCAGTTTATAATGTCAAATTGCAACTTTTGTTTTATATGTAAAAAAAGTATTTCCTATTTACTTGACAAGATTATACTGAATGGTTATATACTAGACTAGCTGTTGCCCGCGACTTCGTCCCCGTGGGTAGAAGATATAAGTTATGATTTAGGTGTACCTGCCCGGTTTTTTCACATTTTCCATTGTATCTTAGCTCCTATTAGTCGCAGCGTGATGGTTTATAGCCTAAAGCCTTCCTCGATGCATGGTCTATTCAACACAAAAGAATAAAAAAAACAAAAAGAACAAAAAAGAATTTTTCAATTTGGACCAGTAGTTCCTGAGATTAGCGCGTTCAAACAAATAAACAAACAAACTCTTCAGCTTTATATATTAGTATATATAGATTATAATACCTATTTGTAATGCAAATTTCGTGGAAATACTTGGCACTCTGATTGAAGTTATTAAGATATAGGTGCGAAGGTCGGTAAGCTAGTGTCGGCACTACGTGCTGTCACTTGTCAGTCGCTGAAAAAAACAGACGTTGTCACTAGCCGCGCTGTACAATTCTTACGAATAAAACTATGTATTTTAAAGTGTTTCTATTTATGACCTAACAGAAGTAATGCTTACAGCAATTGAATAAATATTTCAAAATTTATCACTTTGCTTTAAAATGCTAGTTTTACTATTATTCGCTAATGTATAAGATAATACTGTATTATAATTTTAAAAGAGTAACTCATGGAGATTCTTGCCGGTTCAACCGTGTAACGGTTTAAAAGTATGTACCTGGAAAATGCCGATTTGAAACAGAATACTTTGCTTTTGAATTACCTGTAGCATTTAGTTCATAGTATTAGCTGTTGGTGGTTTTATTCAAATATGGAACATTGTGCTGTGCATAGCGCGTACCGAAGCTCGTCTAAATGTTTAATTAATTCTAAACACATTGGAGCATGACAGCGAGCAATCGGATCGTTGCTCTCTTTTAAGTAAATGCCCAGATGTGTCAACACTTTTACTAGGTTTAAATTGGTATGTATCGCAAACATTTATTGCAAAAGCATTTTGTGATAACTCCTCCTTTTTAGTGACAAATATTATTTTAATGTATAGTTATCTTTTATTTAGGAAGAAGTAATACTCTGAATAGCTCACATCTAATTTGCTCAACCATTTTGATAAGTCGAGGCTAGTATAAACTCGTATTATAACGGAGGCTAATTGACCGACATATTCGCTGGTGGAGCCAGACGATAACTTACTAAACAAATGTCATAGTGTCTCCACAAGACATATATAGTGTATCATCTATTTTAATGATGTTGCAGAGGTGTAATATTGCACACCCACATTCACTCTAATTACATGTAAGTAATAAAAAATATAAAGAGTTCTTACAAATTTGTAAGATTATTCACGCCTATTGGTTTATAAGGTTAAAAACCTTCTGTTCGACGATAAATGTTGGAGAGCTAATAGCAATGAAACATCAGAACTTTTTGACGTTAACACAGCCATAATAAATTGACTACTCAGCTGACCGTACTTG
The DNA here is from genome assembly GCF_003590095.1 of Trichoplusia ni. Classification (NCBI taxonomy): domain Eukaryota; kingdom Metazoa; phylum Arthropoda; class Insecta; order Lepidoptera; family Noctuidae; genus Trichoplusia; species Trichoplusia ni. Next base: position 5,940,464 of record NC_039485.1, read on the forward strand.
GATGAAAACATTCCTTTTTTAGAAACCCCACGTAACATTGTTACCGTACTGGGAATTCCTACGCTTAATCGTCTGTTTAATAATTCACGTACATATGTCTATCAATTACCCACGAGGAAACTTTAGGCGTAAATTCAACCCTATCGTGGGCTTATAATAAAAAGGTAGAAACTAGGAAAATTAACTGAATAATAAATGTGTGCGACCCCTGATTATGTTCACACGACAGTCGCTTGTGCCCCAGGGGCGTTTAACCTTTATTCTCGTATGCTGTGGGTTGGGCAGCCCTGCCCTTCACGGCTAAGCCGGCTTTGCCCGGAGGCAGGCTGTTGCAACATCTCAGTGGACTGTCCTTTCAGATATTATGTTGATGCTCAACTATCCCGCTTGTGTTATTCACACAACAAATAAACGTTCCTTTTCTGTTTCTTTTCTTAGCGACGCGACTCGCGGAGTACGTTTATTAAATTTTCGGACATAATTTTGTTAATTATTTTCTTCCGTGTTTGCTAAAGGAAATTTTGTATACATGAACGAACATAACAAAAATATACAAACGTGAATGTGATTATAAGGGTAATTAATGCTCATTATATTACGTTAGAGATAAGGCTTATGATTTTCCTTAATTAATGTGCCTTATAATTGTATAAACAAATGAAAATGCTTTTATGCCTCATGTAGTTGCTCCATATTACGTGTTTATTGTAACGACAGGGGTATTTGATCCATTATTATACCTAACAAGTTAATTGGTCGATAAGTGACATATCAATGAACGCTGCAGCCTGGCTCATATTAGTAATTGTGAGACAGGAGCTAAACCTGATTATGATACTTGTCAGTGTAATATTATATCGTCAAAGTTATTATAATTACTAGCAATATTTTACCAGTAGTTAGTATGGATGCTGTTAACTTATAGAAATAATGATAGGTTTTTGGTAGATAAATATCTAATTTATATATGTCTTTTTATGTTTTCGCTAAAATCTGTCTGAAAGGACAATAAGATTATTGCAGTCTATATAGGTAGCAAGCTAAAATTAATATTTAAGTAGATGTCAATCTAATTTTCTAGAAGCGTCCCTGCGTCGTCAATATTTCATCTACAAACCAGGTAATGAATCAAGGGCTATTATTATTACTTATACCGTCATAACCAATGTTCGTGAATAACTAAACATTGAGGATTGTCCCAAACAACTGGGTGGGAGCCAAGTGCCCTAATCCATGATGGCGAAGACAAGGCAATATGGCTTCCCCTATCTCGGCTTTCTCAGACATCTTATCACAACTGAAAATTGTTGTTATCATATTATTTGAAACGTTAACAGACGTCGAGATAGAGGAAGTAATTTGATTCTATTTATTTTTCTACGAGACTAATTTAGGAAAGCTTGAATTTATTCAATTGTTTATTTAAAAAATACTAATTTTGACATTTGGTGAACTTTGAAATCTGTTTCTATATTTATGAAGATATACTTTTGTTTTATCCAATAATATGAATATGAAATTAAAATAATGATACTTTATCGATGTTATTTATTCATTGATCTGACCTTTGGAACGGCCCGAGAGGACTCATTGAAACAAAACAATCTATTTTAAGTAGGAATATGCTTCAAAGTATTTCTACAGTACCTACTAACTTTTTTATCTTGCAGAGGTTTGGAATTCCAAAGGTCTGGGGAAACAAAATCATAACGCTTCATAATGTATCTCGCCCATATACTTTAATAACTTAGTACCCACTTAATGAATTCTTCACCTCGAAGAAAGGACAGGAGGGTTTCATTCCGGCACCTTTTTGATACAAAAAATTGATTAAATTAAATAAAGCGCGGTAACAGCTGGTTGCCGTTGAGCAAGTTTCCACTAAGGAAAATCGTTTACTTTATAATATTGTCCGGGAAGGTAAGACACGTATTATTGGTATACAACCTTTTTGGCGCTTTGTGGATTTTGTAGGTGTAAGTCTTTCCTTAAAGTAAAGGAAAGAAGGAAGGACAAGCCTGGACACTTACTTCTAACAACTAGAAAGCAACATATCTTTAACATTCTGATGCTGACTAGTTTTTAGGGGCTCCGTAACCAAAGAGACGAAAAAAATAATGATAATTAAATCAAGGAATAGTGCTAGTTGCCAGTCTTTAATTTAACGGGTGTAAATTTTCTTTTTGCGAGTCTGACTCGCACTTGACTGATTTTTAATGACTTGCTCCTTTAAGAGACAGACATCTTGAAAACCTACCTAACCTAGCAACAGTGGAATAGCTAAAAGTTCTTGACCACCACAGAACTTCTAATAGTTACTAAAAACAGAGGGTCTCTATAGACATCTCTCCCTTCCCTTTATCGGGTACCAAGTGGCAACGCTATTTGTACTGCGGTTTTATGGGGATCGGTCAACAACTTTAATTATAACCTGGGGAAATCTTCATGGGTTTTCCCGCAATGGGGAAGGCGACGACGTATACTGATTTTCTTACCGCCGAAAAACAAGAAACTTGTGTCTCCGTTCCCCTATACTTAACCATGTATTAAACCAATAAAAACAACTGGAAAATTTATTGGTCTGAATCCTAGAGGAGTACATTCGTCGTGTGGAAACCACATTGTGTACCAGGGGTCCGCGTTTCCATTTACAGGGCCACACCACTGGAGTGCTACGTTTTTTTATTTTTTAACCGTAAAAGAACCGTGTGGGTACGTGATAGAAACTATAAGAATATTAGTCAATTAAACAGACTAGTGTTAAATTAGGTATGAATATTTTTAATGAGTTTTATTTTTCTTCCACAGACATTTATTAGCTGTCTGTTTAAGACCTATGTAATAATGGACGTTGTAATAGCCCTGAGAAATAGGCCTTACGCTACCCAGTGTTAACACTTGCGCATTACAATAATGAGTGTTATTTAATCATAAATAATTCATTCTTTACATCGGAAACTCAGTTTTAAAACAACCGAAGCAAGTTATATTAATAACAAGACAAGTATTCTTTTTAACTCATTTTTAAGGGTTAGAAAACATTTATCAGTTATAGCCTATAAAAGAACCAACGTCCAGTTGTATGAATATTGGAATATTAATAAATTCGTATTTTAATATCCAATGTATTTTTTTAAAATCTACAATGATTGTCAAAGTAGATATGATTTTAAATTATAAATTTAACAAGATAAAATGTTTAGTTACGTATTAAATTGTGTATTTTATGATCTTCTTTTAATGTTAAATCACGTGGCGTAAATTAATGGTTGATTACTGTATTATCAAATTAGAATTATATGGAGTAAAGATACATTCCGAGGAAATCCTTGCTTTAATCGTAGTCAACAAGGTTTAGAATCTGGTTACCTATAATGAAAATGTATAGAAATTGGGAATTCACTGCCAACATAATACGTTGAAAGCCTTGTTTTCGTAAACCTAGCGGTGGTCAGGCCGTTTGCGATTTGCATAAAATCTGAGCCGCCATCGAAAACGGAGTATATGTATATGACCGGCGCTTAGAAGCCTGCATCAGTCGATTTAGGTGGGCTAAGTGGGTAGCGAAAGCAGTAAAAAGGTTTGATATGAGGATATTATTTCGGTTTTGAAACGACTTATACAGTATACAGTTGGTTTTATTTTAAATTGCATCATTATATATCAAGCTTGATTATATAGGTGACAGATGGCTGTGATAGAAGAGGTCTGATAAAACTAAGTGCAGTTTTAAATTTTGAGTAAAATAGTCAGTTTGTTTACAGAATTTACAACAGTTTTAAGTGTTCGCATAAATAAACATACGTGTTCACTTAAATAACGGATCTGTTGACTTAGACACTGATAACAAAACAAAAAAACACACATTACATTAAAAATTCAAAATTCCTTCCTTCAATGTTTTAAATCCGAGTCCACAGGGAACAGAGAGAAAAGAAAAATCAAATTGTTTAAAATAAAAAATAGGCCCATCAGTTACTTGACGGTAAAACCATTTGTTTTGATTCCACGCTAAACAACTGAACTCATTTTAATGTAATTCGGTATGGAGATAACTTGAGTTTTAGAAGGGACATTAATTATTATCTTGGAAAACTTTTCGGAAGACAAAGTGGTAGGTTTAAGATTAATAAATGTACTCGTACATAATTTAAAACAAAAATGCTTTATCTAAATAAATTTTAAGTCCTTGTAAAACAAAATGAGGAGAGTTTTCATTGCATCCGATCTATGCAGGCTTAATCACAATTCCATTTCATTTTTTACTAATAGTTTGAATTACATTGCATAACAAAAGCTGTCACGAAAAAAATACACTTTTTTGGACTGTAAACTAAAATACATTTACATAGTCAAAGACAATAACTTTAGTACATATAGTTTGCTTTTAATTAATAATAGATAAAATTTTATCCTCATTTATTTCCAAACAATATAGTTTTAATAATTCAGAGCGTAATTGTATTGTCGTAATACGTAATTAACGCTGTGATACAATATGTAAGAGATTTATTCTTTTGTAGATAAAATTGAATTAGTAGTTGTTTAGTATTTGCTTATGTTAAAAAGAGAGGGTATTGGTATAGTTCATTTTTGCACTATTTCGCGAGAACTAATAACGTTTTTTTTATTAATTTGTCTATTGAAAATATTAAAGTGCAATATTTATAGGTATATGCTACTTAATGATATGTAATAATATCCTAGCATATACAATGCATTCGTAACAAATATTATTATGCACATAAATTATGTCATTATCGAAGAAAATGTACTATTTGTGTGTATTTGCTGATTCAGTTTATTTTCGAATAAGTTATTACAGTTTGTAAGTAGAAAAACATCTTCTAGTTTTGTAACTTAGTATTTTACCGAACGCCATCATTTTTAGGTGCTTGTTTAAAGCTCAAACAATGTCCGCCATTTGAGAACAAAATAATTATTTTATTTTAAGAGTTTTCCTATTAAATTGCAGCAAATGTCTTTATTACGCTAACGAAAAAAATCTTTATTTATTTAATTGTATTTAAAATGATCACCGTTTAAATATTTCTTAAACTTACCCACTGTATCCTTAAAACAAATCACAACATGGAAGACAAGTCCGAATTGTATATAGAACAACAGTTTTCCCAACAACATCATTCAAAACACATCGTATGTTAGCGAAAAAAACTTCACTGTTTGCGCGGCATACTACGCCAAGTTCGACGATGTAGAAGTTCGTAGCCCGTAGCGGCGTAGACGAGCTACGTGCGTCCGCGTAGCGAGTCGAGCCGCGACTGTAGGCCCGCTACGGGGTACTTGGCTCGAAGTTCGACGCTCCGATGCACATGCGCTGCCGAACGCATTCCACTCGAGCTGAATCAAACTTAATAATAATTCCTTTCTTCCACTTCACTGATCAATCGTATGATAAAGCTGAATTTAATTTTACTATGAATAAAATGTTCTCGTGTGTTTTTATAACTGTTTGCCTTTATTAGGCTAAAGTGATAATGTATGGTTTAAAAATAATAAATTGATAATAAAGCTGCCTCTCTGGCGTTTTTGGTTCCAAGGCTAGCAATTTTATATTTTATTATTCAAATGCAGTTAACGTAAATGTTTTCTTATACATAATATAAAGACAGAATGTAATTTTCTTCAAAAATATGGCTTTTACTTTCAAAAAGGCTCCGTAAAAGTTACTTTTGTTTTACCTTAATTCTCTTTTGAACGCTTTCTTTCTATCATTACATTAAGAGTCACCGGAAATTAAGAGTGGGCGCTCTACAAATATATACCTCTCAAAAGGCTTTTTGAGACCGTAAGAGCATAAATAAAGTTTATTTATTACGCTTTTTAATTGTTTGCGTTAGGTTATTTTCGTTGAAACTAATGACACTTATACATTGTACGTTAATCTAAAAAAAAATTGCCAAGCAGTTATTTTATTGTATTGACTTGATAATATGCTTCAAAAAATTTCACCTACAAACAAATTATTGAAAACGTAAATATATTCTCAATTATAAAACTGTTGACAAAATATTGAATCGTCAACAAGGTTTCCGTTTCTGTTTATAAAAACAGCTTTATAACTGTAAATAATAAAATTACGAATAAAAAAATATCACTGACTTTAATGTAAAAATAATTCTGACAAAAGTAAAATTTATTAAATGAAGTGAACGCTCAATTTCCTCCGTTCTGACGAAATAGTTGAAGCAGTTTGTTTGGTAAAGTCTTAGCGGGTGAAAGGTATCTGAGCTCAGCGCTTACTAAGAACTTATAAAGCAAGACAGTCGATATTGTGAAAGCGAGATGCCGCTACGCAGTGTGTTTCGCCGTCTTTTTCCCACAACACCAAGAATCCTCTATAAAAAGTTTTTATTACAGGTACAGGCCATACACTCTGTTATAGATAACATCGGTAACATTTAGAGTGTGGTTCTATGTACCTGTGGTATAATAATAAGGGTACGAAAATTGAAATTTCAGTTCGATCATGTTAAAAACTATGATACCGTGTAACTCTACTTTTTGGAAACCCCAGTTGGAACAGTAGGTTGAATCGGCACTCATACTATTCATATACAAATGATTTAAATGGAATTTTATAGTGATGTGATTGCAGATTATAGAAATGTGACTCTCATAAAATTTTGAACGGATTATCGAAATCTAAAAGAAGCCACGATGGAGACATTTTAAAATAATTTTATTTCTAACTCTAATATTCTAGACTACAATTCTATTTATTTTGAAGATTCCATTCTCTCTCAAGAGATTCCATACATATAATTTTTCGCAAAATTCTTTTACCGATTAATAAAGCAAGCTACAACAACAAATAATTTAAATAAAACTGACTTCAAGGATTTTTATTGGTATTCGTCTCTTCTTAATACTTCTCGGTTATTAATGCAGGTCCCGTGAAATTCCGATAGCTACAGATAACATTTTAAGCAGATCATGCAGAACTTACAATGTTTTGTACGAAATCAGAGTATTTGACAACAGATTCAGAGTAGTCCTGTTTTGCTCTAGTTCCAGATTCCAGTGTTCTAGTAGTAAGACAATAGTTCAGCTAAGACGCAGACCGTCAGCTGGCTTGTTTAGTTATAACTAAACTATAGTTTACAGGATATAGCGGCGAGACTCCGAAGCAGTCCGTATTTTAAACTCAAACTGACCGAAGTTGTGATTAAACCGACGGTATTTCTAAACACTATAACAATTGAACTAGTGAATTTATGATTTAATGCAAAAACGAAAATATAAAAACCGTAGAAAGTCAAAACAAACATTGTACTGTCATTCGATATCGTGTGTGGGATCATTTATTTTTTGTAAAAATCTGTTTCTATTTATACTGTATCAATGAAAGAGAAATTAAGGTAATGGATTCAGTTGCAAAGATAAATTGGAATTGCTCAACGTAATTTGTACCGTTACATGTTTGTTTGTGCTTACTTAGGGTTCTCTTTTGTGTTTTCCCGAAAACAAACTAAGTCCTTTGTCTGCGAGGTCCTACGGGCCTGCGGCGGTTTTCTTATCAGTAGCTCGTCCCTTCAGCTATACATTATGTTGTATGAGGCATACAGCTGCGCCACTCCACTCAAGCCAATGATTAGATACTTCCCTGTTTTAGATTCCTTATGAAACACTTCTGAAACTTTCAACTCGGGCTCGTGTATACGAATATTTTATTTCCACTGTCGGTGCAGCATCCTTTCAGAGGCACTTTTTTCAAATATTACTCGCGGAAACAGCGTACTGTTTACACAACGCTCGCCTTTCTGCTCATATCCAATGTAGTTTTCAGTTTAAAATTCATAGCGTAGCTTTTAAACTCGGTTAGATTCTGAATATTCTCGCAGGGAACCTGTTTCTAAATGAGCGTTTAGCCATTTTAATATCGTGGTTCGTTGGATGAACATGACGTGTGGCAAAAAGTAATTTTGACTCGAAGGGAAAAGGTTCTTATCTACAATCATTACAAAAAAGTTATGTAGGAGTCGGAGACGGCCATAGAAAACCTGTACCTCAATCACAAGTTAAGTGTTGTATAGCGTAACGCTACACCAAAAAGGTTTCTCTCATTTTCTGTTTTTCCCTGGTCCTAATGATCTGGGGAAGGTTGTGCTTTTTACGTCGTAATAACTGCGTACACATAAATAATTGAGAAGCGGAAAAACGTTCTGACACTAAGATTGTAATATAATGAAGTACCTGCAATGGTTGGTGCGGTCTGTTAACGTGTTTGTTTACATAAAACGGCATTCCTTACTGCTTCGCTACATTGAAATAAATACAACAACACGAAAGATATTTACCTTGCGAAGTACTTATGTCAAAAAAATTCTTCAAACAATATTAGAACAATGACGTCACTTCATAGAGATCGCTAGATTAATATTGACTATAAATTTCATTGCAAAGCCTGTTTCCTCGTCGCATGCATGTAAGCCAAGACTCATGTGGAGTTAACGTAGGTCAGGTGGTGTGAAATCTAATAAGTGGTGTGGTCGGCGACAAGTGGCGACAATGTGCTGTTAGCTATAACGACGCCGTCGCTATGGCAGCTTGAATGCCAAATACTCATTTAATTAAGCGACATCATGCCAAGAGATAAACAATTTTTGTAATATACTCGGTAATCCCGGTAAAGCTTAAATGTAGCCCTGTCTTTAAAGAATTTAAAGGAGGTTGATATAAGTAGGTTTTAGCAACTAATAACATGTACTAAATTAAAGAAATTAAACGAAAATTACTCTAAATCTTAATATATATAAATCTCCAATGGACTCTTAAAACACTTAACCGAATATAATAAAATTTGCACACCATGTGCAGTTCGATCCAACTTGAGAGATAGGATAGTTTAAATCTCAAATTATAGTCGCAATTTCTTCTAACCACGCGGACGAAGTCGCGGGCAACAGCTAGTTTTAATTATAAAATCTACACAACTACTTGGCGTCCTGGTTCCCTTTAAGGAGTAATAGATTCCGTTATAGTTTTATTTTAATGCTCTTTAGTAATTACTATATACACAAATCAATTCATCAGAGTTTTTTTAATTGAAATCATTTTTTTTCAGCGAAAATAAAACAATCAAATTATTTCATTTTATATATGTATGTATACATTATAGTTACATGAACATATTATGATTAGACCATCCAATTAACTTAGAAATAGGTTAGACCTACGAATAAATAAGCCTAGCAAAGGAATATCTAATAAATACAATCAATTTTAGGTCACTGTAGATATCGAAAATAAACTTAACTATCTCAATCGCTCGTGGACACGGCAGTTTGTTTGCGTTTAATTATTCTACGTGATGGGAACCAGCGGCCCGCCAACTGATGTATTCCCGATGTTCCCAGGTTTCAGATGCATAATTATATTTACTTTTGCCATGTGTACAAGCTGTATTGAAGATTCCGTGATTGGAATAAGATTTTTTTTTAATTTGGTACATCATTTTTTTTAATTGTTTACTATATTGTTTAATAATAAGAATACATAGAGTGTTACTGTCTATAGATCACACGAGTTTATAGAATATGACAAAAATTTAAGTATTCTTCAGCTCAGTCGTTATTCCAATATTAACATTAATATAAACATACGGAAGGAGGAAACTTATAACCTCCTTTTTGAGGTAATCAAAACTAGTAAAATATATAAACTCAATTGTATGGAGCAGATGAAAATATAATAACTTAAGTTGGAGAGTCAGTAAACAGAGTAATTACGCAAAGAAACTTAATCCCACCCTTTCTGCGAATATTTCAACAAGAGAGTTCACCTAGAACACCGAATAATTATTAATTTATAGTGTTGAAGCATCTATAGTTTCACTGACTTGGCGATAGCTTACAACTGAGTGTGAGCATGATTTGGAAAATACTATTTAGTATATAGAGAGGACTACTAATCGCGGTTAATATTTAAATTCTCGTGCCATTTGTAAAACTAGAGGACGGAGAGGGGTATATAGGAAACCGAAACTGATTAAGTGCTAATCGGAATCACGACACTGAGAGAGGTGGTCGCAGTAATAAGGTTCCATTTTTACCCTTTGTGTATTGGGCCGACGCGACAATGCCTCAATTTTTTTACTTCCCACTTTCGATAGTTCATCTCCGGCAGCCCTTAAGTCATCGAGATTTTGACAATCACTATTAATATTCAAATATTTCATGAACAACGCCAAAAAATTAAGTAAAGACAGTTATAAAAATCAGGTAAAGACAAAAAAAAAAGATCTAGTGAAGATTACTTATAATTTGCCAACAGGAATTACCTAGTAAAACTGTACAGTGTTATCAAGTAAAATACAGTCAACCAAACCCGGTAAATCTAAACGCCAATGTCAACATTAATTGGTAAAAGGCAAAACAGCGAGGAAACAGTTTGGAACAATTACGTAATGAGCATTCCTCGAACAATTAGCAAGTTAGCTAAAACCTTTTTTTAAGCACTGGAAGTTAGAACGTTATACTAGAACTTGCATCGTTTTCCTTAACTCACAATTATCACGAAGCCTAACAAGGATTTAACTTTCTCTAAGAGCATGACGCTACTACCTTAAGTATTATTTCAGGTGTGTAAAAGAGACAACGCTATATATCGTGTCGTGTGCTGTCTCGCTCACACAACTACAATATTACTTTAGGAACTGGTTGGTGGGACTCCTGTTCAACGCGCCCTAGTGACATTAGCAAGTGCCTAATTCAAGTCGGTGATAATCTCGTAAGTAGGTTTAATGGTTGCTTTCAGTATCTCATTATAGTACACCTTATACGGAGTAATTATTTTATCTCTGAGAACATAATTGAATCGAATAGTTCATGTCTTAGTTACATTTTCTTAGTATCCAGTCTGGCATCTTTCAAGATTCGTTTTTACAAACCCAGTTATCAGTTTACGGCCATTTTAAGCTTTCTGATAGACGTATTACCTCAATATGTAAAAATTATTTTTGAATTTTTGTAATACTCATTATAATTTTACTGATGTTAAGTTATTGAAAGAAAAATCTAATTTATTAATTAGCCCGTAAAATAATTCTCTAAAACATCGTAATAAAATTCAATATCAGAACACTAAACATGAGCTAATTCAATAGCACATAATCACTGATAACATGCGTGCAAGTCAATAAACGTTAGTGTATTAAGCACTAGGGATGTTCAATTCGACGGAAGGATAGATTTAGCGAGATGGCGGCACTTGGTCCCATAGTTCGGCCCAGCCCGGACAGAGCCGTGCTATTCGTTTTGCCTGACCAGTTCAATATCTCGGGTCGGACGGCCCCAGAGGCACACGATATCCCATTTTGTTCATACTCTGTCAAAAATTACTTGCTTTGTGATTCACTATGGCGATAGCAGAAATGTTTGGTTTATCTTCTGACGGGAATAGTGACTTTTCGTACTATTTTCGAATGGAATTAACGTATGAAAGTCGTGTATTTTTATTGAATGCAATTCGAGTGAATGAAACCCGTGTAATTTCATCTGTAAAATTTGAATGTAGAAAAACATCATCAAATGAAGTACGAGATACAATTTTAAACCAAACACAGTTTTGGATATTAAAATTATTAGTCCTTAAGTAAATGTCATGTAATAACAATATACATATGTAGTTTATTCTTATTGGATAGCTTGGAGGCAGATGTTCCTAAGAACACATACAGATATTGTTACTATCCCAAATAGGTCTTATAAATGTTCCAAACCAAGCGTTTACAAGACTTCCAATAAATAAAGAAAAAAATCACACCTAAATTCATTTGTGAGAAGAAAATCATCAAAACCTTAATTCCAGCTTTATTAGATATTTTTCTTGTACTATTTGATATTATTATAGGTCCCAGGTCGAAATTAAAGCTATAGATTAAATAAGATCGTAGCTATCTCGTGCGTGTACCCATATTAGATTGGACTGAGTAAATTTACTCCATGTCCAAATGAACTAATCCTGTGGGACGCTAGTGAGTGAACTTTCATTAAAAAGACGGGGAAGGTTTGTCGTACGTGCGTGCCGTGTCGCCGTAACTGTGGGGATAATAATTGCTGTTGAACAGTTTGAAATCACTTTTTGATAGCGGTGCAGTAGCATATGACGTGCAGCTTAGTGGTGTCCATAAATCGGGCTCGTGACATGTGCTGTCCGGCCGAGTGTCGCGTGTCCATTCATAGTATGCATGTTGTTGCTTTACGCACCAATGAACTGCTGCAATATGTTTAATTTATTATTAATGAGATGGTGGAAAATCACTACGTATGGTTTATATCAACAAAAAATGTGCATATAATGGTTATTTATTTATTGAGTAGGTATTATGATAAAAAAAGAAGTTAGTTTTCTTTTTGTACGTTAAAAACCTGGTATTCTATTAGGATATCACCCGAGAAGAAATGTTTACTATAATCAAACAGAAACTATTTAAGCAAGACATAAATCAAAGCTCTTTTCAACCGAAAACAAATCGATTTTAGAGTACGATTTAACAGATGAACGTTTATCGAATAAAAATCAATTAAAAGGTACAATTAACAAAATTTTCGAATAAAATCTGACTCGTGAAAGGATGACGGCGAACAAGTATTACCTGCCACTATAAATTCATCTCTCATTGTCAACCGCCGTTATCAACGAAATATCGAATATCCACATCGCTGTACGCTTTACGCATACGAAAACACGTTTAAATCGTATTATGATTGCTTTTAAACTACAACAGCGGAACAATTGTGTATAAATTATTGATTTGCAATCTACATAGATAGGGATACAATGAAGTAAAATAGTCTACGTTGGAACTCGGGATATGGTTTGCATTATTATTTGCAGTTATTTTTATTTCTTTTGTAACAAATACATCACTTACCGCTGTTTTTATATGTGCTGCATGTCCTGTTGCAGAGCAAAGAATGCAATTGGTTTAAAGTTAATAAATACTAATGTTATGTTTGAAAGTCATTGAATAATATTATATTAAAAAGTTTGTAACTTATACAAACGTAATTTCTATAATTATCGTCATTAAACTTTATTCCGAAAGTAAAAAAGATATCCTTTAACAAACAGTGGTCGGCTATTAATTAAAGGCAAACACTTGTAAGACAAATTTACCTACGATTGATTACCAAGTAATCGTTCCTTGTTACAATTATTTCAAACTGACGTTTCGGTGATTAGCGCGGGTGAAGTGGACACAAGGCATGCGATCAATCTTGCAACACGCTCCCCACGCGCCCATAACTTGCACTGAAATGATAATTGTTTTTCTGATAAACAGGTTAATTGGAAAAATGAACATTTCCATTTATTTTCTTATTTAAAAATTACTCTTTAATTTTAAAGCGAAAGTCAAGATTAATATTTGCGTTGAAATTTTTATTTGTGGACAGCAACAATACAGAGGAAAATTCAGAATTCATGTATTTATAAAGTAAATTCCACAAGCTTTTTGCATATTCGATGCAAAAAAGTATCGTGTTCTTTTTTAATTATATGAAGAGTAATTAACTATAAAATGTCGTGACTTTCTTTACTCATGTAAATCATGACTTTAGCTATGTCTCTCTTTACATTCTTGAGACAAAATTCGTGAAACGGTTAAAACAAAAGACGAGGTGAAGGTGTATCACACATTTGCAGCGCTGACGACGACATTAAGCCAATGCGATAAACGGCGAACCTACCATGTATCGGGTTCAATCCCAATTTGGAACTATAATCCCAGATTTGTCGTAAGAGTTTTATCCTTAGTCCCATACAAAGAAAAACGAAAGACAATTGCTTAGGGATTTAGCATTATCGATTAGTTCATAATTTATACTTAAACAGACTGATAAGAATATCTTCATGAAACGGAAAAAGCTTGTATCGGGCGTGTGCAAACGTATGTAAACTCCGTTTAATATGATAATCACTAACACAAACAAAACAAGACGGCGAACAACGTTATTAAAAGACTCGATTGTACGCTGATAATCTTAACCTAAGACTAAAATCCACGACCTCAGATTTATCAATAAACTGGAACTGGCTTCCCTTCATTCGCATAGATTTCACGTTTGCCGAAATTGCTCAAATGTGATTGGTAACAAAAGAAATAAAATGTTCTGGATCCCTGGGGAACTACTTATCTTGTTGGGGCAAGAAGTGGCCTATGTTCTATTCGGTGACATAAGCATTCACTATTCCAGGCTTGTCGTCTGAGTTCCACTTAAACGAAGTTAAATGATCGACGAAAAAATAAATGCGGATAAAAATGTTCCGTGGAATTAAAAAGTTAAAAATGAGTGTTTAACATACTCGACGTCTCATAAAGTTGACGAACTGTACGTTATTGCATAACTTGTCGTTATTAAACTGTGCAAGGTCAGGCGTATCCAATTATACTGAACTATAAAGAGCATTTCGAATAGTTGCATGCAGTTTTAAATTTGCATTTTACAAATGCCGTGCTGCCACAGCACAGTACTTACATGTAAGTTATACATTGTATTGTGACGTTTATAATGGCTATCGTGGTAGCTCACATACATCAAGCGGCTTACTTACAATCATTTGTTACGAAACAGCATTTCTGGATAATTTTAAATATGTTAATACGAGCACAACGACGGCGCAATTTGTCAACAGAAAAAGTAAAGTGATTAATAACAGTTTTAAATGCAAAAACTTGCATCATTTACACCTCAGCGGGAAATTATTCAAATTTATTCATGAGCCGCGGGAGTAGGTAATCGTCTCTAGAAACTGCATGAATAAATAGGAAGCAGTGTACAAATCACTGGGACGGCCAACCCGCGATATAGCCGTTCACGTCGGGATTGTTCCATGAGGGTTGCTAACTCGCTACCGATTGTGTACCTCCACCTATTTACCGAAACATGTACATTACTAGTCTCATATTGCGTCTATTTCCAACGCCTGCCTTCAGCGTAAGCTCTTTTATTAGACTTTCATGTTTTTCTTTATGAACAGATGTAACGCGATTTACATTCAATTGTTTCACAAATTGTTTGTTAGGTATTACCGATTTTCAGATTTTCTTTTTTGATAAAATGAGTGTACTGTTACGTGATACTTACAGCGCGATTTTAGGTAGAAAGTATGATTTTTTAATTTAATATTTCTTATGCTAATTTTGAAAATAGAGTTTCAACTGTCGACGTTAAATTTCAAAAAGATTTTATATTCAGTCGCTCGAAAGCTGCGTCATTTTAAGGGTTAAAATTTTCTAAAATACGGTGGAATACTAGTAATTTTTTTTTTATTCTTTTTTATTTACTTGGATCATGATTTAAATTAGTAATGTATCTATAAAAAAAATCCCACAAATAATCACTTATAACGTAAACGTAAAAGCAATTACGAACGTTAACTGTAATAAAATTAGTTTTCCATTAGTTACTTTCATGGTTAAAATAAAACCTTAATTATTTTGACTCAATATCTTTTAATAACAGCAATTAAGAAGACAGCAGTAATGGAGAAATAAAATTATGCTTTCAGGTAACAAAGAAAAACAAAATAAAATGTTTATTTCGTTGGACGTTGCTTTAATTAAATAATACTAGAGGACAGCAGAACGTACAGGTTTACCAGCTTTGCGGTATAAAGATAGAGACATGTCTAATATGTAAAGGGTAACTGTAACTATAATTAGAAAAATAATCACTGGCTTGAGCGTACTTAGGCAGAAGATCATTTAACAAATATTTTCTTATAAAACGATACAATATTATAGAAGGTAATAAAACCAGTTGGTTCGCTGGCTTTGTTACACAACTCTAAACGAAATATAATTGAAGCTGGCCGCTTAGTGAGTGTTCTGAGCCACCCTATCATTTTCAGTGCAGACCCGCAGTAGTAAATGACAATTGGCGGACATCAAAAATTATTTCGATAACCTTTTTATTTTCCTTCGGCCGCAGCCTTGGGCGGAATGGCGGTCATACGGGTTAACAACGCGGTCCACCAGAAGGCATTAACCCTTTCTTTGCCCCATGAGGATAAGGAATGCTAACGTGCACTACCGAATAAACTGGATACAATAATATCCTGATATTAGGCACGCGTGTAATACCAAAAATATGCATACAAATTGAACATTAAGCTTCTCATTATAAGAGATAATATACAGCGTGTTTTAATGTTCATAAATTTTCTGTGCAAGTAATTATATGGTGAGTAGGTACTATGTGCCTACACTTGTAAAATGTACTGAATATTTAAGTCCGATCATTGAAATCATTCAGCTTAATAAAAATGAAGTTTGAAAATGTTCAAAGGCACAAGTTGACGAGTCTGCAACCTCATAAAATTGGCTAATTTCGTCTTTCTTTCTCATTCGTCGGTTGGCACTCGTTGTGCTACTGTAGGCAAATTTTAATAACGCTTACTGCGCCAACCGCGCCGCTATTTCGCGCCATTGAATCCTTGAGCACTTTTTACCCCCGATAGAAGTGAGCGGGTCTATGTGTTTTGGCGCGATTTTCCTTTGAATATAATTAGGTACTGTGACTGCGATTGTATATACTACGTAGTAAGGTGCGTGTTCGGTGGCAAATGTCACATTTATTTAAAGTACGAATGCTAACAGGTTTGTGTGTAGTTTTTGTTAAAGATATTTTTTATCAGTAATTGTTTTGATACGACGTCACTGATAAAATACAGTCTCATATACATTTTTTTCATTTTTATGACGAGTCAAAGAACTTACTTACTAGACCACATTAAATATAAAATCGGTTATAAATTTTATATTTACTCAGTCGAGACGCATTTTAAACATTTACTTACAGTTAGCATTTATTAATTAAAATAGTTCGATTAAATTCACCGTAGCGTCCCACACTATCTAGACAATTTTAGCTTTCCACTATGATTAAACTATCAAAGTAGAAAAATAAATGAGAATTCCACTCCAACGTAACATCGCTGAGACAAATTTTATTTCAAGATTTTGAATATTTTCATTTCAATTGTCCATTTCAAGATTCAATGTAAGGTAGAAGTATAAAGGTTTTACCTTTTTAAGTAAAGTGTTGTGAACGAAGGAGAATAGGACCGGATTTGTATTGCATAATTTTTGTACACAGATATCTCCTTTGGAAAGTTTGTGTGAGAACACAAAGATGTCGACGGCGTGCGAGTAAAATGTTTTCCTTGTTCGCACCCTGGCCGCCTTTGATTTTACACTGGATCTTCGATATTCGAAAGCTAATATTGAACTCGCTTACGACGATCGCAGATAAGAGACAATGATGTACCTTCATAATGTAATACGATTGCGTGACTGCCTTGTAGTTGAGTAGTTCGTTAAATCATTCCACGCTTTAGTATCACGTCCATTATACAAAACAATAATGAATAAAAGCGACTTTTACTTTATACCATTTATAATTTAATCTATTCGAAACGATGATTGATGAATTAATGGCTTAATAATAGTATCCGTAATGTATTTTCAGCTGTACGTAATGATTGTTCAATGTTAACCAAAGCTAACGTATTAACTGTATTCAAAAGTTTGGTAGGGCTTTCGGTATGGATCAAATATAAGAAACTGATAAGATGTAGTATTTACCATCTGGTTTCTTGTAAAGAATATGCTTTATTCTTGTAAAGATTGTATTGAGTTCAATATGAGTATACATTTTTAAACTTCTATTAGGAACAAAATAATAATATTTATTAAAACTTGATGAAATGTTATGGCACCAAATAACAGCTATTTCACGTTTAACGAAAAAAGAATCAACTAATCAGTTCATCCAGAACGAAGTTATTAGGTTACAAACAAAACAAATACAGACGAATAGAGAATCCTTTTCTTTTTGATGTATCATGCTATACTTGTGGACACACATACCTACATAAATCTTCTGTCAAACAACTACAGAACTACATAAAGCAAAAAGTTTAAAGTTATCCGACTACCTTGTGAAATATAATTTTAGCAAATTGCAGCACTATTTTCTAAAGTTCAAAAGGTCTAAACGTAAGTTTTGCTGGCAAGCGATGTAGCGTAGTGGACTAGGTTATGAACTAACTGATCGAGTTATGAACACTATACTGGGCTTAAAACCCAAATAACCGGGGGAACTCAAATGGCTGCTATATTGAAATGGAAATACTGAGGGAAGTCTCGTTTGCCCTGACAACATTCTAGTCAAAATCCAATAGATTGAGAAACAGAAATTTACACAGGCTTGTTAAGTCTGGTCTAAAGTCAATAAAACTATCGATTCTTCATTGTTTTGTTTTGTATCAGTATGGACAATAGATGAAAACATTTATTTACTTTTATACATCCCTTTCTTAATCGAGAATTTAAAAAATATACAAACAAACAATTATACAAACAAACAAGAAAGTGAGTTTATAAAAACGTGGGAAAAATTTGTCCGATTAACAGGTTTCTCAAAAATATTGACTACGTACTTATTTTGTCACTTCATTATAAAGTTAAAAAGCACTGAAGATAATAGAATGTATGATAGTGGAAGCAAGTAACGTTACTTTTTAGAAAAAAGTGTAGTTACTATATTTTGCAATGTTTCAACAACATTTTGTTTTTTTTACACTCGACCTAAATGCGTCAAATCGGTAACCACACGTTAGTGTTTCACTTCACTAACGCCTGAATTTACCGAACGATCCCCTTCTTAAATAGGCTACACTATCTGTCCTCTAGGGTACTGTACGGCGGCGACTTTGAGGAGAACTTTCCATATTAGCCAGAATTAATGCTATTGCCGTACTATTCTTGCTTGCAAATTCAAGTACCGCCATGATAAAACACTTACGTTACAAATTCAACTCCAGTAAATTTGCCCAGTGAATGATCTAAGAGCGTTGATAACGCGACGCAAAACCGTCACGCAATGACAAGGACGCATAGCTATCAGTGAGCTTTGTTGATAAACTGGCATATTATATGATATGATCTTAAGATCAATATTACTGAGGTTCGTATTAGACTCTTCATTTATTTCGAAGAACAATGGGTTGTGACATTCCCTTTGTTCATCAACACTAAAATAATAATAATGCTATACACTCGTTTCTTCCGCATTTTGGTAGGTGGTCCCGCAAATTCCAATAATGCCGACAGCACCACTCGTAGCTCCGAATATAGCGTCTCGGCAGCAAATATTGTTCGTACGACACTTAGACGACCCAAGCAAAAATGGTTTTTGACTAAATTGATTTTCTGAATCCAAATAACGCCAGTGTGACCTCATTCGCTGTTTCTATATCTGTATTTATATTTTACAGAATCTGGAATTAAAAAATCGTGAGAAGTCAGTCGAGGCTATTAAGAAACTGTTCATCAATTTTATGGACCCTAAATTTCTGGTGGTAGGAAACTGCCTCGAGGCATGCGACAATAAACCTGGCTGTCTGGTGACACCGCGACAATGAAGGACAATACTGATAGCTACACACCTAATAGAAATAAATGAATAAACAAACAAGGGACATTTATTACGGTAATTGGTTTGTTTTTAGGCTCGTGTTGCTTTTTCTGATTCACTTTCTTAAATTTATTAAACCCATACAATATGGTGGATTTGATTTGTGTTTTTCTTTATTAATAAAAAGAAGTTTAAAATTGTGTACACGACAATTTAAATTGAAGATTTTTCTCTTTAAACGAGAAGATAAATCTTCCGTCGGGTTAAGGTAACTCAGATAAACTCCGTAAACATTTGCCTCTGTAGAGTTCCTCCAATTTCTTGTTAAGAGAATGGTCCCAATTAGACGCGGACTTTTTCTTCAGTTAATTGTTAAGAAAACTTGTGTTACAATGGGACATTGGTTGGAGCCTTAACAAAACGTTCACCTCGTTGGCCCATTCTTATGGTAATTCGACCTCACTGTCACGCGACCTTCTGTCCACACCCCGATAATATGCAAATTAGTCCCTTCTATAAAGTGACCTGAAAACGCTTCCTCATTAAGTCCATTTTGAATTCAGATGAATTTAAAAACTAGATAATTTACAAAGATATCTTTGGGAATTATATATTTGATTAGATCGAATTGAAAAGATAACTTCGTATGACCTACATTCCGTAACGGATGATAGGCAGGTTATACGATCATTTTGAAAAAAGTCTATTCGTTTAATGAACCGTTTAATTTTCCTATGTAATATATTGCACGTGCTTTGTACTGTAAAACTAGAGCCTAAGTAGAAATACCGGTGTCCACCGTCTTTTATAATAAAATATCATATCAAATTTCATAGATACCCAAATGTTGGGCAAAAACTTGGTTTTAATGGGTGAAACTTCAAGGGCCATTAGTGTAAAGCCTCGCGTCATTCTCCCCGTACAAACTCAAGCTTTTTACTGCAATAAACTTTCTGACAAGCCATTTGTGGCCGGAAAGTGTTCGCTGAAATTAATCACATGACCCACAACAGGCCTTGTTTACTCCTACCCTCGCGACTCTTGATAACTTCTTTATTTCACTCGTGAATTAATGGCTCTCGTTCTGACTCCTGTTATAAAAGTGTCATCCTAGTCTGGAACATGTCTCTGTAGTTTAAAAGTTTTCGGTGCCTCGCCCATAGCAATTCAAACGTAGGCTAATTAAGATTCTCGAATTGAAGTTTTCATTGTTCTTTGTAGCTAATTCTCACAGTTTATTCAGCGAGACGTAAAATTATTTGAATCAAAGCAAGCTTGTGTCAGACACACGACGTTTTAGCAGCATGGTGAATCAGATTTGCGCAAACTCTGAATTGCAAATTTCAATTTGATATTTTGTCAGAAATTCTAAAGTCACGTATTTAATTCAACTTTGTCGCTGAAACGCAAAATCAAGGTAAATGATCACAAGAGAAAATGGACAAAGAATATGAAGCAATTGAAAAAGTTTTTGTTTGATAGTCGCTTTTTGGATTTAATCCTACAGGCGTCACATATTCGGGCGGGCTATACTGCCTTAGTTTAATCAGGCAAAGAAAGACAAAGTGGCAGTGTGTTTCCATATTTGACATTATTCTTACGGATTGGTAAAGAAGGCTGAAGTCAGGAACCCAAATCAAATAAACCGGATTAGGTCATCGCTTTACGGCGAGTGGAAGTGGCGGGTCATCTCGGAGGAAGCAATTCTCGTGGTCGTAGATTGAATGCAAAATTGGATGAGATCCCACTGTTTTTACTGTATGGGTCCCGGGAATTTTTACGTACCAACTTCCCCGCGTTTTATTTTGTCGAGGGCACACATTGTTTGAATGGTTTGATTGAATGTGACAATAGTTATTGTAACTGACGCTTCGACTGCTTTCGGGTTTCTTATTCAACCTTATTCCCTAGAGATAAATTTATCCTCTTTATATGGGATGTTTGACCGCTTTTTTGGCTTTGTAGTTAAAGATTGTAAGGAAAGGAATAATATACTCTTTATTGGATAACTGATATAAAACGAAGTATTGAATGAAAATCTTTTGTTACGTCAATAGCTATGTTATATTATAAGGCGAGCCGGCTTTTGACATTATGTTTACATGGTTTTTGTACTTTCACACATAATGTTAAGCATTACATATCATATCGCCTAGATTAATGGAAATGATAGTTACATACATTATTTAATTGCTAATGAACAAGGTGAGAATACTAGAAAAATCCGAAGCCACGTCCCATTATTTCTCTCAAAGGCAGGTTTAACCGTAAAATCTAAAAATCCCTACTTCAACCACAGAGTTTTAGATTCCCAAATCCGCTGTCAATATTCCCTACAATACAGTACCACAATACAACTAGCAAAAATGTGTTCGGTGCATTTGTTTTGCTTCGTACAGCAAAACCTCAATTCTTGTACGGCAGTAAAGGGGACTTGAAAACCGCTTTTCTATTTCCAAAGTTTGCGAAAAATATTTATACATTCTTGTGACAAAAGAGCGTGTTCGTTGTAAAGCCCCCGTGAACTTATACCGCTAACAGACCCAATCGCGGAGTGCATGCGGTATGCGGGAGGTCAAGTGCCCCGCTCGCATAGCCCACTCGCAATGTTACCTAGCATTTGTTCCTAACGAATTCTATTCACTAAGGAATTAATAGGACACTTCACTTCAATGAAAATTTTACCTAACTACGAACGACCTTTATATAATAACATTGAAATCAGTCTGGTGCTTTAGACTTACAGATTATTGTGGATTATTTTTTTGACTTTCTGTTTAGTGTTGGAATAAAATAGAACAATAAAATGTATGTTTTCAATAGTGGACGCATAGGCCAGTGCCATGTGGCCCAAGAAAGAATCGTGGAAGGATTTAGGGGAGGCCTTTGACCAGCAGTGACACTGGGCTAGATAAAGAAAAAATATTTGTATCACTACTTTTATCTGTTAATGTGTTAAGATTTTCAATTCGTGATTATGTATGTAGCTTAGACAGTCATTTATTTAAGGAAATAATCCTCATATGCGCTGGACGGTCAATAAAATATGACTTAGGTACCAGTGGATTTAAAAATAATAAAGAATATACCTGACCTAAATGAAAAGAAAAAAAAAGGTTTTATTTTCAAGTTATGAAAACATAAAAAGCTGCAGTTTCAAACTTTACAGAACTCAAAGAGAATTGAACGAAAGTAAACTTTGATGTTTACCGTTGGAATTGTGTACGAATGCTCGCATCTTTGTTTACGCAATACCTACGTAACACTCGTTGATTTTTTGATTCTATTCGCTCCATCGTATTGCATGTTCATACAGCAGACAGATTGGAAACTGCACAAATTTTACATAACGGTAAAGTAACAAAAGGGGTGGGAGCTCAAAGGCGCGAGTCGTTTCGCGTCACGTGACTTCAGTCGCATCGTCGCCTTGCCAAAGACTATTGGTATGACGCCCGTTAAAAACATCGTCAAAATATCTAGGGGAGACCAGGAATTTTGGTCCTTTGATAGAAATTAATTTGTGACATCTTCTCGGAGTAGGTAACAACAAAAAATAGAGTTTATTGCTACACGTAGGTATATGTATACTCATACCGCTAGACAGGATTTCGTTATAAATAAAAGGTTATAAATTCAGGTACTTTTAAATAACTTTTAGCAACTATGCAGTACATAAAACGTTTAGAAATTCTTAAAATTTCAAGGAAAAAAAATTCTATTAAAAAAAACAGCTTTTACTTACGCATTATCAGTATTTGATCATTTTTAAGGTTGTCAGAATATATTTATTATACTTTATTCATTTACTGTGTTCCCTAAACTAAACTGCAAGAAAACTAGTTGATGTGTGGAAAGTAAGATGACGCAAACTTGTCTTGTCGCATACTTCAACGTAACTCATGCATCCTGTAATGCATCACGTAGTTTCAAAGTAACGAGAGAAAATTTAAAGCATGAAGAGAAGCAATATATTTAGGATCACCGATAAAATTAAATTAAATATCTGTGTACAAAAGATAATAATTGCAAAGTTAATATAGTAACATTAACAAAAAATTGGTAAAACAAAAAGCGGTTTGATGTTAAAAATAAACTATAACAGCTAGTATATTTAGCATACATCAGAACTTAGTCTTAATATACGTTCCGCTTCTCTACCTTCGTCCATAAAACAAAATTCTTATAAAAAATCTGAGACACGCACACAAACGCAAAAGCATCCAAGGCGCCATCCAAAAACATACAAAAACAATGAAATCGGTCTAGCCGTGTATAAGAAATTTAGTGACATACACACGTACAACAGATTTATACATATAAAGATAGAAATAACAGTACGTAATACTTACTTTCTATGTTATACGGAAGCCAAAGGGTAGAATTTAAAAGTTGAAGTAAATTCATTTTATTTTTATATACCGGAGTAATGCTTGCTTCTCGAGTGTTTTGTAGTGAGCTGGAAGCTCCCCAGTGCCGAGGGTTTGGTTTCACTATCGTAGTCGATTACCTACCACAAGTGTGTACGTTATTTACGGTACTCGTGTTGGAGCTTTGGATGATCATTATTGCGAATTTGTGTTTTTTTTAATGTTACATCTTCCGAATTGTTCACAGTTCGTGAGATACAAACTGGTAGCTAACAAACGGACAGCTGGCACATCGTAGACATAGCATCGTAAGTAATGTGTGTACAATCTGCGTTTGTGTGTGTAGGTATGTGTGTAACTACGCTTATTACCTCTTTATGTCCAAATGGCTAGACTGATTTCGATGAAATTCGTTATGTATTCGTATTCGTCGGAGGGACTTAACACCTTGAATTTCACATGGGCTACTTTTATTCTACGTCAAGGCGGGCAAAGCAGCGAGTAGAGCAGCTACAAATACATATTTAAAACAGAATTTAATTCGATGTTGCCTTTGAATTTAATATCAGATTGACAATTATCTCGCAGGTATAATCACACACTGATAAACATTCTATAGAATGTAATATCTGCAACTTAGTTTTATCAAAGTCAATATTAATATTTGAGTTAATATCAGACAGGTGCTTTACTTTATATTAATTCCATGAACTGTGTGTTTGTATTAGCTTTGATGTCTAGCACTTACCTGTAGAATTGAAACATTTCGCCTACGTTTCAAAATACTGAATAAAATACATTTGCTTTATCAGCTTAAAGAGGATCACTAGCACTGCATCTATTAATTTTTGTCAAGTGAAATTCTATGCGGAACTTCGCACTCGAAATAATTTTTCCACGTTGAAGTTGGCGGCTATTATTTGCTCAGTTTATTTTTCTCCAAGTACGAGTGCCCTAGAGTTGAACACACAGTCTGTGCTCAAGTAAGCCGCTTCACTGCACAAGCCCCGCGCACCAAAGCTAATATAAACTGTATGTGACGGACTGTATTCTTTCACCCATAACGCTCGCAATAACTACAGCTTCGGTGAATGTAAAAGGATTTAGGCTGCACACAACGCCAGCAGAAACATTCCTCTTCATTATACCGGCCTCTTTTAAATATAAGAATCCGTATTAATCTGATACGTAGAAGGTTTTTCGAGTTGCCTGCTACATAATTCTAATAGAGGTTTTTAGGATGCGACGCTATTTTTTCATAAAAACATCATGACGCATGACCGCCATAAGTTTGCCCAGAAAAGAGCGGAGAGAGCTGGATCCATGTAATTAGACGCTACGAAGATTTATGTTACGGAAATTCCCAAATTCTTTTAAATTTTTGGCTGCGACACGTGCTCCTTCTTGAAACACTTTTTCCCTGCAGAACTTATTACTTTAATAAGTTTAAGTACCACATATTTCATAATTAAATAGCTGTTACGCGTTGTTCAACATAACGATTAAAAGTAATAAAGTTGCGTATTTGTTCGGTTTGTTTTAAAACATAACGTTTCATTACAACATTGAATGCGTTAACGACGATACACAAAGCCTGATCCAATTTACAGAATAGGTAGATATCCTAACTAAATGTACCAGAAAATGTATAAATGGCTTAATGCTGGAGTAGTAAAAAAGCAGCTGAAACAACGGTCCTATCCTATTGTTGTGCAATTCAATTAAGAGAATTAAAAAATATTCCGAAAGACCATTCATGTAACTCTTTGTTTTTATTTCAAAATGTGAATAAAGCTTCATTCCGAATACACGTTTAATGTAAAACTCTCAACTCGAGTATAATTTAACATTTAAAATATAACTTTATGATTAAAAAGTAGACGTAAAACTATGAAATTCCAAACTGATTTTCATCGTCGTTTGGGAGACATTCGGCTGTGACACATGAATAGAATGACAGGCACCGGACCTTTACAATAAGAGATACTTTTGTACCCGAAACGTATGAATCCCAATAAATTTAAATAAATATGGACCTGACACTTCATGAGACGTTAAAGTCGGTTTCGTAAAAGGTTTTATGTAAACACATACTGAGTTTTTAAATCACATTGTCTAATAATAGATTCTTTTAATAGCCAATAAGCTACGTAGGCTGGTAAGGGAAAAGGGAGATTAATGTTTATTCTTTCCTCGCACGAGATAAGGCTTTAGCCTTAAAGTGGGACGATTATTTCGTAGTAAACGATAACACGAGATGGTAAGCTACTTGCGATCTTCAATTATTTTGTGCACTATTTCCTCTTTCATTTTAGTGAACGATTAAATGAAGGTTTTAGGAGTCGCCAAGTCACCTCCGCCTTTAATAAGTATGAGAAAGTCAAACGTAACCCTTCTCAGCGTAAGACAATCAAGGCGCTTTCCCCGTTCATATTATTAAGGCCCCACCCCTGATCAACGACACGACTTACGGAGACAACTTCTGATACAAATACGTACATTATCTCCGTCCAATTTTGTTAAGCGAGGGGAAAAAGGTAAGAAAATGTATGAACTCTGTGTTTATTCGGGTCCGCTTTATTTCCATCGTCCTTTGGGGCTCGCTTCATGTATCACTGCAAACGTCAGCCCTGGGTTAATTGTCTACGTGCGTTTTCAGCTGAATTCGTCACGTTCATCCATTCACATCCCTATCGCAGTTTAGCCTCGTACTAATAAACGTTTTCGAAATCGACCGTCCGATGTTATATGTGCGCACTGCACTGAATTTAGGAGGAATTTCGTTTTAGAAACATTTATTTAAAATTCTTATTCACATCTTACTTGATCTAACCGGTTTAGAGAAATTTCATTTTTATAAATATACAAACTTTTAAAATTGACAGTCGACACAAAAACCGGTCAATTGCAAGTCGGAATCGTGACGCTGAGGATTCCGTATAAGTAGTTTTATGACCCTAACAACCATTGCAACCTAATTTTTAGTTTTGCTATTTGTTGTTATAGCAGTATAGCGAAATACATGATGTATGAAAATTTCCCTTTAGCTATGACGGTTCATGAGATAGACCCTAATGTCGTACAGACGATGAGATAAAAAGCGGAGATTCAATAACAGGCTTTGTATTTCACCCCTTAGTTATGGCACCCTAAAAACACCAACATGAAATGCATTATGTTTTGTAAGTACTCAATACATATGAATAAAATCCCTAGTAACTCGGTTATAGAAGCTAAACTCTAGCTCCACGCGTATAATTTAATTCAGAAATGACGTCACAGGCTAAATATTAGCTGGCTAGTACTTAAATAGCCAGTTAGTAATAACCTGTGGCTACCATATTCATTCGGTTAATAAATGACACATGTTGTTGCTGAATGTTTGTCCAGAGTATTTGCGCGGATATGAAAGTCTTTATTTATTCTGCGACATTAATTAGTTTGTGCAACAGACCTCAATGTGTTATTTCTTGGAATAACTCCTAGTATAACCCTTTATGCCTTTGCGAGTGCTGAATGAATGTCTTTAATGTTTTTATGGTTATGTAAACACGTAATATTTTATATTTAATTAGTTATTTGTGTGTTGGTAAAAGTAGAGAATACATTTTGTTATGCGTTTTAGGCATGAAGTAAAAGAAAACCGCGGGCTTTGTTGCAGTGGCATATTAAGGTCCAGAAGTCTCTATCTGTCTAGGGAGGTCTGGAAGAGAAAGGGGGATGCCTTTGCTCAGTAGTGGGATCTAAAACAGGCTGTTTAAATAAATATTGACTTAGATTCATTAGTATCTTATATTATCAACCTTATCTTTAGCTGGAATATCTCCGATCCTTAATAAGGGCCTCTCGAATAATCTCCAAAATATCTCTATTATAGCGTATTTAAATTACTAAGAAACGGAAAATATTAGAAAATTTGATTTAATGCGATAATTTCCTTACCATTTAAGTCATATGTTTAGAACCACATCAGATTAGGGTTGACATATCTCGGCAACGGCAGACACAAGAACATGAATCAGTCATCGTAGACCTCAACCCTATGTTAGTGGGCTCAGTGAGCCGACACTTAAAGCTACCAATCAGCAGGACATTGGAGAATGACATACCTACATTAATAAAATGGCTGATGTTATGAATAAAAAAATGCATGCACCGAAAAAAACCATGTAGAATTTAGCTGAATGAATTAACTTGACAAAATACTATGCAAAACAAAATAACATTATAACAAAATCAGATTTCATAATGTTTCTAATATTTTATTTCATAGAATGTTGTAAGAAAACTTGAAATACGGGTTTAAATCTTTTCTACATATAAAATAAACAAATAAATCTTACAAAGGCTTCTTTGAAGTATAATCGGAAAACGGTCACGGGATAAACCGGGATTAAAACGGTCTACAAAGAAGAACAAATAAAACAGCATTTATAATGGATTTAGTATTGACATTTGATTGGTCAGTAATATTTAATTGAAGAACAGCCCAAAAAATATACCCCGAATAATATGTTCCAAAAAATTTATGACCATGTAATATTAATAAAACCTGACACAAGATTATGTCGTAAAAACCGAAGTACGTAAAACATAATCTGCTCTACGTGATTTGTTACTCTAAACCTTTGTCCAGTTTTTTTGCCTACAATAATTTATCGGTTGTCGAGGCTACCTGCTTGCTTTTATTTAGTTTCAGGTACGTAGAAACCGATACGGATCTCGTTTCCAAACACGTTACAAATATTTAACTTTGGATACCGCTTTGAATTTAGCGGCCCTGGAAATACACACGGTATTTTTAACTAGACGACCGGCTCGTTTGTGTTAGAAACCAATCTCGTTGATATATCCATTAGCCAAATAGAGAACCGAGGCTCGCACCGCCCTTAACAAAACAACTGCGGGTAAGTCTTCGTGTATGAAGAAACAAAAATTATTTTGCTTTCATTTCTCTTGTACGCACGGTTCGGTAACCCCTGTCGCCTATAAATACAATAGCTACGTTGAAGGTATTAATGAGTCCAAATGATTCATGGAATTACTTTTGATGTGGCATTAGGGCTTGGTGTTTGGCATCGTGATGTTTGAGTGTGGTGCGATTTGTAGGTAATTAAGGAAATATATATGAAGGAATTGTAGATTTGATGAATTGATTTTCCCTTGATCTAAGTTCAAGGGAAAATCAATTAAAGATTAAGTGAAAGGTAAAGCATTGCATTGATGGTAAGTGCTTGAGAGTTTGAACCCCTCTTATTAAACTTTTGATGTGCACTGACAGTGGATCGATTCTAAAGTGTATTGTAGGCAATACTGGAATAGTCACTGAATCAGCAATTGTCACTTAATATCTTTTGTATTTTTTTACAACTTGTAAAAGATGACCAAGAAACCAAGAAAATAAAATTCAGCAAATATAATTACATTTTTAAATAGTTCCTTGATTAATTTCAAACTCTCAAGTAACAATGAATTTCTAATGCGACATTTCCTCATAGTTGGTAACGAGAATACTTGGCGAAAATCTTAGCAACTAAACAACGTCGTGAATATTGTGGTAACGTGTGAAAAGGTAAGTACAGAGGATTCCGTCTGCACCTGCTATTATTTATGACCACCTTAGAATATGCATCCTTTTATGAAAATGATAGCACGCCTTCATCAACCAGAAAACTTTAGAGCTTTACATTCGAGCTCGTTGCTTGAAAATTATCCATTATGTAAAGTAAATAATTATAATAAAATAATGAAATTACGTAGAGTTGAATTAGCATCGATCATTATCATCATTGGGATTTCAGATTCCAGTTGGTGTTACCAAAATTTTCTCTCGATATTTTCTTTCTTGTCAATCAAAGATTAGAAAATTTAGAAAGTCATATTGCCACTTCAAGGTTAAACCTGCTAACGCTTTCCTGCCATCGTTGCCCAACACCACCAGTATTACTTTAATAATTGCCTACTTTCTTGTTAATGCGGGGTGAATTAATATTGAAATATAATTGCATGCAGCTAACCCCACGCTCGCGGTGTCGGCAACATGTTATTATGGAAATAGTTTTCAAACTTACACAGGTCAGTGTTCTTTGTTTCAATGCAAGTGCTCTACAATTGTAAAAAGTGGCCGATTTAAAAACCAAATCTGTTACCGAATCTTTTCATTGTACTGGTGATTTTCTTTTATTGCCTTCACTGTTAGGTGGGTTAAAAGGTAAATTAATTATTAAGTATAGCTGTCGCTTTGGAAGCTCAATTTTTAATGCTTTTTTATAATTTGTGATTGTGGTCATGTAAGTATCAATTTAACTTCATATTTAACTGATTTTTTAAGGAAAGCAGGAAAAAAACAGTTATCAAAATCGCTAATGGACCCAAATGCGAAAAGTGACCGAATGTATTTTCTGTCAAAGAATTATTAGAAAGTATATTTTCCACATTAATTTCTTCAATTGATTATCACACAGCTTTCAATTCGAAAACTTCTGACTCTTACTTATTATTAAAATGTCAAGAGTGAATAAACAAAGACGACATTACGTTTCCGAAGAATAAAGCGGCCAATAAAATCCTGTTCAATGCAACAGCAATCTTTCAGTGGAGCGGCTATCTGCATTTTATACTTTCGACGCCATCAACCGGGCACTTTATTTCTTTACTTTGTCGTACATACATCATACATAGGTATGAGAGGTACGCGAATGTGTCCTATGCTTGCACATTTTTTATTTAAGAGATCGTGATCAATGAACGTTTCTATCGAATTGGACGGAGTTTCATCTATAAAACTTCCTTCGAAGATTTAATTTTATGTGCCGTCTAACTTCGGAATACTGAAATACAGCGTAACTATATGTGCTTATACATATATCTGTTTCTATTTTACATGTAAAATAAAAGAGACCATATGAGTTATCACGACGACTTAAAGCTGAGTAATGAAAGGATTTGAATTTGATTTAAAATAATTCACACGAAAATGACGTACTCAAACATTCTTTTTTTAAAAGCTTTCAATTGCTCTACTAAAAAAATAGTAAAATTATTTTCCACGTCTGTTAAGACAGAACATTCTGGAAATGTCAACGTCAAAACAAATCGTATGCCGTCCGCAACGTCGAATCCTAAACAGGATTGAAACTTGGACGGGAAGCAATCTAACGGGAACAACAGTATACAACGGTCTACCAACGTAGAGCCCTACGTAATTTAAAGAACAAACAAGCCCCGCTGCTGGGTTTACCTCTACTGCAACAAACTCTTCGTCGTCGCTTTAACTTACTCATTTGTCGTTTACTATCAAACACTTATACGTATAGAACTGCCTTCCGATTGTTTCGTATCCTTGATTAAGAATTGAAGCTGGATTCTGAATCTTACGCGTTTTAAATCAGTGTTGTGTGTTTCTAATTTCCGAGAGTTGCTCTCTAGTTTAGTACGAAAGTTTTTTTTGTTTATATTCTATCTCTGTAAAATAAATAAAAACATCATAAATATTGTTAAAATGAAAGTATTTGAAGGTTACAGGTCAAGTTAAAATTGTCATCGTTATCAATAAAACAAACACAAATTTGATATTAAAACAGATTTAGAAGCCAATCGACGTGGTAAGTCTGTTGGTATATGTAATTCCGAGGCTCAAAAAATGCTATAACAGCGTAGATGAGTTCGGCTCAAGCGAAGCGTTACCAAGCCCAGTTAATCCTGTCTTCTATATTATTGAATAAATTTCTCTCCTGACGTACTTCTGCCATTTTATATCGATTTAATGTATTGGAAAAAACCAGGCCAACGCTATGTTTCACGTAACAATGTAAGGTTGTTTAAGTCAAAGTTGTAATTAGAAGTGTTAAAGGAATGACTCCGTGTTTAAATAATAGGTAATCCTATTAGCAATGCGTTGAGCGTTATATTAGGAGGCAGGCGAGGGGCGGCAAAGCGGTGCGATGTTATTGTTATGATGGCATAAAGTGAGCCATGTATCTAGTACAACGCAGGTGGCGCTAACTACCGGCAGTGTTGTGGAAACTGTCGACACTGCGACAACTCGAGACACGGATGTATCTACACACCATACAATGTAATGTTTCACGGTTTGCTGATGCGCAAGTTAGGAGCTTTTACTTGAATAAACTCTATTTTATGTAAAATAAAACGTTTTGTTCTGGCATTCTAAAGTAGCTACCTACTTACTAAACTTACATTTTAGCGTATCGTAGTTTTGCCGGCACATTTTGTGTTCTAAAATGATCTGATGAAAGAAACATTAAGCAATATACATAATGGCATACTACAAAGATTGCAACTATAAGCTGGTAGTGACATGTAACGCGTCCCTTCCTCGGAATATGCTACGTCATCCCACCCGAGAGCGTCACAAAGCGATTAAGGGATTAATCAAATGAATGGGCAGCAGCTTCCACCTGTAGGTACACTGATAACATCTTAATGTGAAAGCCCGGCTTGTCTCAGGCAACGTTGTCAGATACACAAATGGATGATGGACCAAAGTCATAACATTTTTTAAAACTCCTTGTTGTTATCTGAGGGCACGGCAGTGCCCCTGCCAAGTCTCGAGCAAAACGGGCACGGCCGTACCATCTTTTCTCGAAGCGATTCGCGGCTGTTTCGCCCCCCCTGTATCTTCGACGTGGACAAAGCTAGGAGTTTAGCTTTTCGGGGAATAATAGTAGGCATTAGAACAAGCTTAAGTTCGAAATTACATGCCAATTGAATTAATGGTTTAGGAGTTACGGTCGATCAAAGTTACACCATTTTGTCACTCACTGACTCACTGACAGATCATCAAAAATCTAAGGTACTTCTAGCAGACTTAGAAACTTCAAATTTTGCACCAAGATAGGTCCTTAGCCACATATAAAGGAAAAATTATAAAAACATTAAAAAATAATATGCCATAGAAAACAATTTTATATTTGCGGTTTGGCAAGAACATTATGTATGGATTTTGACTGCATTGTTAACTTTGTTCGTTGTTTAAGTACCTATTCAATTGGATGAATACATACATAGAATAGAAAAGAATAATATAAATGTAATACACAGACTATCATTAATACAAATTAATACATAAAATTCATAATTCATTAAATTAATAAAGCTAAAACTCCATTGTATTGCGATAAATATTGTATGCGCGCTCGAT
Organism: Trichoplusia ni; assembly: GCF_003590095.1. Classification (NCBI taxonomy): domain Eukaryota; kingdom Metazoa; phylum Arthropoda; class Insecta; order Lepidoptera; family Noctuidae; genus Trichoplusia; species Trichoplusia ni. The sequence continues at coordinate 5,973,442 of NC_039485.1, forward strand.
AGATGGCGTTGTACGTGTCTGAATCGCGCTATGGTTTCGTTACAAAGCGCAGTCTAAGTAGTACTTCAGAATAATTCGATAATTTTCATTTGATAGCGCCACCTGTCTATGAAAAACCATTTCGAAACTAAAAAATATTGTAGTGATAATTGATATTCGGAGAACTTTACGTGTTATTTAGTTTAGTTTAGCTATAGTTTGTAAGTTAGTAGATATATATATGCATATATATATAAGTTTAAGCTTGTTTACATTAGAAGTAACGAAGTCTCAGAGAAGAAACAAAAGAGATAGAGATAGAGAATGGGTTCTAAGCAAAGCAGTAGCTGAAGTCCTAGAAATTATGACACCTAAAAAAAAAGAAAGAAATACACTTACAAAAAATAAATGAGATCCCACCAAAAACATTAAATGTAAAAAAATGCCAAGTCTCTCGATGCAGTCTTTCCATCGTAAAAAGTTTTGAGATCTCATAGAAGCCAAGTCCTATTCAAAATATTTTGTAGTTATAAATCAACATTTAGTAATTGTATCAATAGTTTTCTTTATATTATAATTATAGTGACTTGGCAATGAGCACAAATTAAAAGCTGCTTGATGCCTGGAATTATGTGCAAATGTTACTGACGAGACCAGTGATCAGATTATTTGTTATGTGTGAATCATGATGGTCACTACCGACTACATGCTCCAATACAATAATTAAGAATACCTTACGGGCCATCGCTTTATGAAAGTAAATGAATCGAGAGTACACTAAGACTGACTGCCGTTGCCGAAATTCGGTTGGGACGACACGGATAAACCAAAAGAAAATTAATTTTGTGATATTAATGTTTACGCATGCGGTGTGTGTAACTTTCAACTCCTACAAATATGCCGTTTTATTTGTTTCTTCTTGTGCTCATTGCCAAGTCACTATAATTATAATATAAACAAACTATTGATACAATTACTAAATGTTGATTTATAACTACAAAATATTTTGAATAGGACTTGGCTTCTATGAGATCTCAAAACTTTTTACGATGGAAAGACTGCATCGAGAGACTTGGCATTTTTTTACATTTAATGTTTTTGGTGGGATTCAAATCTATCGTGTATGTGTAATTAAGAAAAGCTTGGATGAGTATTTAAAATGTCATCATTTGTTTTCTTCGCTTGACTTGAAATAAAAGCTTAAATATATTTTCAGAAACCTCACTTAAGATGTTTAAAAACCATTTTTTACGACGATACTTTATTACGACAAAACTTTTTTGCTACAACTTACATTCTACTAATATCTATTAATCAGTCCTATATTTTCCGGAAAGGTATTAAAACTGTTTGTCTATAATGCTATATAGGTAGTTATATCTTGTAAGTAAAACCAAATCACTTACTGCATAATATGAAGAAGCATGTTCCCGACGAAACATTTGCGTACACAGTTCGCTATAATTTCGTTTCCGTTGTTTACATTTCACTTGGCGTATAAAAGTCGAGGCATCTCATTCTTAGGCTTTTTCGTCTCACAGCTACATACTTTATAACTTTCTGAGAGACTCTTTGCTGTAACCTAAAGTCTCAATAATGTTCAAGGTACTGAACATAAATTCCAAGTTTTGTACCAAAATATTGTTCTAGAACGTACGTGGCCATAGTTTCGTGAGCTGTAAGTAATTTTATTTCTTTTGTTCACGGTAATTTGTTAGGTTTTATTGTAATTCGTGTTGTTCCGGAATTCATAGAATTTTTAGAGTTCGCTTGTGATACAGTCAATGTTTTTCGCGTTAACTAATTTTATTTACTAAGTTTACGTTGTTCTAAATCTGACACTATTAATTTGTCTTTATGGTTTAAATTTAATCGTTAATCCTTAAATATTACTCTTTACTACTCACTCTACGTAACTTCAAAAGTTTCGGTTCTTTTGCAGGTACACGTGGTCATAGCTCCAACATGTAGAGACCTAATTGAAAAATTTATCTCAAATAAGATCTATCATATTATTATTATTAGTTATTACCTTGTTTTGGGGTGAAACATCCGTGATATTGTGTTTACTTTGACTAGTTAGTTTGTGGCTCGACTAAGGTACTGTATTCCAGTTAATACACGCCAGCTGTTGCACAGATTTGTCTCGGCGTGAATGTTAAACCGACGCCGACGGGCACGCCTTATTTATGTTAGCACATACAGCTTGATTACATGTTACTACAATAATGTAAGATGTATCGCTTACATGAAGCTTGTTTCATAACGTTCCCATTTCAGAAGTGGAAATCTAGGGACGTAGCGTATGTAGTCTAGTAATCAGGCATATGCAGGATTTTTGCTGATAATCCAGACTTGACTAAAGCAGCTATAACTCCACCGCAGACGGCTCAGCGTAATTCCTCCAAAGCCAGTTCTGCGTCCCAGTTACACCTGGCGCTGCGGGCTAGGAATACGTCGTTTATGAAATAATTTTGTTAAAGAATATTTCCTTTTTTGTATGTAACTTTGTTCGTTATTTTAAGTAGGCACCAGGTGGCGTTAACAGGCGGCGTTGCAACGGAAATTGCCGTCGGTCGGCCTCGTCGTGGCGGCGGCAGGAGGGAAACTCGCCTCGAACCGCACCGCCCACACCAGAATAGGTCCTTGTTAATTGTCGGCCAACACAGAAAACAATTAGAAGCATTCAAGTGCCGCAACGAATATTTCATTCATTACTTAGATTAAATCACGGCCTACTTACGTAACGTGCTAAATTAGATATAAGTTCGCAATGAGATTTTGTTTGGACTGTGGGCTTGAGGAACTTTGAACTGGATTGTACTATTAATTATAGACTTTTAGAAATAATCATTCATTTAAACTTTTAACAGTTTAACTATCGATTTATACTACAGCTTTTATTTACGAATAATAATATGTTTCTGGTAACGTAGTCGTAAAATGCGAAATTACGTCCAGAATTATTTTTTATTGTTTCGTACTAATTACATAAAGTCCATGAACTACAGCCTACTTTTTACTACTTCACCAAATCAATTTCGCTCCGCTTTCTGATCGAGAAAACCACATGTTCAATTACAATACAGGAAAACTTCTTAAAAGAAAACGATGATGCTCAATTTTTTATTTGGCACGAACATGCTTTTGTACTTATAACAACAATCGTGTGTAACAATACTTTGTAAAACAAAAGAAACTGCCACATCAATTTATATCAACCGGGAAAAGCTAAACAAATGAATATCACGCGTACAAATGAAATGAAAAGGGAGACCTTGGCTTCAGAGCGTTTAATGAACTTAAGCTCGAGGAAGGTGGTGAGGTTTGACGTTGCATTAGCGAACAATGGACGTTGAAACTAAAACTAGAGCCGCCTTTATCTTCCCAATTGTTATAAAACACAAAGCGGCTAACTAGTTGAAAGCTTTCGGCAGGGCGTTTACGGCGGCGGTTTGTGGCCCGCACAGCTATCGATGTAACGGCCTCGATGGCACGAATGATACACTTAATACCCATTATGTACTGCATTGTGCAATTGAACATATTCCGAACGTAGAACAATGAGTACTGTGACCGTTGCGTCTATTACCTGTAAGGATTCCGATCCGACTAATTATCACTTCTATAATTACGTCACTATAATAGGAATGGAGCCGATAATTATATCATTAGTCCTTCCATTGTCCGTTTCATGTATTTAGACCCAGATAATTACACATGAATATGAAAAAAAAGTCACAAATTAACTATTGAGTTTATTTATTTCTGAGCGGATATTATATTTCAAGCAAAACAAATTAAGAGCAAACCGGTCAAGTGATAATCGAACACGACTCAAAGGATTCCGTACAAGAAAAAACAAATCGAGTAAAAAATTCAAGCGTACTCCCAAATTTATTTATGACCGGTATGACCGTTGCTATTTTTGGATTCTTTCTATCTCGATCTTTATTTTAGTACCACTTTTTTTCCATTCGTCCTGATAGCGGTATCAAAATAACCCAATCTTCGAAAATTTCAATTGTCTAGCTATCACAGTTCATAAGATAACGGACAAAGACTGCGGATCCTCAGTTTTACCTTCTGGGTACGGGACCCTAAAAATGTGAGAGTAATGTGGAAAAGTAGAAACAAAATTAAAGTAAATATTACAGGCAACGTTTGTTAATACCTCAAAGTAAGCTAAAGCAGTTTGTGCTAGTTTTTGGTTGCCATAAATAGAGCAACGAGCGATGTTTTCACTCTCAATTCGCATTTTTAATTTGTTCAAATAAAATATTAAAGTGTGTAAATAAAATAATAAAATCAATATATAGACGTACTTAGGTACTTTCATTTCTACTTTAGCAGAGAGAGAGTTACAACTTCAAAACATTTTCATGCTAAATGGAGGAAGGTAAATGGCGAAAATGTCGATAGCCATTTTATTTTCAACATTTTAGATTGCTTTATTTTATAAGAATCTAAATAATTAAACTTATTAAAAGTTATAACAGCGTAAAACTGACTGGCCTGTTGGCCTAGTGGTGTGCTCGATCCCCACCCGGGACAAACGTTTGTGTGATAGGTATTCACAATCATTTATTTCGGTATCTATAGTACGTATTTTTTTTAAATATATGTTTTTTTATCGATAGACTAGTATAGTATATTATAGTTTCATAAAACAAGCTTTGCTTAGTTGAGGTCTAACGTTGTGTGTAAGCTATCGAATCTTACATTTCAAACCAAATAGTCAATCTTAGAAATTATATCGATGGTCATAAAAGTCCCACTTCAATAGACCTGAATGAAATTAGTTTGGTTAGCTTATATTTGTATTCCAAATACGTAAATTCTCCAGATAAGATTCACTCGTGTATACAGCTGCAAATGGAGCTAGCGCCTGCATTTTAGATTACATAAACGCAATAAACTTTAGGATAATTGTACGTCTGTGTTGTAAACACGGCTTAAGACTTAGTTGGCAACTCAAACGGAGATATTTCAAACCCGAATCCATACCTTGCAACTTGGTGAACAGAATAGAGTAATTGCTTAAGAGCTAAACTTGGAAATCAAGTGCATACCCGAGTTTAGTTTCAAGTAATTAATCTATGAGGTGGTAGCAATTGTCGGAGTCATCCGTCAGTCTTAAGCCGTGTATTGAAGTCGACGTTTCGAGGCGAGGCGTCATGTAATTCGGTTACTCTCTCCCACTTCCAGTTAATTGAATACGTCTACCACACGGCTGAGAAGCCAGAAAATTCGATTCGTGCTAATGTATGTGGTAAACATTCTTAAGACAAATAAGAGGCCTGCTTACTTTGTTTTATAAATGTAAACAAATGATGTCACGTTGATTGAGCGTCTGTACTGATTTGGATTTGATTATAAGCTGTAGGATGTATCATCTAATTTTAAGCAAAATATTGGTTGTTGAAAACCAAAATTTGTTGTGTATTATGATAATTGTGCATTGGAAAAGCACTGTTTACTTGAAGTTATCGATATGCGGTTTTTTAGAGTTTTTAGGATTCCGGTCACAGCATCTTAATAGATGATTGTTACAGCTCCTTTAAACTAAATTTCTGCAGCGTCATCGATGACTCTAGCATTTCTTACCACAACGGTCGTAGATACAGCGTGATAGGTGGTGATCGGGCCCGACGAATACTTTGATTTGATAAGCTTTGGTATAAATACCAAAAAATGGGAAACACGCCAGAACAAGGCCAAAAAAGCAACATTATATTAAAAATGGATCGCTAAAGACGACGAAGACTGGTTCAAAAATTTTAAAATAATAAAGCAGTAAAATAGTTGAGCAAAAATAATATTGATTTTCCTGCGTTATTCGAAACACATAACTGTTGGTAAATTGTAGGTGGATATTCAATATGTATTTATACAAGTTTCTCAAGAACCATCTAACACTACTTAAGTTTCAAATGTCTGCAATACAAACATAAAAGATAGAACTATAAAAACATATCCACATTATTATCTATATAAAATACATAAAACACCGTGCAGCATACAAAATCTACATTGTAAACAAATATTCTTATACTAAAATGTGTAAATAAATATTGATATGCTGCGAGAACGTTGTAAAAATATTTTGAAGGGCTTCGATGTTTTATGAATTATAGGATACCAAGTCCCCACGTGTGGGGTTGTAACACGATCTTTACAACGAATAGGTACGTAAAAGGATAAAATAAATAACGAGCCAGTTTTAAAGCTATACAATGTATCAAAGGCTAAATTAATGTTTTACAAGGTTTTGCTATAAAAACACTAAACCATATTTGTACATAAAGCTCACGGAAACGAGTTCATATTCTATCGATATTATTGATTTTCATACAAGCCATTTGTATAGGACAGTTATCCGTGAAAGAAAATAATTCCTGGAATTTCCACTCGTGTCGAACAAAAGGAAATCTCGGATAAGGCGGCGTTTTTAATAAAAAATATGAGTGAATTCGTTATGATACGCTCTGTGGAGAACGTAAACAAACAGTCGCCTGAATGTGTACTACTATGTAGATTCGTGAGGCAATTGAATTATGGTAAAACGTTTGCCATTCGATGTATTCTCATGGTGGCAATATTTCATGTTCGATACGACAATACCGCCACCTGCCCGCCGCTACGAAACTCGTACGTTCTTTGCGATTTGAGATCAAAGTTTTTATCGTAACTATGTTTAAACTTCAAGCTTTGAATAACAATGATTTGCTTTTCTAAAACGAGCTTTTTGTGTAAAGATACAAGCAATTTGAAGGAGATCTAACGGTATCTGTTATTCAAAGCAATCGAAAATTTTGATTATTGTTGGCATAGAAAAGTAAAAAACGTAAATAAAAAGACAATCTAAAGGATTCAATAAAAGTGGATGAAAAACTTTGTTGTTTTTTTTAAGCAGACCAATAATGTCAACCTTCAAATGTCCAACTATTAAGCGAAGTCCTTCTTGCATATATGTAGAGAAGAATAGAATCTAATATATAAAATTCCCGTGTCACGATGTTAGTTACCGTACTCCTCCGAAACGGCTTAACCGATTTTTACCAAATTTATATGCGCATTCAGTAGGTCTGAGAATCGACTAACATCTATTTTTCATACCCCTAAGTGATAAGGCTTGCTCACACTAAAATTATTTTTTTTTGTTTTTATTTTTTTATAATGTGGCATTAGAAATACATAAAACTAGAAAAAAAAAATCTGCAAATAACGTTTGCTGGGTCAGCTAGTAAAACATAAATCTCATCGCTTCCGCAATTAAATTATTTTCTCCCTTTTCTGAGATACAGATTATATTATGAAGTATCCCTTTGATATCATGAATATTCATGAATAACCTAAATTATATTTTTGTTATAATAATTATTACTTATAACATAATGAACCTCGAAATAGGTACGGCTGTTTCCAGAGCGAATTGGAAATACATATTTTATTATCTACAGCTCGCCAACGTTGGGCCCGGAACGTTAATATTTGTCGATACACTGCAATACAATTTAAATTACTACCAGAAATTGGTGAATTATGTTCCGTTAGTCAGAAACCATACAAAATCAATATATTAATGTACCTAATTTGATTTCGATCGAAGATTAATTACGGAGCTTATATAAAAATACCCAATTTCTATTTGTAGATATGGGAATAATATTTAGGAATTTCACAATAGGTACTTTGTAGTGAAGCCATTACGTCGATAATTGAACTTATTTCGATAACGGGAAGGAAAATATTTATACGATTTTCTTTTATTAAATTTCTTTTCTATATTAGATAAGGCAGGAATTAGAATGAAGTAATTTACAAAAAAGAAAAGGTGGTTTGGACTGGTCTATTGGTCTATAGGTAGGTGACCTGGCTGGTATACCAGAGGCCATGTGTTCAATTCTCACCAAGGACAAATGTTGGTGTGCTGAGAACGATCATTTCTTCTATGCCCAATTTTTAATAGATTTAGAATTACTAGTAATTTGTCTAGTACTCACACTATAAGCTTCACTTAGTTTGATTCTAGATGGCGTTGTATAAAACTTTCTGTCAAAAGATGTTTATAAAAGGCGACATTGACTAATGGCCAACAGACACCTTAAACTTCTTAATTACAAAGAAATTTTATTTAAACACGCTAAATTAAAAAGCTATAGAAACCTAATCAAAGATCTATAGTAACCTTTCATGTCATTGAAAATTTGAAAGAAGACTTATACATGAAGAGGCACCCACTACAAAATTAATTATGTTACGCGGTATATAATATAAAACGTGATACTAATGCTGGTGGCAAGAACACTAACTGGTATTAGAATGGGAGTAGTGGAACGTCAGTCAGGTAATTTGGAGGCGGTTCTTCTTATACTGGACAAGAGATAAGAGGTAAGCGGGCAATCGCGAGTTTGCGTCATGATACGAGGTATTGAGTGACTAATTACACTTGACACCAGAAATGAAGTAATAAATACTTACACTAACTTAGAACGTCAAAGTGTCCTGGGGGAACTGTTGTCACACCACAGGCAAGAGATTTTTTTCCTTTAAAATAGGTAATGCTAGCTAGCGATGCTACGTAACGCAAAGAAGTGGTGATTCAGAACCGGTTTCAAGGTGTCGCTAACTCTGAGGTCCCGGGTTCGATCCCCGGTCGGGACAATGTAAAAATTCACATTTCTACATTATCTCGGGTCTGGGTGTTTGTGGTACCTTCGTTGTATCTGAATTTCATAACACAAGTGCGCTTTAGCAACTTACTTTGGGTTCAGAACAATGTATGTGATGTTGTCCTCATTTATTTATTATTTATTTAATATAGCAAGTTGAACCTTAACTCAACAGCATTAAACACAAGTAGGTACATCTCAGAGAATGTGACATAATGAACAGTGAATGAATCCGCGCTCGAACACAGTATGTCTTTGCCATGTTAACGTTAGTTGATTTCTTTCTGGTTAGTTCATTGGAAATACATGTCATGTTCACGTTTCGATTAAACCGTTTCAAATTCAAAAGATTAAGTCAAGTCAAAAGGTCGGGGCAGATAAATGCATCGCGCGATGAACAGGGACACAAGATGTACTGATGAAGGAACAAATACTAAAATGAAAATTAAATCTTGACTTTTCGAATATTCAATACATAAAATAATACTATAAATGCTTCAATTCTTAAAGAAAACCATTACCACGTTAACTCGTTTTGATTATCATCAATTTTCAAATTAACGAAAACGTAATTGTGTATTTGAAATAAGTTAATACAAATTTTACATTAATTTCGGATTTACCGGTGGGATCTGACAAGGTGAATAAAGTTCATTTAAATCCGTTGACCTTTCTGGAGTGTTTATAATTAAGTTCAACACTTTAATAATAACTGAATTCGGATTTCGTCGACCATCCATTCATACTTTTACTTCAATTTAAACGAATATAAAGAATAACAGATTTTATTGCAAGCTCTGATTAATATGTTCGTTCTAAGAATTTTATTTTGTTCTCTTAGACCACTACGTTTGAACTATTTTAATTAATAATTTCTAGATATTTAGTTGCCTTTTTCTGTCATATGTATTGAATAATGGCGAACATTTTATGAATATTACATACTTTGTAATTTTATTACTTTAGGAACATTATAAAGGACTGTCCTTAACTAACTCGTGATTCACCACCGCTGCGCCGTCAAAACAGTCTGAAGTCAAGTGGGAAAGACATTTATCTAGCAGTGGGCATAAAATATTAAAAAAAAAATACCATCATGATTAAGAGATGCCTTCAGCTCCGCTTCGATTACCGCATACGACAAGCATTTGTATCATCCTTTAATACTTAGTCTAAAACTAGGTACTTTTGTGCACGTTTTTGAACCCTTCGCGACTTGTACAGGTGTAACCTTTAAGAATTAGCGAAAACTAGCTACTGCGTCCTAATTTACCATGAAGATGGATGTTTTTTCCTACAAACTCCCTCTCTGTATTTTCCCCCAAACCCGCTGTCGCTTATGTATTAGGCCAGCCAGTCCTAAGTGCTGCGGGTGCAGGAAGCCGCAGGCGCTTCAGCACGACATCATGTAGCGTAGCGTGTTACATACTTCGCACACCTCCACAGTAATTGAATCCATGTCTACTGCGATGTGGTGCCGTGCAACCTTCAACTTCCCATTATCTTTCTTCACTTGTGTTGGAACTATTTCACTTTCTGACCTCTTTTGTACTTTGTTTAAAGGTCACGCTTTATAGTCTTGTTACCGATTCGCTCATTTAGCTTTTGAACTTAAAAGTTGAGAATTTGTAACTATTTTTGTTTGTGGAAGCGAAGCGGTAATCTTTTTATATTTCGCATTCTTTTCATAACCAATAGTATTATGTAGTGATATCTGTTCTTTGTTAATAATTAATTACAGGAACGTACTGTTCCTGTAATTAATTGGTTAAATTTTTGCACACAATTCATAATTAAACCATATCACTCACTTCTGTTTTACGTTAACAAACGCAAGCTTCGTTAACAGTGACAACGTTAAGCCAAACTGATGATGAAACCCACTCAACGGGCCAACTAGCGACTCTAAACCAATAAGCCAGTTCATTTGCTTAGTACAGCCAACCAACTACTACAAAATGCTTCAAGCGTCCAACGTATAACTCGTTATTAAATGGAGCATGGTGGAGCGTTTACTACGTTCAACTTGTACCATTTTCCGCAATTGGTAGGTACATATATTTTTTACCAAGACTAAGGCTATTACATTGCTGCATATTTGCTTTAACTCTACCGGTACATGAATTGCCAATTTAATCACTAGAAAGAGTACACAAAATCGTCAGGCAAGTTCACTGCAAGCATCGAATATGTCCAATGAAAAACAAAAATGGTTTCGATACTTTTGCCTTTTGATATTTTTAGGACTACTTCAATAAATTGAACTGATAAATTAATTAATTGCTATTTATAAAACGTGATGTCTATTTTTATTACAAAGAAAGAAGAAATATCCCGACGTAACATAATTTGTTTTTCTCCTGAAGTCTGATAAACCGCACTAAAAAATGATTATATCTACCTATATTATTTTGCAATTTTTCTTTTCAGGAATCAATCAAGTGTTTCTTAAATACAATTGTTTCTTACAACTTAAAACAAGTTCCACTGATCTTATTATTTTAGCTTTACCCAGACTAGTGAAACAACTAAGACAATCTAAATTCCGCGTAGGTACCGAAGCAGTCAAAAGTTAGTTCATAATTAGCATAATTCTTGATAGGTTCGTGGCATTTCAGATTATTGCACTGCTATCAGACTCCTGACTTCGCAATTTACATAGCCATAACAATCATTCAGAAAACACCCTTACAAATGTAACTTATTAAAAAAGTATCTTAAAAAGAAAACATGTAAAAGCAATGTAATTTATTTCTTTTTATTTGAACTGATACGAAACGTTTTTTATGTAACCATTTTCAACTTTATTACAATCATAAATAAAAATAAGCAGAAAAAATAAAAATTGCCAATCGTCTAACAGCTAAGATATCCAGACAAAAATGTAGGTGTATCATAATATCTTGAAGCCAGACTTACACGGGGCTAATCGGCGTGGAACGAGATGACGCAATCGGATCTCTGAATGTATATCCAATTATTTACCTGTACGAAAGCACAGATAGAGTGTTTGCGAGTCGCTATGTAATCAAAATATTCTCAACCACATTCACCGAATTGAATTTTCTGTTCATCTCGTAATGGTTGGCTTTTATCCTATTTCCACAAGTAACGTGAAGGCGCCGTAGGTTAGCATTGAAACAGTCGCATTGAATACATTATTGGTATTGATTAAACGTTCTCATCTATAGTATCAAGCTCATTACTCACGTTCCAGATTTCTCTCAGGTTTAGAGTTAAGTGTTGATCATTAATTTCTAAACACTTCTGTGAATTCAACCATTGAAAGAAATGGTTCATTTATTTCATTAGAATGTTCTTGTTGTAAAAGTTTTTCCTATATTGAATGTTGTTGGATACCAATTGCCGTTTCGCTCAGAATTAAATAACTAGACTGGATACGAGTTCTTGTTTTTGCTGATAGGATTACTTACCGTTGATGGTAGAATGTTATAACTTAAAACTTAATTACTAGTTGTTAGACTTCTATAATTTCTGTAACTCACTTTTTAACATGACGTCATAAAACATTTTTAATACTGAAATTATAGGTACATTATTTCAAGTCATTTCAAAACGATACATGCTGTCATGGCATTTTTTGCGAACGCCCTAGAAAGGAGCAAAAAATATTAAATATTGATTTTCAATCAAATTGCTCGGACGTGCTGGACATATCTATAATCTTCTCTCACGACTGTAAACTTAATATTTTTCCACAACTTCCCACAAAGGCCCCATAACGAAGTGAAATAGCCAAATAAGAAGGTCTTAATGTCGCAGTTAGCTGAGAATTCTCCCTTGTGAATGCTGGGTCATTAGCGCTATGTTATTGCGAATTACCCGTAAGACTCGGCGCCCCGACTCTGGCAGTCACGTTTAATCTGAATTTTCCTTATACTATAGCTACTTTGTACTCTACATACGAGATTTTACGAATGCTCCAAAGCGTCTCCCATATGCAGAATTAAATTATAGTAATAAATTTAAAATGTATTCGGGCAATAGCCGAATGTAAAAGCCGTGTTTATTTGACCTACGTAAAAGGTTTGAGTACTATGTTAATTGCTATGCGACCTTTTTTGTGAAATCACTGCAAGTGCAACGAGTGTCGTATTAAAATTGGGGGTTTTAAACTGAGCTATACAGGTACTATGGTTGTTCCCAGCCAGACAACTGGATGGTATTGTTCATTGTTCAACACGTCGAACGATGAGAGCGTAAAGCGTATCCGTATTTAAATCACGTTAAAATGTTTTAAGCCTATGAACATTGTGAAAACGAAAGCTGATTTTAAATTACTGAACGCTGGCAGGCAAGTGGGACAAGGGTCTTAAAATCCATCACGCACGACGCCGATCTTATTTAGATAAGTAGCAGTCAGCTGTCGGAAGGCCACCCTGCTTAGTTCGCTTGACTGATTGCTGCTAATGAATGTCACACTTTAATCTTTCCGCTAAATCCTCACACCCACAAAGAATATCAATAACGTTACTTAGTCGATACAAATATACGGAAAATATATATATTAAATGCGGGGTTAAATATGTTATTACATGAAAATGTAAGAGATTAATGTAAACGTAAACAAACATACCGTTGGAGACATATTGTAGTCGGCTTTCGGCTTCGTTGAATATTTAAAGTAAACAGTCAAATTAATCACATACGATTTCTGTCAGCCACACAAAATTGCATTTAATTAGGTATAACGCGGCCACTCCGACCGCAGCTTGTTCAACAAGCCTACATAAATAAAGAGAGATTACATATGGACGATCTAACTGAGTGCGCACCGATGTCACCGCATTAAATAACACGTTTCACTGGTCGCATATAATTTTCAGTACTAATTTGTTCCAACTTCATTAACGGTTTACCAAAAATCTGATTCAATTTCTTTGATCTTTACTTGGAAACTTTTTCGATTTTGAATTCGTTACTAGAACATAGATATTTGTGTTGCTATCTCGATCATTCTTGTTTTGCTTTTGTGTTGTTAACACTGCTACTTTCCTTTGTTTTTGAAGATTTTCGGATTTCATGAAACCTTTAAAAAACTGCTAATCATTTTAAAATTTTAAAATAAATTCAAATACATGTTAAGCTACTAATTTGTTTTTATACTAGCTGTTGAAGAGACTTCTCTCCGTTATTTTAACATATTTCACTAATGCTCTAACAGTCTCATAACACTGAAATATTAAAATTATTTTTAATTAGCTTCATTTGAAGAATACTTTCTGACCTGAATATTTTAGTAACAATTCATTAAAAGATATATACAAGGTGTATTTATATGCCTCACAGTAAAAGCGTCCTAAAACACAAGAGTAGGATGTGCATCTTGGGATGCAGTTATGTTACCCATATGACCGCCAACAAATCTTGGGTACGTATATCCTGTAGCTCGCAGTTCTAGAAGAGGTATAAATTGCAGTTTACAAGGACTAATAAAGACCTTGTTACATGGTCCAACTGTAAGAATGCTATGCTAACAATAGGGATGATGACTGGCCACTGAGTATAAAAAATAAAAATCTATTTAAGTAGTTTCTCAGTTACATACTCAAAAAATTTTGGACAGATATTTTTACGATAAAAAAAATACAAAGATTATTTGAAAGTTTACCGTAGTTCATCACAAGCATCCACTCCGGATGCTTGTGATGTAACACTCTCGTACAATTTATACGTCACGTGTAAAGTGACACTTCGACTACAATCTTATTATAATAGGTATTCCATTTCTCAGAATTTCATTTAACCTTCATCATCAGAAACTATTTTAATTATATCAAAATGATAAAAATGTAATAAAATCTACTCTGTTAGTCAGATATGAATCTACGAAGATTCTGCAAACTTAATCTTATGGAAATTTTTATAGCACATGTCTGGAGCACCTACTTACCCTAGTTCCACCTTAGCGGTTTTCATTTGAGGGCATTTTTTGAGATGTGATTCTGAAATAATTGGAATAGAAAATCTTCTAGGTACTTACCTGCTTAGTAACTATTAACATTAATTAAAATAGTATTAGACATGAATTTAATGACGGAACACTAGACTCACTAATATTCAAACTTAATGACTGTTGTAAAAAACTTGGCTATGTTTTACCAGAATTTCTTGTTAAAAATATCAAAATACAGAAAAACCTCAAATAAAAAATATCAAGACTATACTTAAAATTCTGCAACGGATTAAAAAGCTTAAAATGAAATTGGGAAAAGCAGAGGAAGGCAAAAAGTGTTTCAACCTAGGATTCGGTGTAAACCATATTTACCATCAAACAGCTGGTGCATTTACATTTTATAGGTCTCAGTTAGTCAAAAGTTGTATAGTTGAAAGGCCAACTATAAAATTACCAAGTTACTGAAGTTGGAAACAGGCTTGCCGCAGGCTCGGATGTTTTATCTCCGGTCGCGTTTATTTGCTTTGAATGAAGTGTTATTTTTCACTGTTCTGAAAACAAACAACGGAATCAAGTGTCATATGAGTCTGCGTGGGCTTTATATTTATTTTTGTTTCGTTCCTTTTGTCGCAGCTGTTACCGATTTTTAAAAATTATGTGTTAATTCTTTCGTTTTCAAATTTTACATGTGTACAGACTACCTAAATCTCTATTACTTATCGAATTATTGTATGTTCGATGCCAACTCGTTACATAGGTATATCATTTTACGCCTTTCGATTTCCGTATAATCAATTATAATGGTTCATTATTTCCACTCTTTCGCAAATCACAAATCTATTAACCGACCTTTTTCTTAAGAAATAAATAAAAAAATCGAAATAGATATACATATATTACGAAAGACATATCTTACAGAAAAAAATATTATATTCCGTCCTACACCTCTTCGTATTAAAAAATAAACCAGTAATATATCCCAAAAGGTCTGAGTAGTTACCGTTAACATTTCTGGCAATACTCGGTGTCCCCCAGGGGCCTATCTGTTCTTCAATTTGTGGAGATCGCGAAGTACCTACGTCATCGTCCTTAGAAACATCGGAAATTTCCTCAGATCAAACGGTTCTTATCAGAGGTGATTTTGAAACATTTGTAAATACATAACAGCTTAAGGTAGAGACCTCTTGTAATATTTAGGAGTTCGTTTTAGAAGGAAAATGAGGTTCGTCTTAACATGAAAAAGTGTAGGTATTTTGAGACCTATAGATGTGTTTCTATGTATTCTAGATGTTATTTATATTAAATTAGTAATAATTTAGTTTGACAACAGACTGAACGACTTAGTCAACAAGTTAAATTATTATTACCGAAGATGCATTATATTCCGATGTTTCTTTAAAAATCAATTCTTGAAAAGTAATTTACAACAATTTTTCATAATTTTAGCATGCCTTTAAATAATAAAGTTAGTAAGAATGTCCCTTACAAACAATCTCTCTCAGTACCATATCATATAGTTTTAAAACAGATATTTAGCAACTATGAATAGTTTCACAATCCACGGTCTGGTTTCGATTCACCCGATCGGATATACTCGTGGCTTAAATGAAAGCGTATCGTGTTTCTAAGAGGATAGTGTGGCGCTAAGAGCAGCCTTTGAGTACCCACTGAAACCCGCAGTATGGAGTGAAAGAAAAACCGTGAAGGTTTATACCCTAAGGCCCGTATTTGTGCTGGAGAGAACGAAATTAAGACAAATAATTTGAGCAAAAAACCTGGTTAAGTTCAAGTCAAAATCTCCTGGCTGAGGGTTCCGTACAAATAGGCTGAAGAAATCAAATTAGTTACCCGACAAATACAATTGAAGGAACCCGAAAATGTATTAGTCACTTAACACATCAATGACCGTAACAAAAGTTGGTTAACCTCGATCTTTATTTTTAATATATGTTAGGCTATATAAAATCCGTCATGTGTCAAAAACTTTACCATCTAAGATACAGCCTGGTGGCGGATGGACGGACAGAGAAACACAGTCTAATTTCTTTAACTCTTATTCCCAAGTTATGGAAGATACATTTCGTGTTTAATACACTTGCTCAACATTTCCTAAATCTATCTGATAAATGGATGTCAATTTGGATACTTATCGGATTGTTTTCAAATAGTGGGTTAAGGAAACTGGTAAATATTAGAGATCGAAACATATTTTAATATACAGTCATGAATACGTTTTATGTTATAGCTGGTAATTAGTTATTAATTCCGATGTTCTTTACGTGTAAGTCAAAACCACTTTTATTTATTTCTCTCTTAAGTAAAAACCTTTATCAAGGCTTTTAAATAGAATCAAACATTTATGACAAAAAGTCAGAATGGCTAAATAGTAATTTGATCAATTTCTTTCGTAATGTATAAAGTTCATCATTTGAATATACCTATGAAAAAATACCTTAAACTCGAGTAAGTACAGAAAACTACGTATCCAATACGAAAATAGAGCCTACATGTGATGCTAACATTCGCCATAACTTCCGTTCTGTATTTATATACGTTCCGTGTAATAAATACTGTCAGACCAAAACATGGGTATTACCCACAAAACCAGATCCAAGCCAACGCATGTCAATACCGCTCCGATTTCGACTACTGTTAATTTGGGGAAATGAAAGGCAATGGTTTGGTTTTCGATGTAGGACATCCGATCCCTTTGGGAGTTCGTAGCTTTGTTAATTACTAGGCACCATACGTAAGCTTAGATAAAACCGAAAACGTTACTAGACACGTCTTCGTGTATGTGCCAATGGAATTAAACAAATGTTTGTGAACGGAGTGGGGTTTAATTAGAAGCTCAAACAAAAACGAAATGCCTGATCCGTATTAAAGGACATCTGGTATTACAGAGATTAGTAAACAAATGAATGTAGAACATTTTTAGTAATGTTGTGATAATGTTTAACTTCAGCAATACTCAAAATTAGTCCGTGAATTCATAACATCAGATTAATTTATAAATTAGCCAAATCTAATTGGTAAATAATATTATTAATTTAACCGGTAGCACAAAATAATTGAAACACATCACGTTATTTACAGAAAAACAGAATTTAAGCAAATATTCAATTCGAGGTAAATTAAACTATTTCGTGATTATACAATAAACACTAACAGGCTGCAAAACTAATCAACATTCCCACTGTAATTACGCTACTAAACTTTGCATAATAGCTAATAAATTTAGGCAAAGCATCCGCAAAACCTGCAGTCAGTACAACATACGTATACAAGCACAGTCTACATTACAAATCCAGTCTGAACAATTTAGACTTCTGGTAACTTTACAAAAGTCTTTTTAAAAACTTTTCAGCGAGATACAATGAATGCCAACGGAGCTCCACTTAAAATTTCCCCCAAAGAAATATGTAGAGTTCTACCGTCTCAAAAGGCGAATTCGTCGTAGGAATCTCGACGGCTGGTTTAATTAGCCGTTTTAATGAATGTCGAGGCACGTACGCTGTAAATGCGGCCCATTACCTGCGTAATTCACGCAATGATAACAAAGACGCGGGCCCCGAGAAGGCGCCATCTCGACGACAGCGAGCATCACTACAATACCCGCTTTTCAGTATTTTTCAAAAATATTTAAATTTCGAGTGAATATAATTAGACGCAGCGATAAGAGAACCTAGTAGTTACGTAACTAGTAATAAATGTTCTGCTGTAAGGAGGTCTGTTGTACATTTGTGTACTTTTTGGAAGCAGTTGAAAGTAATAAAAACTAAAATACCACTTCACAAATTGCCTTTCAACGGTCATTGAGAGTATTCGAGGATGATCGCAGATGTGTGTTAATGGGATGTTTTTCCTTAAGTATATATTATGCCATTATCTTATTTCTTTTTGGGGGAAACGCAAAGATGATGCATGCGCACATATGAAGACTCTGAGGTCATATCAAGAATATTATTTATAATTTCCGATTACTAACTATTGAATTCAAAAATGAAATATTAGCCTTGTTTTGTAAACAAAGTAAAAATTACGTAGGTCTATCAAGATTGTAGATATTTAAGTTGCAAAAGCTGCGTACAAAGCATTTTTCCTTAAATTAAATTATGTTTCAGAGAATAAGATTGCTTTACATTACAGGAAACGGAATAGCGATTATCACATTTACGTCTTAATGTTTCTTTAAAAGCTTTTCATATTTTCGCTTATTTATGCTAATCTAAAAGTCGGGAGCAATAATATTGAAAAAATATGGCCGTCGGAGACACGGGTCTCCATAAAACGGCATAAGTGGGGCAAACTTGAAACATAATTTAGCTGTTTGAAAACTTGTCTTTGCTCTTAGTTGATATTTTTATTGTGGGCTTTTATCACATGTGTCATGTGTCGATATCCTTTTTATTGTTTCAAATGCGACTAATGACGTCATTTGTCTTTAAATGTTCTTTTATCTGCCTAACTGTTTTTAAACCAGTTTTCATATAACATGAGACCAGAAATATACACGTGTTTTACTAATGCGACTCCTTACTTACCACATCAAAGAATTTCCTACAAAATAACCATGTGAAATGTACATAAACACTTTAACTTAGGTACTTTACCAGTTTGTTTTTTCACACATGCTCGGGGCCGTTTATACGTAATGCTCGTCGCAAATTACAGTACTCGTTAAGTACTCTGTTGTAAGAATTAAGTGAGCAATAACACATCGCTAACGAGTGCTCAGTCTGAACTCCACCGACTAAACGTGACAAAGGGCCGTGTCGCCTCTTGTACGAGCGCTCATGAAGGTACTTCTATTATATCCCCGTATCACTTATTTGGCAAATTTTGTTTAAATTATAAGCTATTTATTTAAAGTTAAGATGAGGCAGATTTCGCATGTATTTTCTATTTGAATTCATATTACATGAACACTATTGATTGAAAAATAATGAGGGGTCACTTGATATGAACTTTAAATAAAATTGATTGAGTCAAAAAGTTTGTAACAGAGACGCAGCGTGCTGTGGAGTTTGTGGTGCCATTACTTCTGAACAGCTGATGTCACGGGGTGATATCTATAAATGTATTTGGAGACTTTAAGAAAGTTACTTGAAAGTCTATTTTCAATTAATTATTTTAGGCTTTTCAGTGTTCCCAGAATTGCTGTGAATTACTGGATTAACGTGTTTTAGTGTGTCAGCAACACTTAACTATCATAAGTTAATATACACATACTTATAATGCCTAATGTGAACCAGTCCATATGAACACAAGGTTCTTTCTTAGTTTACTCAAAGCATGGACTATCTTGAAAGTACCTAAGTAAAAAAGTAAAAAGAATAGAGTATATAATACTGATTATTTTCACACCCACGTTTCCAGTATTTTAGGACATTCAAAATTTAATCAAAAAATTTCGAAGCCGCGCGGCTCGAGGCACAAATTAAATATTCGGTAAAAGCTGCCAAACAAACTTTTCGTAGACTTTTTAATGTTTCTTTTAAACGAAGATTTAACGAAAAAGTAATGAATGCACAAAATGAGTTCTCACCATTGAAATCTCATTCAACAGTGATTATTTCTTTATTGTACTTTATTGAGATTTTATCCCACATCTTCACTTCGGCCATTTCAATACTATGCTCTCCGTGATATTATCATATTATCAGTAATTTCGTCATGCATCACAAGTAGATAGTTTAGTAATAAACACGACATTAAAATATTAAGTAGCCATCAACTCGCGATTACTAGGTAACCCATTTCTTGAAATTCGTAACTATTTCTAAAATAAATTTCGCGAATCCAGCCGAAAAAATATATGGATACATTTTAATTTTATTTCTGTATCGGCTTAACCGCCTTTTCGAAAACATAATATAATATTCGGCTCCGTAAAAACATTCGTGCGAACGTGACTTTATAAAAAATATTTTACCCGAGTCTAGGAGTCAGCGTATGTAAAATTCATAACAGTGAACGCACCAAACGGACAAAATCCCTGGTCGGCCATGTTTTGCAGAATGTACGTTTAACACTGTCGCACCAGAGACTGTGGATACCTATGTATGTAACAATAGCTGAATTCAGACTTACCCGAGTTAATTGGACTCTATATTGAATAGTCCAGATACCGGATATTTTGAATATATGCCAGTGCTACTTACAGTATTTTATACGTCAGATTCGTTTTTGAATTTTTAATTTACATTCCACAAGTCACAGTCGGCTGTTTTATATTAAAGCCTTTTCAATCAGCGGTGACACGGTATAGGATATTTCTTTTAATTTTATTCTGTGTTCTTTCTGTTTTTTTTTCGTCTTTATTTTTAAATTACATCGGGGCTAACATGGAGTGAAAATGCATTCTTTTTTAAAAAACCTTACTTTAAAAATAGTTCAAAATATTTCGAAACAATTATTGTAACACAATTTCGATCTTGATTGAGCGCATTATATGTACTGCATGTGTCATTCAATTTACGATTCATCATCACATCAAAAAATCGTTGTGACTTCACTCGGGAAAATGGAATTTAACAATTTTGACAATAATATCACGTAGCCACAGTTCCCATTGCGGCAGATTTTATCTACCACGTTAACGAAAGAAGTTCTTTGCATAATGCAAATCTATTGTTACCTGGGGAGAAAGAACAATTAAAAATGTATGTAATTATATTAAAAACTTCACAATGGACTTTTAAATTCTACTGTTTATGTTATCGCGTAAAGAAATCCACTTAATCTTAACAATGAAATGTTTTTCCTACTTTTATCAAAGTTCTTGAAAGGAATGAAAATGAAATTAGGTATCCAGTTGTCGTCCTAGGTAGAATGCCTTATTCTTCTTTGCGACTACAAAGCACCTAGATATAACCTAATACCAAAGACTGTTTAAGCTGTAGAAATAATAATGTGTGATTATTGTCGTGGGTGCATATTTTCAAATGAACTAGAAAAAGCTTACAACTACTACTTCTTTAAAAATGGAAGCAGAAGTGCATAATAACATATTTATGTTTATTGTGCATAATAACTACCTCCGGTTTCTCACTAATCACTGACTTAAAATTAAATAAGTACCTATAGGTACCTACACTTATTCGTTTTTCAAAGTTCATTGTTTTCTTTCTTTTCACATTTGTTATGTAGATGGCTGATTAAAAGTGTCATGGTTAATTAATCAATCAGCCTTCCGGAAACCGGACGTACGTAATGTTTGTTGCGTCATCTTCTTTGTATAGGTAGGTAGACTAAGGCCCGATTTTTCAATCGTCAGATAACTTTTATCTGAGGGATAAATATGGCCGTTTGACATATTTTCTATACAAAAGCTGTCAAAACGTCAAACAAATTCGTCGAATAAAAGTTATCTGGCGATTGAAAAATCGGCCCTAAGTAATTTAAATTACTTGCTGAATGAAAAACCAAACCTATTAGCATATAAGTATTAAAGTATATTGGCTTGCAATAAAAAAATAGGAAAATTATCTGGTTCTTTTACTATTTTTCCACTGTGAATACAGTTATTTTCTACCTCGAGTTAGTCGTTGGTACGTCATCAACAGTCCGTTATATTTTTAACCGCAAATCATAAAAGGAAAAAATAGTCTTCATTCCATTTTCAATTTCTCGTTCACTGATGGATTGCTCGCTGAGTTCTCTAACCTTTTAAGCCAATCGAATGAAAAATTAAATATCTCAATCTGAGAAATAATTTCCAGAACGCTAGATTTTTGTTCAGATTAAAAAGCAGTTTTGAATAAAATATCAAAAGGTTCAATTGATTCTCGCGTTACCTACTATAAATTGTAAAATCAAAGGTCAAGGAATATAGAATATCGTTTGCTTTAGAAAAATACGCATACAAAATTTGCTGACGTAGGTACCTATTGAGTAGTAGTAGGTAGTGTAGGTACCTACTTAAAAAAGAGAAAAACTCAGTATAAAAAGGCGTGATGTAAAAGTAAAGCAAAAATAAAGGTATCAAATTTAATATGCAAATTAAATAAATTATCTATCCTTTATTTTCGATAAGTATGTGTAATAAGACACACAAACATTACCTAAATATCTACCTCTAGTATGAGATTATTCCCTTACTTTTAAGTCTTTAAACAAATGGAGTATCGTCACATGCTACTACTTAACATGTTGTTTTGTGTTGGAAGTGACACTGCAATTGTACGTAAAATACAGTGTGTATGCAACTTAATATGGTGCGACTAGCAAGGCTTAAAATAGATTCTAGAAATCTCTTTCGAGGTGCAGTAACATTCGATTCTTATAGGTATTCCACAGATTTTTGTAACCGAATATTGTCTTACGATAGTTGTAGCATGTCTCGCATTCATTTCTATTACTTTAATCAAATCTATTAATCGTTTATTTCAAATTTTCAAATCTAATTACGGTAGATAGGCACAGTAGGCCTTAAGCAGTCGGCTATAGGTACATATATAAACAGATCATGTAAGTTTTTCATGCTACTTGTATCCATAGAAACCCCTTAGCCACAATTATTTCTTTAAAATAAATTATTACAATTCATTGTGGCCCTACAAACAATGAGCAGAGCGGCTAACGCCATCTGTTAATCAGCTGTTCAAACTATGTCAGAATTTTACCAACAGTGTTACTATAAAACATTATTATAAGCAATAAGGTTAGTGGGTAAGTTAAAACATAATTTATATTCAACGTTATGAATGAGTTAATATCGCTAAAACTTTATTTGGAAAACACGTATTTATATAGGAACGATTCTAATTATTATTTTTATTCATACCTAAATGAATGACTTTAACTTTTGACAAGCAGTGACTTATAGACTTATGACATTCATGACAGGGACAGTTCATTGCCATAAAATCTGTCGATAGCGTGTTGTGTGATTATCATCCGATATTCTTATTATATCTAAGTTGGTAATCGTATAAGTCAACAATAAACATGTTTCAGTATTTTCTTGCTTTTCTGTTAATTAATTCGTGTTATCAAAGTTTAGGAGTACCGCTACCAGCAACTGCTCCAAATCATTTATTATCGAAATCACTCGTTGCACTAGCGGGTCAATGTGAAAATGCGTTTTTAGCAAATCAACTTAAAAGCAAAATACACGATTGTGCGATATTCGTTCCACCGTATAGTAAAAAGCAATTCCAGTGTTTGATATTCTATGACATAAATATGCAGTTGTGTTCTGCTGTGGCTATGAATAAACTGTCACTGAACGACGATTATCTGGTTAAAATAAATGAGAAGCAGGATGTTAACAATGTGTGCACTCTAGCAAAGGACTGGGTTTTCACGAACATTACAGAATTCGTCAATTACAAAACAACAGCAGAAAAATTCTTCAAATTACCTGCAACTTGTGGCGATATTTGTGGCGTAGAAGAAGCACTGAATGAAGCCAACTACTATTGCAAGTATTATATGTGGGGCATAGACATGTTGAAGACTCAGGTGTCTACAACAGCCAATAATGCTAACAACAATGCAGTTGCAGTACCCGAGCCTGATGTTATTGCTAATGCTGATATTGCAGTACCAAATAACAGTTATCCAATAAACCCACAGGATATTAACACACATAAATTAAAGGAACAAATCCAACAAACTCAACCAGGTGTAGCCCATACACCAGATGTTAAGGAGGAACAACCAGTGGTCAATGTTGAGGGTGTAAAATCAGATGCAGCTGTGCCTTCTACACCTCAGCAGACATCAAGTGTTGTAGCGGCTGAAGATGCAAGCAAAAATGAAGATGCTGAAGGGAATGTGGAGAGGGAAGATGATCCCTCCATGCCTTTGCCAGAGAATATAATACCTAGTGACAATGCTAATGCTAATAAGTCAACTGTGAGTACTGGGAAAAAGCCAGCTGAGGCAAAAGATGATGTTGTGCCCGAGGCTGGAAAAGACTTGCCCCTTAACGCTGAGCAGAAAGAGGCTGTGCTGGACAACCCTAAGCCAAAAGGAATTGGAGATGCTGATGACTATGCAGGTAAGGCAAGAGATTGGATCATGAGAAAAGACTTTTTTCATTGGATTCTATTGCGAATTTATACATTCATGTTATTGATCGGCATTGGATTCTATTGTGTTTATTATTTTAAGTAGTTTTTATTTCTTCTTAGGTTTTATTGGTTATTTATTGTTTGTGGACAGGCACACAGTGTTATTTTTATTCAGTTTAAAAAGAATTATATTCTTATTTTAAATGATTATGAATAGTTGTTTTAATTTTTATGAAACTGGGGCTTTCAATTTGCATTATACAAAATCAGGCCAGTTAATATTCATTATTGAGTATAAAATACTAATAGAAGTGTTTAAGTGGCACAAAAATGATTACACAAACAGTATGTATTAGAAGTTAGTAATTTTATCTAATATTATATCAGTAAGTCAGTAATCTGTCTATACATTGCATTATCTTGTTCTTGGAATAAGATATTGTTTGTTTAATTACATTGATCGATAATTTGTAAAAATAAAATGCCCATTATTAATTCATGTTCTTTTATCATTTAATTGTTGGTTGTTAGTGAAAGAAAATTGATTGATTATGATAACAATTGCTTGGTAGTCAAATTTTAACCAGTTTAAATTGCATATTTCTGCATTTACATGTTTAAGTAGAATCTGTTCAAAGCATTGTTGAAGTCTATTATTTTAATTAAATTTATCTATTTCTTCTATAACTGTGCACTACAGACCACCTGCACAAATGTTACTCTTTTAGTATGAAGTCTATCCAAAGATTGTCTTACAATATAAATATTGCTTTCTGCACTTAGACTGCATGATAATGTGACACCATGTAATTATTTATGTGAGTTAAATCCAATATAAATGTGGTGTGCAATTAGGAAAATTCTATCTATCTATGTATCTAAGTTATACCAATTTGAAGTAATAAATCTAATATTCAAATATAATTCCAGATTCTGAGGGTAATGACAATGTAGGGGATGATGATGGAGAGGACCCCGGATTGGAGATCAAGCCAGAACAGGATGCCAATCAAAATACTTTCAGTAAGACCAAGCTCAATGTACCCGCCCCTGAAGACGATGCCCCTCAGAAAGGTAATTATAAACAACCATACTTTTTTATTTAACAACTTATACAGAAAACATACAATGATTTTAAGATATGGTTATTATAGAAATATTACACACTAGCTGTTGCCCGCGACTTCGTCCCCGTGGGTAGAAGATTTAAGTTATGATTTATACCTGCCCTGCTTTTTTCACATTTTCCATTGTACACAGACAATTTCACATTGTTTCTTCGCTCCTATTAGTCGCGGCGTGATGGTTTATAGCTTAAAGCCTGCCTCGATGAATGGTCTATTCAACACAAAGAATTTTTCAATTTGGACCAGTAGTTCCTGAGATTAGCGCGTTCAAACAAACTCTTCAGCTATATATATTAGTATAGAGTATAGATAATAAGCTTTATAAATGCGGACAACATCACATACATTGTTCTGAACCCAAAGTAAGTTGCTTAAGCACTTGTGTCATGGAATTCAAATACAACGAAGGTACCATAAACGCCCAGACCCGAGACAATGTAGAAATGACAATTTTTTATTGACCCTACCGTGGATCGAACCCGGGACCTCAGAGCTAGTGACATCTTGAAATCGGTGCGTACGCCAACGCCACTCGACCACGGAGGTCGTCAATTTTAACTACAAAACATGTAATCAATGAACCTTTAATTGAAAGACTACAGGGTGAAACTTGACGATTTTTTATTTGATCATTATATGATAGGATCATATCCAGAAGGTTGGTCACAGATTACTAAATAGTTACTACGTAAGTTTGGTATCATTTGGTCATTGTGAAGAGGCAACTCCGTTATGCTTTATTTTGTTAATTGACATTTCCCAATTACCTACATTTGTTATTGTGTTGTTGCACCATCTATCTTACTTACCAGACATTTAACTTGTCAAGTTCGTATGTTTGGCAATAGTAAATGTAAGTGTTTTGTTTTCATAAACTATTCTTTCTCCGGTGGCCTGTTGCAATACTTTTATTATTGTAATCCTATTGACAAAACATTGAAAACGAATGAGAGAATTACATACTGTTTTGAATTTCTTCTGTGGATGAAGGCCTTAGATTTGTAATCAAACAGTGTTTGAGAAACTCGGTGACATGAGTTCTTAAACAAATGAAGACTATTACTGAAGAATTTAAATGCATTAAGAATTATATATTTTTTTCTGTCGCTACTCTATGAATACAACTTTTGAACGCTGTGTAGTTCACGTGTCACCCATGAACTGTACTTTCTGTTCCTTTAATTTTAACATATAAAGTGATTGGATCAGTATAAGATGAAATGCTACCTAAAACCGATTGATGTTTTGTTATTCGGCCATAAGTCTGTTATTCGATCAAGGCCCTGAACGGAATGAATGCAACGCTAAATATAAACTTCATTTACAATTCAAACTGACCTACGACTTCTTAGTATTATTATATTCAAAGTGTTCATCGTGATTTGTGTTATGCAATTCTACCTTGACGATTGAGTCATCAGTATTTAACTTGTATTAACTTTTTTTATATCATATTTACACACATCATATTGTTGACCTTGAAAAGTATTTATCACAATCTCTGGTGCATGATTTTTTAAGGTCAACCTAGTAGACAGCAGTGATGGCCTGATGGATGGACCGTTGGACTGCCATGTTTAGGTCGTAGGTTCGAATCGTGGCATGCATACCATACATAACAATACTCGGACAGCACATCTGATAATTTCTCAAGAAGGGTCTTAAGCTACATTAGAATGTCACTGCAGTGATACTTACGGAATAATGTGCACGCAAATTCTTCCCGTTTTTGTAAAATATTTAATTACTGGTCCACCTCTATTAATCATAGTGTGATTTTAGGTTTATATAATACTGTGCTATTATACACCACAGAATTTCTTTTCCGTTCTTTATTTTGATAAGGATTCTTACCATCGTCGTTGCATCGTAATGAAAAAACTTTGGAATAAACGTTTGGAAAAATTGTATAGTTGTCATATTTATTTTGATTTTGATAAGGATAACTTGAGATAGTTAAACAAAAACAGCAAGAAGTTTTGTTTTGGAATAAAATTATTAGCCAAAAAAATGGTTATGGTGAGCCGACCTTAAAAGATAGGTATGTGCTGTCTCAGACTTTTTTATAGGTCTTTTTATGGTGTACAATATTGTAGAACATTATTTTGAAGTATATCTTGCGGTTAAGCCAGCGTTTGCAATGAAAGCGTAAAGAAATAGTGAATACATTTGAAATCGTTAAAATTGACTATGTTCCTGTACGAAAATATGCAAAGAAAACCTTCCTCATAAATCACTTTATCCATTAAATAAAACCGCATCAAAATCCGTCGAGTAGTTTCAAAGATTTAAGTGGTCAAGGGGAAATAGGGACAGAAAAAGCGAAAAAGCCTTCCTCGATAAATAGGTACCCATAAAGGCTAGTAGTAGTTCCTGAGATGAGCGTGTTTTAACAAACAAGAAAACTCTTCAGCTTATAATATTAGAGCAGATATTTAAAAAAACTACTGATTAATACTTAAGATAAAGATTACGGTTTATATGAATCATACATTTGCTGTGTCCAGATTTGATCTTGCTACGAAAATCATTTTCCGATTCATATTATCTTATCTTCTTAAAAAAAAAAGTTTTACGTATACTCTGTTATCTAGACAGGTTATCATAATAGTAGTAAACGGTAATATTGTTATGCATGTAATATTTCTACAATAATACAAAGGCACTTACTTGTACCTACTTGTAAACCTTGAAAAATGTACCATTCTTATTCCATTCTCGAATTTTAGGTTTTACCTAAAATTAAACATGTTCGATATAGGGAGGAAAATTATAACAAAAATTTTTTTCGTATAATTGAATCCTTTTTAAAAACTTCACGCTGTAAGAAAATTTATCTAATAAAATATACGAAATTCTCATGTCACGGTGTACGTAATTAAAGTTCTCCGAAACGGCTCGGCCGATTCTCATGAATCTTGTGTACGTATTGGGTAGGTCTGAGAATCGGATGATATCTATTTTTCATACCCCTAAGAGCATATTTTTTCATTCGTATACTAATGTTTTATTTTCTGCACTATGGCAACACAAGGTTTGCTGGGACAGCTAGTTTTAAATAAATAATATCCCTATTTACATTTGAAAAGTTATTTTTATTGTACCTATTCAAAATTGCATAGTCAATTTATCTTAGCCAAAACCCAATGCATAAACACCTATAACTTCCTTATATTGTCTGTCTAGATTCACGAGTCGTTTATGTTTTTATTCAAACGTTTCTCAGCCGGCTCCTCGACTGTTTGTTCAGGTGGGAGCTACACAAATAGAGTGCTCTACTTAGCTGCGCATTTAACAGTCTTTATTGACTGCGTGTAGTATAAATTATTTACCTTGTTTTATTTGACTTGTGTATTAAATTCGTGTACTTGTTCTTACTTATTGAAAATCACCAATTTCAATAGTCTGTATAAATGTAAAAAATATTCTCGTATTCCTTACATTCAAATTAATTGAAACTTATCTCTCATTTAAGTCAAAGATTTGCCTGTTCAACTAAGAGTACACAACAGACAAAAATAATAGTCTACATTTACTGTGTTCCCTCAGTAACATTATCACAGTTACAGTCGCAACTCGCAAGTAAGGTTATACTCTATTCAATCGTTGAAATCGAGCCTTTTTAGGCTATACAAATACTGACTTCAAATGCATAGCAGTTATGTACGCAAACACCGATATTGTATTCACGCGGCTGACATGTCGTGATAAAACAGTCGTAACGGTACTTTATGCCTCGAATATAATAGAGTGTACGTAATAGGCTACGCGTAGGTAACTCATTTGTCTCATGGAGCGTTTTCTAGATTTTTATACTGTTATGCAATGATGTGTCGATTGAATTGCACGATGCCGGCTTTGTTAATAAATACAGTTGATTGGGTAGTACACTTTTTTTTGCTTGATAATATTTTTTTAACAATAAAATACATACAATTTAATTCAATTAATAAACTACTGAGCCCAAATTATGAGACCAAACTTTTTTATGGGTCCAAATGACAGCTATTTCAAGTTATGAAAAAAATACAGACGAATTGAGAAACTCCGTTTTGAAGACGGTTGAAAAGGTGTTGTAAGTTTAAAGCCTGTTAAGTATGTCTTAAAATGCAGTGTTTTCTTGCCTTATACTGTTTGATTTCATTCGGGTTTATGACGTAAAGCAGATGTTTGTACTACGAGCTCTTAAACCGTATCGTCATTACGCACAATAACTATAGTGCGCCTCTTCACTTCCGAAAACGATTCGTCATCATTTATCTCACATGTAACTAAATATTTCCCGAAAAACACACAAGTGTTGGTTATTTAATGCCAATAGATAATGATTTATTTATTCATCAAATTACAATATAGCAGTTGTGTTGTATGTGGCACCAAATCGTTGGGCAGTCAAAAGATCTTTAATTATAATTAAATTAGAAAGTAAAAACCAACAATAAAACGAAGGCAAATGTTTACCAACTATAAAATATACAAATAATCATTAATATGTACAAAACAAAATAGCATTACACTCTCTTCTCCTTTTGCCATAATGAGCTATAAATCTACTTCATAATTGACCACCTAAGTATGTTACACTGTGGCATGCAATAAAGAATTGTACTGACACAATTCAACTTTCGTTTCTCAACTCACAAAATCTCAAACATACCACACGCTAAGTCTACCCATTCGTAATGTTTTCGATTGTACTTTTTCAGAATACTTCCCCAACACAGTTCCCGATGGTTTCTCAGAGGATAGCGACCACTTCTTCCCGTTCTTCATGACGTCAGTCGTTCTTATGGTGTTGCTATACGTCCTGTACCATAACAAGAGCAAAGTGACCAAAGTGGTGAGTATTTTTACTTCTAGTACCTAGCAAAGTTATCAGACTGTAAAATCGCCTTCTAAGACGACCATTACATCTTGTTTAGTGGAAAATTTTCGCTTCTTACTCTGGTGACTAAAAAGTTACAAATCTCCTTTAGGATAGCTAGAATATACGTTACCAGTATCCCTAATAGCTTAAATGATGGCTATATAAACCCATTGGAGCTATAATTGAACATGCGTTAGAAAAACTTGATATTTTTAAACTAATTGACACACGCATCAGTTTTTTAGCTGCTAGTGTCTTTTCATGGGCGGTCTCACCATAATTGACTTAGTTGCTTTCGAGGTTGCATTTGTACAACTATTTAAATACTATCTCCAATAACTCATGTTTGTCTTGATAGCACATTATTTTTGTTCAAATAAAATTTTGGTCTGCTACTTCCATTTAGATAGATATACTTAATTTTAAAAAATCTTAATGTAAAAATGGTTCTACTTTCTACAACATAGCATTATGCATGCATTTGAATATTTATTGAAGATAGAAAATTAACTTTCTTTTTTAGTATACATATAGTATGGGTATGTATGGGTATGTATAGGTAGGTACTTACCAGTTACAATACGAAGTCTTTATATTCTACCATTTCCGGTGTAAAAAAAATTTGGATAAGGTCTTCGAAGGCACAGTAGAGCCTCGCGCCAAGTTACAATTACTTATTGCATTTTTTTTATTCCAGTTCTTTGGCTTAATACTTGAGGGTCGTCAAAGCGGTCGTCGCCGCAACAGCAGGGGTCATTCCTACCGTCGCCTGGACACGTTAGAGCAAGCGATGAATACAAACACCGCTGCACCGCCCAGCAAGATCATATACTGAATACCGGTAAAGCGGGGTTAATAGGTCCAGGGGTGAATAGAAACAAATTTAAGACAGTTTTGGTGTTATAGTTTACCAAATATGAAAATAGCTTATCTTGATTACGCAGTTACGTTTCTACTGTAGGTACTTGTAATTTAATACAGTAAATGTGATTCATACAGGCAGGATACCAACTCTAGACCGCTAGTGCAATATCCTAATTTTTTTTAACTATTTAGAGCCTTATATTAATGATTTTATGCTGTTATCCTAGTGAATCCGCTGTTCAAATTGTCTCTATACACCTGGGTATCTATCTGCCCCATTTTGCGGTATCAGTTTAACACTTAGGTAACAAAGTGACCGCCATGTCGCGGAAGTGATAGGTACTCTACGGCTAAACATTTCTGTAATAAATTTATATTACTTAAATAACGTATTTAAACTGAATTTTTATATGAAGGTAATTCGCTATTCTGTGGTAACCTCGATTATTTTAAATTTTCCCGATTTTGTTTGAACTTGGCATTATATTTTGTGGTGTAGTTGTATCTCTACAACTTTTTTATTATCTAGTCTTTGTAATGCCCTGGTGATGAAATACAGGTGCTATTTTTCCAAATTTTGTTTCCTTTTTTTGTAAAAATATAAAAGGATTTTTCGACAAAATATTCTTTCGCCAAGGAACTGAAATTAATATAGTTGGTCTTGAGTTATTTGTTTAACATAAAAATGAGTGATGATCATGGTCCAAAGCTGGCCTGGTTATGACAGTTTTATCGGCAAGTAGTAGCAGGCAATACTGCAACACTTCAATGTGTTTTTCACAATATCATATAGCAAAGTGATTCCGCCTTTTTTATTTATGGTTTCATAAATTTTGTAAGGCATCCCTGGCGGGCTAATTTATTTTTACTTTTGTAACTCTTCACTTCTATACTTTATTTAACTACGCCACTATCATTCCCAATTTGATACCTTTTGATATTTATCGAATACTTACTAAGTTTGTTTGCACGCGGTGCCTCTTCCCTGTACGGGCATTATTATATAAATATTACTACTAAGCAGCTTCATTAAGGCGAAAAGTACAACACTAGGTTAGTAGAATCAAAAATAAAATAAAATTTAATATTGATAAACTTATAAACAACTTTACGTTAACTGTGATTAGAATAATAAAAAAAGAAAAAAAATGCTAAGATACTTTTGAGCCGGTAATTTTTATGGGTCTTATTTTTTTACTTAATTATTATTATTTAGTTCCTAAATATTACGTGTTACTTTATGAAATTTTGATTATAGAATATAGACATTGGCCCCTGGTTAGATCTCAATATGTTTAAATATTCGAAATTATATTGGGGTTACTTACACATTCAAATTCATATTTATTATATCATCAACTCCCTAGATAAGTGAGATTTCTGCAAGCGCTAATACTGATCAAATCGACCAGACGTATCGATTTGACTGGTCTTGTCACGACTAACGTGACTTGTTGAAAAGTAACCATTGCTATACATTCGAGCGATAACTATCAATGTGAACGGTTGTAAAATTTACATTTATCTATAGTGGTTTATCATTTCTTTGTATACTTTTCGATAACATTTGCTGTAGGTAGTAGTAAAAATAGGAATCCGATTGATATATTTACGTAAAAATGTATGTACTACAAACTTTAAAATTCAACGTGACTGCTTCTGTATTTTCATTACTTGACCAATTAAAGTGTTAGAAAGGGACAAAATATTAACGTGTGTTTAGGTTGTGGCTTTCGTACTGCCAATTTTTATTTACTTTTTTAGCTTAAAACACAATCAATTAAAAATAAATTTGTAATCTAAATAACGAATCATTTGTGTACATTGTGTAAATAAATGTCGTGAGCTTGTCCATAAAAAAATGTGATGGCAGAATTCTCAATATCATTTCTTTCCATTTGGTTCCGGTTGTGAATATTAGCAATATAGAATTTAAGTATTATATTATAATATCATGAGTATTATAACAGTTTGAATTTTCATTTGTAGTAACATACATATTTTAAATGGCAACACGCGATTTCTTTTTATTTTATGGTGTAATTATTAATGTTCATGCAAATCGTGTCCTCTAAGGACTAGTTTAAGATTAGATTTAATTTATTTCACTTTGTATTTATAATAAAGTTAAAAACACACACTAACATTTTATTTATATTTTATCCCAAGAAGAATTTAGCTGAGACGGATAGTTGAAACCCTCTGTTCATAAAGCCATCGTCACCTCTAAAACCCGACTTAACTCCAACGACCAGTGTAAGTACACAAGAAATATGGCGTCACTACGTCACTAATCGTTGTATATACTAGGCCTTACTAGGTAGCCATTTGAAGAAGATTGGAGACTTGCCTAGGTTTCAGCTACCAATATCTAAGGTAAGGTAGACCTGGACCGAAACTTAGTTGTTCCACGACCTCTGTGTTTTTAATTATAAAGCAAATACTGCTAGACGGTAGTACTCCAGGGTACACCGGGTACACGTAGTATCTCGCGTACACGGTACTAATACTACCTTTCCCTACCAATAGATGTCGCTACCGTCATGTCTCGGATAATAATCAAAAAGAAAACTTACGTAGAACTATTTATAATCTTTTCAAACTTTATAAGTAGGGTAACAATATCAAAGCTAAAGAAAACAGGATATGGTGGATCTACTTATATAGCAGTTTTTATAAAAGGCTTCTTACAAAAATCGTATCATGATTTTGTCCCCTTTTTATCCATAACTGGGTCATTGCTTCCATTCATCACCATAGTTATTGTGATGGGCTAAATATTGCTTTTGCAAACTGTATTTAGGTGTGATAACCACGGAAGATCAAGGAAGCGGAAGCTCGCGCCTTGATGAATAAGAAGGAAATTATGTAAGGCTTGCTGTATATCGGCAATCAGATTAAGGAATCACGTAAACATAAATGCATGGAGTTGTTATTGCGACTAAGAATGAATGAAAACTGTTTTTCTATTTTTTAGTTAGTTAGTTTGAATTCGTCAAATTTTTGATGATTTATCGACATAAGTAGCTACGTGGTTAGGTACCTAATACTTACAAAATAAGTACTTCAATGTTTTCCTTGGGTTTGTAGAACTATTGGTTGTAACCCGACAGTTAGAAAAAGATTCCCGCAGCTACTAGCCGGCCTTCATTAATTGAAGTGCTTATATACATACTTATAAAAGATTTGTTTTTAAACTTACAAATTTAGATTTACTTTGAATGTTAATGCCAGCTACTACTCTCGAAACTAATTTGATTGAGCGTTATTCCACCTGTCACTTCTAAAATTAACAGGGCTGGGCCTGGCTTTCCCATAGCCTTATGGGAAAATTTTGGGTAAAATTTTGTCGTTGCTTTTGCAGTATTCGTTGCGTGTTGAAGCCCTATATGTAAGCAAAAAGTCAGGATCAAATAGTATCTCGTAGAATTCGTATTCCTATGGCGATTATGTTTAGAAGTTTCGGTCATTTATTTTTGATTTCACTTTCAGGTTTTATGCAAGCAGGGGGTATCATTAATAGGCTTAAGTCAACCAACAAGTAATCCACCCCTTAACAGGACTCATTTAGCCAAAGTGCTATTCAGTTCTGATGATTAATCCTTAGTATAGATAGTTATGTTGGATTTACTGAGGATATTGCTAACGACCGCAAGCAATACAGTTTATGGAAACTTCAACCGCAATTGTGTTGTGGCATCGTGTTTTGTGGGAACTCTGGGAAATGGTGTTCATTGCATTATCACTGAGGTTGTAATGTGCTATTTGGTTTGGTAACTATTCAACTGTGGTAGTTTCATATTTATGAATAGGTGTGTATTTTTTATAATTCTTATGGTTTCCATTCAGCTCAAAGCGGGAGGGGTCATTTGTTGATTTGCGTATTGGAAAAAAGGTAAAAAATATAATGATTGTTTACTTTTTCAATTTATTTTAACAAAACTGCCCACTTTTTAAATACGATTCCTTATGTCGCGGCGGGTTTCAAAAATAAATTTCAAGTCGCATGCACCTTGTGCAACGCGGGTATCGAAACCGCGGCACGTCGCGCTCAGAGGGTTTGGCGTGATATCCTTAATTTAACTTCAAACAAATGCCAGTGAATTTTTTATTAGATACGTACCTACCGCGAGTTCACACAGATTTAGCTACTGATAAATGATACTGTTTTCCAATGTTAGGTTCGTTAAACAGAGTAATGACTTTGGTTAGAGGCCAATGTACAATAAAGAAGGTTGGATGTAGCACATTTTATCAGCTCTAATGTGATGATAGGTATCTACTTAAAACCTAAGTTGAAACCTTAGTCTTAAACAAATAGACCCTTATTAACTTCTATTTACTCATGATCTTATCCATTTACGATATTATCATATGTGATGACTTTTAACTAACTGCCAGTGAGTAAGTAACGTATCAGGTTCTGATACCCTGATATGATATTCACCTTCAACAAAATAGAAGGATTCTATCCGTTCAGGGTTCAATCTCAATGTCAAGATCTCAAGATACACCGAAGCGCAGCCAGCCGAAAGAGGAATCGCGAAATCAGATCCCATATCCTTTCACTACGAAACAAAATTCCAAAGTGTTATCGATGTAGGCAAGACAAAGTATTCTTCGCGTATTTTGACAGAATTCCCGGGAAAAGGACCTTTGGATATTTCCACGAAATCGAAGGCTAAAGCCTGTATCATGCGTCTTGATGTTACGCTACAAGAAATGCAAATTCGTTGTGCTACCAAGCTTCCTATTATCAGGTGTCTATTGCTTTTCAGTTCTGATAGAATTATTTATTGGAGTGTTACGTTACGAAATAAACAACTGTAGATGGTTTGTTACTTTTAGCTCTGCCTTCTATAACCACTTGGTTTCCTAAAATGCAATATTTATTTATTTATTAAAAACAAAGGCAATTACCGAAACGATTACAGTTAACGAAAGTCAAAAAATCGCCAAACTGTATAACAGTTTGTTGGCGATGAGATATCTATTATATAGATAAGGGGCCCTACCTACTTGATTGTTGTTTGTGTATCTCCCATTAATATTTAAAACCAATGAAGTGGTGGTGAAAACGCAATAGTAAGAAATCCAAACATATTAAATAAGAAAATAAAAACCTATCATACACTTATGATCCTACCAACCCTTGCTGAACTTCGATTTTTATTATCATCAATTATCTCGCTATCTAGTTTCTCTAGATACTGCCTGATAACAGACGGACTTATTTATTAGTAACTTTAGTTGTATTGATTCTTAAAAATAAGAGGCTTTTATTTTTTATGAATACGAGCCGCTATTCACAATGAATTAAATATTAATTAAACTTTCCGACTGATTTAGCAAAAGTTAATTGATTTATGTTAACTCGGGTTTGTTAACAGTTACAGGGTAATTGTATAAACTAGGGCCTTCCAAGAAAATAAACAGTTATATAGCTTTTAAGGTGCCTTTGTTTATTAAGGTACGCACATCAAATGTTTGTTTAATTAAAAGGTATACCAAAACAAATATTTAGTACCTATGTGAGTCAAATTGAGCAAGAGTTGAGTATTTTAACAGATTATTTGCGACCTACCAAAACTTAACGAAGTATTTATTTCCATACTAGGTTTTCGCCCGCGGCCTCACCCGCGTCGAGGTCGGTTATATCGCGTTTCCAAGTGAACTCTTCAAAAGTCCGGGATAAAAACTATCCTATGTTCTTTCTCAAGGTCAGCTCTATCTCTGTACCAAATTTCATTAAAATCTGTTCAGTGGCTTAGACGTGAAAGCGTAACAGACAGACAGAGTTATTTTCTCATTTATAATATAGGAATTTTGAATTAAAGAAATATTGCTCAATTATTTTTGCATAAAAATACGAGGTATAATACTGGCAAGTAAACGTGTATATACTTATCTACTAAGAAATGTTTTAGAAGACTTTAGGTAAGCGTGAGATCCTGATTCAAAAATATGAATTACAAATTATTCTCATATTTTTTTAGGGCGCTTCTGATTTGCATCTAATGTATCAAAATGATGGGTCGGAAATTTATTTTAAGGGTATTTTCTTCCCTCCCACGCAGTTAAGAAAGGTACGAAAAGATTTCAAATAATTACGGGTACTTTTTACGTATTTAGCGCTTTAACTACTCATCACATGTTTATCACTGTACACCACAACATGAAAATTTTCACCTCATTTATAATTTTTCCTGAAAATAAATGTAAAGTCCTCTTTAAAGACCATGTTTGCGAAATCGTCCAATGTAAAAGGGCCTTAAAATTCCGACTTGTTTATGGTGAATGAACTCCACCCTTTTAATTGTTGCAATTTTGTTTTGAAACTTTCGCTTCTATTTGCTGTAATTATGTCGCTTTTAATTGCTCCACGACAAAGTTTTTTGATGCAGAATAGAAACGACATTTGAATTGTACTTCATAAATGTTTTTGTTTACGTCGAGACGACAAACTGACGACTTCTAATAAAACAGCCTTTTTAACTTGGGATTTTTAAGTTAGTGAGTTGTCGCAATAGTTGAAGGCATGGCCCGTCAGAGTCTGACATGCAAATATCTAATCTAATCATAGGCAGCCGTAGCAGCTTTAGAAACTTGCATATAAGTAGTATTTGAACTTAAGTAACGTAGAGGCAGGTTGAATATATACGAATTAGTCATTATTAAACGACTAGTTTTGGACTCAAGCAGAGTCTTCACTCATAAGATTCATAAGCGTGAGTAAACCGTTATCAAATGGTTGTAAATTCGGTTTATTGAATAACCTTATGTTCAAGCAAGGAAAATTAAAAAAAAAATCATGTAAACATCGTATTCCTCTGAGTGAAACATTAAGTTTCCATAAATTTGTAACAAATTGTTGACGTTAAAGACCGGTTATCGTTTTGACAAGCAAGTAGGTCGCAAATAAACTTTCTTAATTGACCAATTAATGTGCTATTACTCAAGGTATTTAGTACATTGTTCAAAAACCAACTTCAATCTACTTCTTAGTTCCCTGTTATATTTAGTCCTTTATCACCTCCACCAAATAAGTTACCGTTAAATTACTTGACAGATTTTTTCATTCAAAGAATGTCAATTTTTTCAATTAATCTGCCAGATGAATGTGAAACATACTCGTACTCTTACAAATTATTAAATAACTCAAAATTAATTGTTTTTACCAACATTTAAAGAGGGTTCACGTGATAAATACCAGCTTTTGAATATACGAATAATCAATAAAATTTGTGATGATACAAGAACGACTCACTACATAAGTGAAGTATAAACCTGCCTTTTAAAGCCGCTTAAGAATAAAAATCGATGCCATACGTGTTTTCTTTTGTCACTATTTGAGGTCGCGTGTTTGTGTATAATATACATATATATATACATATACCTTCACGACAAATAATAGTATGCGCTTATCAAGCCCGATCAGAATATTACTTGTTTACAAATCGCGATCACGACCTTTTACTATGGAAGTAGATGCTACGGAGTGCTACGAGCGCTACGAGATTCGTGTTACGATATTAAAATGTAGATATACCTTTACTAGTATCAACTATTATAAGAAAATAATTGGATGAATAAATAAAAATAATTAGATGGTTTCACTGCAACTGATTTAAAATTTATAACTTAAATATTGTACGGATGAAAATGATTAGATTTGTTTTCTCAAAAAACAAAAGCAGCGATAGTCGTTCATAGCTTTTAAGTGCTAAA
This sequence comes from Trichoplusia ni, assembly GCF_003590095.1. Lineage (NCBI taxonomy): Eukaryota > Metazoa > Arthropoda > Insecta > Lepidoptera > Noctuidae > Trichoplusia > Trichoplusia ni. The sequence goes on from NC_039485.1 coordinate 6,012,621, forward strand.
ATTTTAGTCATAAATTTATAAACCAATTAGCTCAAACAAAGCCTACTTAGTACTTTCACGAAAACACTCACTAAAAGTGGGAATTATAATGTCTCGTGCTGAATAATCGCTATCAAAGTATCAACAATCGCTATTATAAGTAAATGTATATAAAAAAGCCTTTTTTTATACAATCAATTGATTTGATCTCGGTTTGAAAATACTTAGAAGTTCAAGATAAATGTCTAGCTTTGTCTTTAAAATTAATAAGTCTGATAAAGTTTAACAAAGTTTAAAAGGTCGTGTTCAATCTTGATCCTTGATAAACTGAATGAAAATAGCTAGTATTTTACTAATACGCTCGTCTCTACATCAACTTTTTCTTTCTCTCTCGCTCTTTCAATGAAACATTATTATATACACAGTAATTTCATCGTGTTGTCGTGTGTGTCGTTTCACATATGCATCATGTAAAATACTAGTAAATGGAATCCGACTTAAATGTAGCTTCTGAAAACATGTAATGCTTCACAGAATATTATTAGCAATCAAAATATAGAACATCATATTTTTATTGTAATGAAAAATTCACAAAGATATAATTCGAAAAGCATGAATGTTTTCGTTAAGGTGTTAAAATTACGTGGTGATGAGATTGCTTTTTATTTTTTTCTTTTCTGATGTGCCTATTACATGGACGGAATAATCTTTCATTTTTCTTCTTGATTTTTCATCTTATCTAAATACATATTTTAAAATTTTGATACCATGGTCATATTCGTTCTTTGCACAACTATTACATAAATCATAAAATAGAGCTTAGTAATATCTATATTTTGTCCTCAAACTAAATTGCTATCAGTTCCTATTATAGAACCTTCCTGAACCGCTCATGATTGTGGTTAGAGGGTTTTAATGCCATTTCCGTCGACCCAGATAATAACTAGATTTATAAACTTTACTAACTTCCATCTCGCAAGGAGATTAAAAGTTATAGGTTAATACGTTAGTTTAAAATTGATAACTCCGGTGTTAATGACGTCAAAGACATTTAAATGACCGTTACCGATGTGGTGTAAGATAACTGTAAGTTATTGGTATGTTATCTTGATGTTATGAAAGTTTCAGAATAATTATAATAAGATTTATAAATAATAATAGAATAAATACCTATAATTAAACCTCTTCTTGTACCTACACATACTTACATGATCCGTCTCCACGGAACTAATTGTACTTTTTTCCTACCCCATTGTCCCACTGATGGCCAAAGGTCTGCACCAAATTCTTCCACGATTTTTGCCTGGGGTCACATGGAACCAGCCTACGCGCTAAGTGTTTACATCGTCTAGCTAGCTATCTAACCATAATCATGTACCTACTCTTAAAAAAGCATTCCTAATTTGATTTAGAATTAATTTACACCTAGCATTCGATAGCTCAAGGTTTCTTTACGTCTGTTGTTCCACAGTTCGAATGAACTAGGCTACTAGTGGCACTACAACCTACTGAGGTTTTAGTGATTGAATTGGGCTCTCTGGCTCTATAGTTCACGTTACATGCGTATGCATGGTTCGATGTATCCCAAATGGATGTGTGTGATCTTACCACCCTGGCGTGTTTAGAATTAATTGTTTCCATACAGATATTTTTTAATAAAAAAAGTAAAATTTATCGAGGAGAATGTTGTAAAAACTGTTGAAAGAAAAACAGTGTTATGATTTTCACGTTATTGATATAATTAATTGGTTATCAAATATGGTTTCGGATTTTAAGGATCGAGTAATTTTTAGATATTGAGCTTTGATAAAATAAGCCTATTATATTTTGTATATTTTACTAATTGTTTTTGTTCATTTAAGTATTCAGTCAATAAAATAAATTAATGTACTTGAAAGCAATAATTTATTGGAAACATAAATTATTCTTCATTCTTCGTTTATGGTAGATTCATCCTTCGTTTTTATGGATCGACGATTTCAAAGAATCTTTTTCGTGTCGGATCACTTACCCAATAATGAGGCTTGAAATTGCGAGGGGACTCCGTTTTGAATTATCAATATTTGGCAATACTTAGTGACGTGTATCAAATGTCCGGAGTTTCATTTGTGATGTTGTTCGATAGCAAGATCATGCTTATAATAGATAGTATTTTTTTTCGATTTCTAGATAAGTTTTGAACATTTTACTCTTCAGGAAGTCCCAATCAATTTCTTTATTTTACGACTCAATTATTTTGTAATCCAAAAAAGGCAACGTTGAATTTACGACCGAGATAAAATCGTGTAAGCTTCCGCTTTCGAATTTTCATTCCTTACGAAAGTATGTTGCTCGGAATAAAGTGTGTATTTAATCAACAAGGTCATAAGATGTATGAGTCTAAAATAAAATTGACTGCGCACTTCTGTTCTAATCTTCGGATAAGTTGACAGTGAGTGCGTAAAATAAATTGGAAGATGATCACTTAGTTAGATAACTTTAGATAGCTACAAACTATATAACCTTCTTTTAATTAAATATATTTTGAAGATTGCGCTCTCTGGCTCTATAGTTCACGTTCACTATTCGGCAAGACTTTACAAGTAGGTATTAATCCACTAAGACAGTACCTACCCATAAAAGTGTCGCCCTGAATCTTAAATGTTTGTCAAAACTGTTGTCAATTCGCGACACAAGAATTGAATGCCTAAGTGCGGGGGTCTTTTTTCAGACATATATAAAAATATTAATTATAATAGGTGTTGTTCAGTATAAGAGACTAGCACTGTTTAAACTAAATAGTGCTGGTGCTAACTCAGGGATGATTTCTAAACTATTCACTGCTGAAAATTAACCAATCTCTAATCCTAACATCTGAGAAAGTTTTACACAGCCTTCGTTATTTTACGAGCTATTTTTGGCAGTCACAAAATTAAGTTTAAAACTCAGTACCTAGTTATTTATACACGAGATACGCTAAGACTCTTAAACGAGAAACGTGCTTACCAATCTCATTTAGTAAGATTACAAGGAAGACTAACAAGTTTGCCCAACAAGTAGTTGCCAAGTACCGCGACCAAAGCTTTGCAAAGTTCAACAAAATATATTTTTGTATTTAATTAAAAGAAATGAGATTCATTAAATTTTTAAGTTGATTTTCGCTATCGAACCATAATTTTTCGGTACCCTTTGTAGTATTATCTAGATGTTATATCAACTGCAGCGCTTGCGACCCAGTGTTTAGATCTAAACTCGGTCTAGCCAGTCACATCACGGCTCACGCTAGGAAGTGAATTGCCAACGCGTTATCGAAAACGATAAGGAGGACTATATCAACTAATCTGGACATCTTTAAATACGCCTAAAAACTACGTTATTATAGTAAAAAAAAGGTTTTGGATGTTTAAGGCTTAGGGAAGATTAACATTTAAAAATAAATCCTTTCGTAATCCGATATAATTAAGATTATATCCGTGCTAATTTCTAATTCCTTTCATCCCACAACAATCTTGCGTCTATCTTATGCTTCCATAATATTTCAAACACCAATAACAGAAGCCCAAAACATTAGTAGGACAAATTAGCGTCAATTAGCCTTTACCTAATTAATATTTGAGGCGGTTTTCTCGGGTTTACACCCTTGGGGCTCTACTTCAGCTGGCCAATAAATATAAATCAGAGATAAGTCCCCAATCGGCTCTTTGGGACGTTTGGGTAGACAGTATCGCCACTGGCAAACTGGAGTAGCAACTGCTTGCGGTTCCTGAAGCCATTGGTTTGTTTAAAAAATACATTCAGGACTGCATGCAAAAATGATGCTTAGGATGATGTTGCAAAATCTATTTTTGTTTCTAACATTACGCTTGAAAATGCCAGAGACGTGCATTACATCTATAAGTGTCATTTTAGGCTGTGCCGTTCAGAAAAGCAGCTGTAAACACTTTCTTATCCATTAATACTATTGTAAATGAAAATGTGACTGTTTCAATGTGGGGAATATTTTTAGGGCATAGCCTACTTTATTGGGATATTTTACATTTAAATGGCCATCAAAATCCTAAAGGTTGCATATGGCGCCACTTAACTGCAGATATTAAATACGGTGATTAGCCATTATGATAATAAGATTTAATTGACCTTATACTGCTTAATTACAATACTGCAGTCACTATTTTATATTAGTATAGAGACTGGATGAAATAGGTATAATTTGCGATAGTTTAGTTTAATCTGCGATGAACACACCAAACGAAATCTGAGGTTTCAGTACAAATATAATTAGTCGTCCAGAAAAAATATGAGCCATGTCATAGTAATATGAGTGCGGTTCATGAGATTCAGCCTGGCAACTATCTTACAGAAAGGAGAGCTTTAGTCAAAATGGTAAGTTTCACTTTTTGGGTTTGGAACCCTAAAAAATATTAAAGCAAGTGTTTTTCTTTTAAGGCTCAAAAAAACTACTATTCAGGTCAGGTTTCCATTCTATTTTACAATACCTACCTAGGCTTATAATCGCTAGAACATTTTTCGGGGAGATGGTTTATAGATGAGCTGTTTCAGTTTATCGAGTAAACAGTTGTGTCGGTTTAGCAGTCAGGTCACGTGGCCAGGCATAACCTAAAGCTTAAATCAAACGACATGACAGTTTTGCGAAAATTTACAATCAGACGCTGAAAGACTCATTGAAAATGAAAGATAAATTTCAATTCAACATTTCGTCGAGTTCTTTACTGAATAAGGTTGTAGTTTCCCCAAATATTCATTTCTTGGCTCATTTACTGTATCTAATTAACGATGTCCTGACGCCATTTTTCGTGTGAATGAACTACGGATACTTATTATAGTAGTAACATGTTACGAGTATAATTTAGACATTGTTAAAAACAAACATGGCCTGTGATGAGTTTCTGATGCTTTTTTAATTGCATATATGAGTCATAATATGAAATGTATAATAAGTTATGTGCCAGGTCATTCGGTAAACAAGTGATTGGGACTTGATGGTTTTCTTATGCATTCATGTGATATGGGTTTTAAAAATAGACGGGTGTAATTTTTCAGTGCCAGTTCTGTGGATGGAAATCAATAACTTTGTAGTCGCATAGGAAATTATATCAGCTTTCATTTTCTATTTGATTGGTTTTACGCTTCATATCTGATGCTATGCCTCCCGCAGCTTTGGTTCTGCTCTTGCTATTGACTCTCGATATAAAAAGAGGGGTTTTTACAACTTGCCTATCTATCTGTCTGTGACATTATAGGTTCGAATAGGTTTAATTTCCTGCTTTTTAATTTTAATGATTTGCATCGGTATTGGAATTATACAGGCCAAGATCGAATAGCGATTAAGTGTTTTCAGTGTCGTTGGCTGTCGAGCGTAGTTCAACTCATGCCACTCCAGGCATTGACTAGTCTCGGGATTCAAACTGCCAACTCTATCGCAATTCGATTGAAATAGATCTCGATTTTGTCGGGAGTAAGCCTACCTTGAGCCTACATACACACATCTACAACTGATAGTAGTTACTTTGTAAAGTAAGCCCAAAAGTTTATTTAAGGATTCGACTGTTTTGAGGTATTCAAATGAAGTCTGAGATCGTTTCTGGATATAAACACTGTGAAGGAAAGAATTTTGACAAATTGTGCTCAGCGCAGTTCCTATGTTCATAAGAATATACGAGATCTATTTTAAGCTACTGAATTCTGAACGCTAAATAATTTAGACATGCTATTTCCGAAGTAATGACGTCAAACTAAACTATCGACCCCTTAATTGACTTTTATTGAAGTTCTAAGTATTTCACAATCCGTATCCGTAATATGTGGTAGACGGATATACGGGAAACTATGTAATATTTAATAGAGAGAGAATGGGTAACCTTACTTTGAACTTGTTGGCCTTGTTGTAGGTAAGCAATTTTGTATTTAATTATTCAAATTGATTTGAAAATTGCTGGATTATTTGTCTTTCCGAGAATTACTGTTAGAGGTGACAGAATTTTTGTAATTGTTCTGGTCCTTATATGTACCTAGTCGTTAAATTTATTTCTGTTGCAGCTATAAAACAGACCTTAGGTTAAGTAATAGTTATTACAGTCTCAAGATGATGGGTGACCTATTTGTGTTTGCCTTGTTTTTCTTAAGCCTATATTATAAAACCCTCCAACATGCACTTGACCTTTTATTTTAAAACAACAACTGTCAACAGTACATAACAACCAGTTAAAAATACACCTTCAGAAACCTTTCAAAGTGCTAGATTATGGTGCACCTGTAGTGTGCCCACGGGATGGTTCTAGAAACGGTTTCTTTGTGTATTCTTTACTTACGGGAAAAGTCAACAGCGTTTCTGCTTTGCTCCGGTGTTTCGAGAGAGTGCAATATTTAACAGCTGTTGTCAACGTCTCGCTTAAACAAAAATCTAGAGCATAAAATTCAGTGAGGACCTTTTTGTCTCAGGCAAATTGCGGTTGTCTTTGCTGGTTTTTTTCGAACCGCTGGCAATTTTCCAATGGAGATACGATGTATCGGATACTTGGCAAGTTGAAACTTAAGGAAATGCAAGAGTGTAGAGGTTTTTTAATAAAAATAAATAAAATGATTTATTACAGTACAAGTAAATGGCTTAAAAAACAGGGAGTTTTAATGGAAAATGAAACAAACTCCATAAAGAAATACCGACCGAATAAAGTATTTCTTTCCGTTTGAAGACGGTTGAAAACAAAACAATGTATTCTGTACATTCATATATTGAAGCTTGATATTTGATAACAAGTATCTAATTTCAAAAGTAAATGTAGGTTAGGTGGGTAGGTAAAATGTATTGTATTATGAGATGGAATATGAAATGGAGAACAATAACAATTGTTTGCTTAATTAAAAAAAAATGAACAAAGAGCTCATACTTGACTAAAATACAACGCGATGAAATGAATGTATAATACCTACTTTTAAATCTATTTTTTTGTAATCTTGGTCGCCGTCCGTCTGTCTGCATCTCATGAATCGTGATAGCTCAGCAATTTAAATTTTCACAAATTACGAGTATGTATGTATATAGACTCTGTACCGGGTTTTTTTAAGGCATTTTCATTTTCATACATGATTTTAACTTAATATTACGTTAAAAAATTGCCTTTCATACTAAATTATCGAACATAGTGAGTTACTACGTTTGTAGTTACATGATTCAAACGAATGATGACGTCAGTATAGACCGTCAATCACTTGATTGTGATTGGACGCGACAAAGCGGGACTCTTTGGTGGAATTGGAATTGAGAATGATTTGATTCAATACAGTTACGACTGAGTTTATAAATATCAAATTAAAAATAAGCTTCCAATCTGATCCACGTGTTTCCTATTTGAAATATATATCAAAAGATTTTTAAATGTAGGTAGCTATGTCCAATTCATAGTTTTACTATTACATAAAAAATACAAGTAACAATCGCATATGAATTATTAGATGAAGTTGGTTAAAAATAAGGGGGAATTCCACCACCTGGTCAAAGTTCATTTATTAATTTTATGATAGGCAAGTTTTTTCTACTGTATACATAAGGAAGTAGACATACATCTCTTGAATATTTGCCTCTACTCTCCAAAGGTTTAGTCAGGGTTTGTAGATCTATGTACTCGGAAATCGTAAATATTTGCTTGCTAAAATTGATTGCGGATGCGTGAGAGGTAATGCGTCAAATGGTATTCGATATCTGTTGAGCTCAAAAAAAAAAACATGTAACATAGAAGGCCTAAAAGTAGAGTACCACAGGGTAGTACAATAGGATCGATACTGTACTATTCAATGAAACGTAATATAATCAGTCAGTTTTTTCAGTGAGTTCCTCTCAATCAGAATCAAAATTATATAGACTTAAAGACACCTATACTTATCTTAAAATTTATGTACAACACAATCATCTATTTACAGGATCAGTCTAGAAAACCCGCTGCTTGGAATTGGACTTCTCTCTTCCATACGACTTTTCAATTTGGTTCTTTCCTAATAGAGTCCTTCCTATTATGTCAAAAAATAATAATTTTACTCTACATAAATATCAAAACAGTATCTCAGTCTTCATTATATTAAGCAGAAAAGTCGATCTACTTCATCTTTTACAATATTGTTGGGCGATTTAATACTAAAGCTAAGCTTAGTCTAGAACGCACCGCTGATATGAGCTCATTATAGACGGATATAACGAACAATCTTAAACAAGGACGACGGAACGTAAGCCAACAAAACACATGCTTATACATATTGTGGAAAACTCCTGAATAATGTGAACATTAGGAAAATATGTGGTGTGGCAACATGTCACGTCACATTAACTGCCTTGATTTCATATGAAAATAAAGAAGGCAATAATTTACTCGTTTACGGAGATGAAAGTGTAGCTCTACTGTAGAACACTATGTTCTACAGTTGAATTGTTGGTCTTGGTCTCATAGTAAGTAAATGATTTTGAATAAAGTATGTTGCTGTGGTATTGGGAATGAATAAGTGTCGTCCACAAGTATTTTAACAGATTTTCATCTTATTTTTGGAGCTGGTTCAAAAGCGTAACTTAATGCTTTATTGTTTAAGGAATTGTGTTCAAAGCTTTCATAATGGGGCATGTGAATGTGAATCCTTGTGAGCGGAGATTTGAGAGATTTTAAGTCTATTTTTAAAGAAAGCGTACAGTTTATTTCTTACGACTTACATGATGTTTTGAAAGACTGTTAAGAAAGATATATGAAAAGCTTCAGTAAACGCATATGTTACGAATACCATCTAAAAGCTAAATCCGAGCTAATGTAAATGGTATGAGCAAGATGTTACTAGTTTGACGTAACTCCAACAAAAACCTACGCACAATAACATGGAGGTTAACTGAATTGAAAATTGTGACTTGAATTTGTTGTTTAAGTCGGATTCATAGGACAAATATTTTCTTGGCCTACTTCATACAAAATTTACATTTCATCTGTTGCTACATAATATGATTTACATTTAGAAGACCTAGGCTAAAGCTTAGGTTTTGTAAGTCTGGCCCATTTTTGGCAACAACTACCAAATATGATTTGGTTCCAACTATTTTTTTGTTGTAATAAAACAGAATTCGTTCTACTGCTGGGCACAGTCCGTTTCCCGTATTGGGAAGGTTTGAACATTGATCACACACTTGCTCGCTGTGGGTTAGCATTTTCAGATTCTAATGCTTGCAATCTAGGTTTAATGAAGATGTTATCTTTCACGTTCAGTGTGGTGTGGCTCAATTGCCAGAAAAAGTCCTGACTATCAGGAAAAAATATTAAGGACTTTCAGGTTCTAGTTTTGTTTCACCGTGTGGAAAATGCTACTTAAGTCCTAGCTAACTTAAAAGTAAGATGCCTTTACCGCCGTACATTTCACTTCAGAGAAAGAATTTTCATTTAAGGCTTTCGTGGTGTCTTTGAAACATGCACACTTAACAACATTTCTGAAAATAGAAAAGTGTTTTGTACTTAAACCACGCTACTTTATTACAGCACTTTTCAGTTAAAAATAGCAAAATCTCCGTTTTGCTTAAATATAAAAGGGGTTGTCCTTTACAAACAAAGGTTTCTTCTCTTACATAATTCCCAACAAACTTCCCTAATGCTTAAAATAATTTACACCCGGATTTAACCTGAGACAGCCGAGGAAAACAGATCGCGAGACAAACAACCGCGGCCGATATGATATAACGTAATTATACCGAAGCCTACGGTTTTGAAAAACATTCCCGGCTTAGCTTTTCCTTATGTTCCCAGTTGAGTGAGTCAGTGAAATAAAGCTTACTCCGAGGGCTTCAAGGCAAGACGAGAAATGTGGGGATAACAGTAATTGCGCTAAGGCTGGGCCAAGATATTTTCAGTTTGGAGAGCTTCCGTCGGTTAACATAAAACATTACCGCACAACGACGACCAAGTGCGGTAAATTTCAAACTTTCTAAATAACTTGCTTCCGACGCCAGAATAGTCCTAATTTGGATTTTATAGTCACACTCGGCCTGTCCGCTCCCTTCGAGAAAATTGCAGGAATTCTGAATAAATATTTGTCTTTTTATACAAAGCCGGGTGAGGCGTGCCCTCACATACGCTGAGAATATTGCGGCGAGTTTTGATAAACTCTGTGTAAATAATGTGTTTTTAATGTAGGATTCAGGACTCCAAAATCTAATCAAACCTTTGACAATTTTATCCGCTAGGCCTGAACATTAGCATTATTGAATAATACCGGTTATTGCGTAACATGATTAGGGGAACAATATAATCAGTGAAACTTGGGGCTGTTTCATCCAAAATGAGGTTGTTCTGTTGAAAAAGATTTGAATATCGTACATTTGTTCTACGTATAAAGGGAATTGTTCATTCACAAAGCTTTGTCGAGATAATTTCGTGGTCTTTCATGACTGATCAGCGTTATAGGTGTTTTAGATTTGGGTTGGCTCTGCCAGTGATAGGTACTGTTTTAATTAAATATAGGGTAAAGTTTAATGCGGTTTTCAATCAAGTTATACAGCGCACTGAAATAATTGGTTGAATAAAATTGAAATTCGTTACGGATTTCAATTTATTAGCTTCTACTAAGTCTTCCATTAAATTGGCAAAATTATAAGATTATCTTTGAATTGTCTTTCTTTCGGGATATTAAATTATTTAGACCGTAACGAAAGACAATTCTGTTAAGGTTCGTAATTTGATGGAAGTTTATTTAATTGAAATCAAATTATGTTCTGCATCGTTTATTATTATTATTTTCTACCTATTCGTAATTATACACTTTCGCTACAAAGTTATTTAATTCAGTTTTTGGAGTATTAGTATTTGATCGTTTATCTAGAGTATTCTAGGGGCCTGTAATAACAGAAACTGTAGTTAAAGCGTGTTACCTGGAACTCAAATATATCTACGTAGTTTGCGCACCTGATTTCTAAGAAAGCGTGGGTAACGGTAGTTTTAGGGTAAGTTATGGTTAGAGTTACTGACAACGTATAAATCCATACGTAAGTGATTACTTGTAATCGGATGATAAAGGGTAGGGCTAGTAATGTACATAACATAATTTTGTGATTACTTTCTTACGAGTCTATAAAAAAACATACTTCATGTATTTAAGTAAGCCTAATAGTATATACATAGGTTACCTCTTAAACACTAAGTTAGGTTTTAAAAAAGGATGTAATTTATATTTAAGGAATAATAGCATCAGAAATACACGTAATAATTATTTTGCATACCTACGATTGTGTGAATCATCTTACTTTTGACTTATTTAAGTGTCTACGACCGTACCCGTCTACAGAACAAAATGATCGTGCTCATCACACAAACATTTATCTCGTCGGTCGTGGTCATATAGCAGTCAGAGTCTCTACCCAGTAGACTAACAGGCCAATGTTTTTCTAAGGCCTTTTTGTATTTGACAGGCTATACTTGCATTGTGCTCTATTTGTAGGTATACTTTGAATTGCCACACTCAGTTTCCAATTTATCTTGTCATAGAGCCGGATACCCAAAACCAAAACAGTATAATATACACAACACTTATTTACGGTCAATAAAGTAATATTATTGATACGTCCATTGACCTTCATTCGTTTGTAAGCAGACAAATCCACTGCTGTGCAGTGCATTTACAAAATCAAGGTTGTCGAAAAAAAATCTCAACTCAATAAATATTAATTTTCCTAAGACAAGTTATTTTTTGATGTGTTTATAAAGTCCCGTGCCCAGAGATTAAAAATTGAACCTTTATATAGAACTTTACTCCTTCCCGTCTGTCATCAGGCTATACCTCATGAACCGTATTGGCAGGACAGTGGAAATTGCAAAGATAGTTTCATAATGATGCAGCTACAGTCAGAGTCTAAGTTACGAACACGTCACAAATTTGAAGAGCGCACCTCACCAATTCTCCTAACCCTAAAATGTAATGACATGTTAACAAGAAGTCACATGTATATATTATAGATAGTATAATGCAATCCCTATACTTTGTATTCAGTCTAAACACCATCGACGCTTATCTATCCCATGGAAGTTATTCTTACCCGGTTTACAACGCCCGGAGGAGGTGCCGGGGATAACAATACTTAATGTGGGATCACTTTGCATTAGCTGTAACTTGAATTTATGTTTTCTTGCAAACCAAGTCGTTATCCAAACGGTTTTGATTTTAGGGTTCTGATTTATAAACGCAGTTTGGACATAGGACTTAAGGAAGTCTATGTTTATTTCTATAATTCTACTTTACGCAGGTGTAATTGAACTCTTAAATGGCTGAACTGATTTGAATGTTATTTTTTGTATACATTTGGGTGTCGCCTTCTATCTTGTATTGCAATTCATTCTTTATTTCCTATTAGCTTTGAATATCATGCAGGACAACGTTTGCGAGTCTGCTAGTACTAGTATAAGTGTTTCAATATACAGTAGGATTAAAAAAGGGAAATATAAAGGATTTAATTTTATCAACTGGTCATTGACTGTGTGGATAGGTGAGTGGTGAAGGTTGCCACGCCAATAATTACTAGGTGACGAACTCCGGGTTCCATTCCCAAAAAAGCATGCAAAGCAAACATGTAGTGTAGTGTAGTAGTGTAGTGTAGTAGTGTAGTGTAGTAGTGTAGTGTAGTAGTGTAGTAGTGTAGTAGTGTAGTGTAGTATTAGCTACAAAGAACGTTTACAATAAAAAAAAATCAAAAGTGTTTGATAAGGAAGAAGACATTTATATCAAGTAATATCAATATTGTCAAAGCTTAATAAATACTTTTTCGATGTATTGTTAAAGATAAATAAATATTTATTATTACAATTTCTTTGAACGACGAGTAAATAATGTGATGCAGGGATATCAACAGTAAGAATGTTCGCGAACCCTTAGTTTGTTCAATTAGAGGAATTGTTCCTGTATTTGATACATCCGCAATTTGGGTACTTGACATCGCCGAGTCGGCGTCTTATCAAAATATTCCGTGAATATTTATATACAGATACCGAAAACACGTATCTACTTCGGCTTCATTTTAAATGTAATAGTAAATTGTTTTGTCTTTTTATGTTTTCATTTAGAAACTACGCAATCGATTTTGATTTAATTCGTGTGAAAGATATTTTATCTAATCTGTCTATTTAGTTTAAGAGGCAAATAACAATGACATCCCATGTCTAAATTTACGTAAGTACATGGTACATACAGAGCAATTAAAAAAAATGCGATAGCAATGCAAAGTGTGATAGAAAAAGTCACTAATGGATTTGAAAACAGGAACCTAAAAAGCGATTTATTAAATAAAAACATCAAGATACTACATTCAATATACAACGTAATAATGTTAAAAAGCTAAACAACTCATTGATTTCGCCGAATACCCTATAAATAATAAATAATTCGAGTGATCACTAATTGATACTGAGGACGAAACGAAATAATTAAGCCGTTGATATCATTCCGATATTCATCAACTGTTATTCATGTACTTCACTAGTTCATTAACATTGACCACAGCCAGATCGTTAGTGTTACGCACACAATATATTCACAACATGAAAAAACATTGCGTGATAAAACTCTATATACCTACACTACATTTTCTTACACCAATTATTTTATGTAAAACAAAAAGCATAAAATCAACGAAAAATTATTCGACTGTACATAATTCGGGCACGAATCCGCATCAACAGATTTATAACCTTAAAGATTGCTTTAAAGGAAAGTATTGCCTTTTTTTCCTTTGAAAATGGTATCGCAGTTTTATTATCGAGGGTTGTAAATTAAAAACGAGATCGCAATATCGTCGAATGATTTTCAATCGTCGACGTGACCTTTGGCAGAATGTCTAATGATATTTACACCTGTCTGATGCAGTTTAGTGAATTTTGTTTAGTGGAAAACAAGGTTCGTTTCAAGGGTGAGTTCAGTTGAGTTCCAGCCGCGCTACGGGCAACACGCGGCGACGACGCGGGTGCTAATGCCACTAAAGTTACATGAACTGTGACTGTTCAAAACAAATCAAATAAAAAAAATGATATATTCATTTAAAGTAATTTCATAGAATACTATTGAACAATTTTTGTAGTAAAAATGTGTTTAAAAAGTTTGCGAAGAAAGTTTCTAAAAGTTTTTAGTTTGACGATTATTTTAATTAAAAATGTTTGAAGTTCTGTATTCAAAATTGTGTTGCGAAGATAAATAACCAATTCATATGTTTTCAATCTCTTATAAAAATATCGGGTAAGAATATTACGTTTTAGGGAAAAGGAGGAAAATAAGGTTTTATTCGCTGCCTCCAATTGCGGTGCAAGGGATTTTGAAGAGACTATTCAAACAAGTAATCAAAGCCTTATTAGATTACGTTTCCTTTTAGCTGATTTTTTTTAGGGTAATTTAATTATTTTTGATGTGATTTAATTACGTAATTGTGTCCCAAAACAATTGGAATCATTCTTGCATTTCGTTCCTAGATAGCTATTCGACAGTTAATTTGGAATTTCGATTTAAATATTCTCTTTAAAATAAAAACCAAAACTGTTATTGAAACTTTCTGGAACTTAGCACGATTTATTTAATCATCTGGAAAATGAATTTTTCAATTAAATCAGAATTGCAGTACAGGCTTCAATTTAAAATGATCTATTCTATTTTAAAGCATTCGCGAAAATGATACTCATTACTAAGAAAAGTGAAATCGTCTTTGCTTCTTGTGATGTTTGAAGTAGTTTGAACCTTCTTTATATAGAAACCAGTAAGTAACAGGCAGACAGAGACATTTTAAAATAAAAACTCGCAATTCTGATACGGACTATCTATCTATTAGCTGAAATTATTACAACCTATAGTGAATGACAACCACAAATGCACTATAAATTTGCCACAGCTCCTTAAACAGTACTTTATTACAAGCTCGCATCCGCCTATCCCAATAAAATACGATCATTATCGCTAGATATCGTCTAAACTAAAGTCATATCACGAGGGTGGTCCGTGATTTCCGTTAATAAAAGTCCTTTGTGACCTTTGCGCGTCTTCACATTGTTAAGACGCGAATAAAATCTTTATCACACCGTTATATTTCCGTGATTGTAGAATGCTTTCACGGAATTAAGCCTCTGTGGTCATTTTGAGAACTCGCTTAGGGATTAAATTCGAATCAGCCAACCCCATTCTTCCGGTATGTTCACGATCCGCGTATATCTAACCTACGTAGGTACATAGAACATAGTTCAACCCCATTTTGCCCTTGGAAATCCGTTTACCTCCTTTTCACGCCTGTAGATTTAATTTGATGGAGCTCTTCAGGGTGCATTACCTTATGATTAGGTTGGCTTTTTCTACGTAATATAAAGTGAAAATTGGCTTCTTTATTTTTAGCGCGGGGGTGTAAACTCTTGCGACTGATGAGTCTTGGTAGACAAGTGACATTGCAAGCGTTAAGGATAATATTATATTTCCCAAAAACTTTTGACTTGTCAGGTATTTATACTTGTGACTGTTTAATACTAATCTCTACTACTCGTAAAGCCATTTTATTCGCGTTAACGTTTGTTTCATAACAATATATTTAAAAAAGTCTGTAATGGATTTGAGTCATTATAGAATTTGGAAAACGGAACATTTTTTATAATAGGTGTTCCTCATTAGGAAAGTATAGTTGTATTAAGGTCGGTGCTCTTTATAAAGCTGTCCCTGTACCTAAAACCCTTTTTAAAGACATCTAGTTATTGTCATGTAGACAGATGAACATAAACAGATTTTGCTGATAAAAGGTTTACGACCTATTTGATGGCCAATACTCTGCCGGACACAAAAGCCAACCGAATTGTGAATCATTACTCACTATTTCGTAATTAAGAGACAACATCTTTAGCAGACTCGTTTAGTAGTTTAAATCAATTCTTCCAAGAACCCATTGCTTTTAATAATGATATATCTAGGAACAAAGCAAATACTAAGCAGTGAGCTTTAAGTGATTTTGATTATAGTGACATTGTACAGATTCGGGATAGCAACGGGTTTCATTCGGTACGTCAATTCTGGATTGACCTAACAAATGATTCCGATTTCTTTTCAAGATCTATAGTTCTCCTTTCCCTATTTCCGCACGGCCGAACGGATAAAATTCGTTTGTTCTCCGTCGTATAAGTTCGTCAACTATTTACTACTTTCTTAGGACAAAATGTTACGACAGTTTCTTTGATTCAAGAAAGGCTATTATTCTCTTATCATTCATTTATGTGGCAATTTTAGTAATTGAAATTAATGGCACGTAAAAGTCAAGTAATTCTTTAATCTTCATCTTTATTTTCGACATAAATGTCCAGTCAAGTGTGTTATTAAATAAAAGACTTGGATTATGCTTTATAGCTCTATAGACCATTAGAGATGATATGGTGAATCGTTCTTAATGCGACGTACATATTTTTGATGTTATATGAATATCTCTTCATCATTTGTCTGAATAGTCTAAACAAAATACCTAATTAGATAAGATCCTTCGAAAATTCGGTCAAGTGCGATTCTGACTGAAAGTGCTAAGCGTTTCGTACAAATAGACTGAATAAAAACCAAATTTGTAAATATTTTTTGTAACGTATTTTTTTAAATACGCATTTCGACGTCACAGCCAACATCATGAACTTTCTATCAATTTATTCTTAATATTAAGTTGTTGAGGTATTGAAACTTTAGCAATTCAATCGTACTTTGTGAAGTTCGTTTGATAGAATCTGTCTTTGAATTCCTAAAGAGTGTTTTTTTATCATAAAGTTAGAATTCAGATCAATAATTTTGTTGGTTCTTTTTTGATATTTTTTTCCCGGACCTTGAGCATTTCGCTCACGAACTATCTCCATCCTGGGTAAGGTTGAGACGCATGGCTGAATCTTACCGAATGAAACCACCGGCATGCTTCAACAAACGCAATACTGCCACTATTTATAGTGACTTATGAAAGGCATTATCAGTGCCCTCCTCCTTACATTGAATTTGGAGGAAGGGAGTAAATTCTTATTCAATTTCCGCGTCTTCTGTGAGTTTCATCACGTTTGTTTAATTCTTCGACAGCAATCCAAGATTTGCCACCTCAAGTCTCTTCCAAATATTGTCGCTAATACAGCTGCAAGCTGAAAGTTCTTCGCCTAGTGTCACAGCAAGAAAGTCGTTGTACCGTCTGAGCTGGAAATGCCTCTCTCTTTGTCTTTGCAGTTGTTGCAGCAAGGTGTAGGTTTTCTAATGGTAGAGAACAAGTAATTCCCAAAGCAGACCTTTCCAATCCAACGTATTATTTATTTGGGCCTTAAATTAAAATCATTGTTATTTTTATTTCGTTCGGTTCGGATTTGCACGTAGATACAATTAGTTATAAATTTTCTTTGTCTTAAGCCAAAACCTTCAATATTACGTGGATCTGATAAAAAGGATTTTTGCGAGGAAAAATATAGGTTTGTATTACGGATTCGTCTCTGGGGAATGGACGAAGATCTTGCCAAAATTTCTATAGTATCAATAATCTTAAAAATCCGAATATTTTTCTTTCTTTTCCTTTCCATTTCCGAACTTAAGTAAAACGTACACATTATTAAATCTTTCGTTCGACAAATCGTTACATATTCAAATATAAGTGATCAATTAAGTCTTTCCTATTATAACGACTCTCTAAGTGGTCGTTTCAGATGTTGATTAAGTCATAAAACTTTTTAATAGGCTTAATAACTAAGAATTCTAATTAAACAGTGACAAAAAAGTTTTGTTATAATTGATATAAATTTCGGGGTCCGGTCGTAAAAATTACCCTAGAATACTTATAATGTGTGATTTATTCTATAAAAACGAGAACGTTTTTCCCTTGACCTAATTGAATTGATTTATGTCAACATCCATTTTGTCTCTTACAATTAATGATCACATACTGCTTAACCTAGATGAATAGATCATAATTGGCTTGTCCCTATAGAAGGAGAAGATAAGTAGATATCTCTCCTGATCACATTCATGAGAAAGTCATCATCAGCCTTTGGACGGGATTTGGACACTTCAGGCTTAAAAACAATTGCCAGACGAAATTTAATAACCGGTACAATGATTCGCTATAACTTAGCCTATTAATAAAGTGTATTACGACATAATGACCAGAAACCTAATGTAACTCTGATTCGATATTTTTGACAGATTGATGTGAAAGGTTTTTGTACTTTTTCAGTAAGATCTCCTGCCTCTTAGAGCCTTAGAGGTCAACAAGTGTGGTGATAATAGTTGTGATAAAGGATTATTTTGTGGTGTAAAAGTATTCTAACTCTTAAAGAGTGAACTAAGAATAGGGTGTTAACATCAAGGTACCTTATATAAACACAAATTATTTTCCTCAATATAGTATTTTTTTTGTGCCAGTGAAAAAGCTGTGTCTTGAAATGACTAAGATTGTGAAGTGTAAATGAAATATGGACTCCGAAATCGATATTCAATTGTTCATAAACTGCACCCAGCAGATACTGGGTCGGCAGAAGTCATGGGATCAGCTGAACGTCACCCAGATATTGGACTTGCTACCTAATAGGATCTTAGAGGATATCAACCTCAAGTAAGTAAAACATCATACTCATTTTTTGATGTAGGTTAAGATTGCCCGTGATTTTACATTTTGTTTTTCTTCCGTGTTATGTAATGATGAGAAATAATCCGACTGCACGAATAGGTGAGTGATATAGACCATGAGGCTAAATTGACTGTGCGCGACGCGTCACAGGTTCGATCCCCGCGTAGAACAAACAAACGTGATTGTTGTAAGTCGATGTCTTCGTGCATGTGTGTTACTTTGCCGAAGTTCACAGAAGTGGCGCAAATATATATAGAAAACCATATTTTTAAGAAATGTTAAGTTTTTACTATTTCATGTATACTATTATGTTAATGTCTATTCTTTAGTTTATTTTGTAATTGCTCTTATATTAATATTATTTTATAACATCGCTTTGGTTTATATGTGACTGTAATGGTGTTATAATAAACAAATAAATAAATAAATAAATGTGACTTAAATGTTTGTAAAATCCTCGAAAAATTCACGGTTTTGATTAGCTGACAAGACGTAGAACCAAAGGAAAATCTGAATGTGAGATTTGACAGTCGATTTATTTTATTTGTTTTATAATAGCATTCGAAAAAGCAGAAATTATTTTAATAGTCCCATGTTATGCCAAAGTAAATACTTAAAATCATCAAAGGATAAAGCGTGAGCATTTTAAATCTTTCATCGTTTCAACGTCTATCTTGTTAACTAAGGTAACGCTGTAGTTAAAAAAAGAGTAACAAGTGAGCTCAAATTTCATCCAGATATTTTAATAATTTCTTTAAAGGTCAACTGTCTAACTTGATATCCAAAGTAAAAGGCTACTCAAAGCCAACCTCCTGTTTTGAATAATATTCGTTTCAATCATATTTAAACAGGGTAAACAGGATTCCGGACATGTCTCAAAATTTCTTCAATTGGAACAAAGGGCATCCCTTTGCAACCTGTAAAACAAAATTGTATACCTATAATATAATTTAAACAAACCCATTTTGTATCGTAAACGGAAAAGTTTGGATTCATATGTAGGCTGAAAATGGCGAATTTAAATACTCCGGTTTGATGTTTATGACTCATCATCATTCCCCTGCCCTTATCCTAATTATTTTATTTGGGGTCGGCGCAACATGTCATCTTCTTCCATTCCTTCCTATCGGCCGTCATCTCACAAAAAACACTCTTTACAGCCATATCGTCTTTCACACAATCCATCCATCGTTTCTTTGGTCTTCCTTTTCCCGTATATCCATCCACATCCATGCTTAACGCCTTCCTTACCACATGATTTTCATTCCTCCGCATAACATGCCCATACCATGACAGCCGGTTTGATGTTTATGTATATGTACCAAATAGTGAATAGGAAAGTTTTAACGTCAGATAGGATCCAAACCTAAGGCTACGGGCTCGGTTCATTCGATTTTTTATTTTGATCGAACTCTCTATTATTAATTTACTTACTATTCAATGGACATTTTTAATTGTAGCAGAAACCTTAATAACCATGACTTTAGAGTCTCTAAATCAATGATTGCGACAAATAAGTTTTATTCCTAAACAAAATTAAACAAGTGAAGCTAAACTACAATCTACTACAGATACTTAGAATCACAAAAAGTTTGTATAATACCATCAGGGGTCTACCGCGTCTCAAGGTAATATTATTATGGTTGTAGAACGGGACAGCGCAATACATGGCGTAGCAGCATCCTACAAAAAACCTAATGTACTAGGTTACAGAAAAAAATTGCTTAAATATATACAAAACACATGTAAACTTTATTTGTTCATGCTTTTCTTTAAAAAACTGGCAAGGGTCTATCGCCACTTATGTAAGACGTACGTAAGAGTTGGATCCATGGATGAAACGGTACAACGTAAAAGAGCGCTTTCGTCCAGAACAGCGACAGTCGTACTTCTAGTTCTAAAGTCTGTTGGAATCAAGTCTTTATTGAACGATATATTCACATTAATTTCATTATTTAAATGTTGTTGAAACAGTAAAAGAATATTTAGATATCAAGAGCCCTATATTTTTTTCGTTATTTTAGCTAATAAAACGTATTTTCTGTCTTTGTAAGATTAAACGGAATTAGGTTGTAGTGTTGGTAATATACTAAGTTTTTTTTATTACACATCATCAAAGCGTATAACTGGAATTAAAACCAATTCTATATAATCGTATAAAATGTTAATTTGCAAATTCCTAGTACATACAGAATAGCACGTTTATTCGTTATTTCTTTGCCACCCGTTTGAGTTTCTAAAACTGTTGGCCAAAGTTCACTGATACTTGGAAGCCTTCAATTAGGATTAAATTACTCGAAACGTTTAAGTTTCTAGGCAAAATTTGTGAAGTACCAAACGGAAGACTCAGATCACAGCGCGAAGTTTTACACGCACTTCTGTTTATTACCCTTTCTTCTAATTCGTTTAAAGAATACATTTTTTAAGCTTTGCAAAAATATATACAATCTTTTTTATATCGCACACATGACCAAACCAAGTTATCACTAGCAACTACTGAAATCATTTCAGGCCAACTTTAAAAAAATAATATGTAAACTCCTTTAATAAATATTCGTGAATCAAATAACAAATCATATTCTTGTAAGTTACATATTTTGCTAAAATGAGGTAAAATGTTAGCTGCTTAACTGTTTGATCAAGCGCTCCTTATTTATACGTGTGTTCACAACTACCCCTAATGCTTATTTAATGTCACCTGAACTTTTGCAAACAGAAATGGCAATGTTGTGTTAAACCGTCTGACTGTTGATGTTAGTCGAAACTAAAAATGGACTCATTTTATCAGAATTTTTATGTGTTAAACATACGTATGTATACATTAACAATTATATCATACTTTTCTTATTGCTTACTCTTAATCTTATTACATCCTATTATATTGATGCATTGCAAGGGATAGATTCATACTTTCATTTTTTTTTTTCGATTCCTACCTTTGTACATAGATAACTACCCTTTTTTCCGGATTGAAAAGCTAATGACTTCAACCCATGCCGAGGACACGGCGTGGGGATATATCGAACTCCCTAAACTTACCTAAGAGAGAGTCACGAGACCGCTCAGACATGCTCTGCGTGACTCTGACAAAGCAACTGCCCCAATACAGCCACACGGCATTTTTATAATCGTTAACGTCAATAGAAACCACTCGAATGTATGTAGATGACAGGTTTAAGTGACGTGATGAAACGAAATGTCATTTCCACATATTTCAGCGATATTCATTGACGTTAACGATTGGAAGAATGTTATTTACTAGATGCTAGGCGCCAGATGGGCCGACTCGAGGGATGCCTACGCATGATCTGCCTCTCTTTAAGATTGGGTACTAGTCGTCTGGTTTGAAGTAAATAGTTGGATGCCCATGTGATACAATTAATAGTTTTTTTCAATATGTAAAGGGTTTTTTTTTTCAAATCCTATTCAATGATAATTCCAATAAACTGTTATTCTCCAAGGAAACTGCTGATATTCGTTGCATACTTTATCATAAGCTGAGCCGAATACATTAGAATTAAATTTATTAGACAAATGGAATGTATTCTGATGGCGTTCATGGCATGCGTCTTGCTAAAACTGAATATCTCATATATGTCTGAATAGTACGACACATATGACGAATGTGTATGTTGTCTGAAGTCCTCTTTAACGGCTAGACCAGTATGATATTTTATTTGTGAAAGGATTAAAAAAATGTAATTGTATTCTTTGTCTTTAATTTCGCACGTAATTTGTTTAATCGATCATCCTTATCGATTTAAATAGCATGCAGGCCGCCACCATTCCGCTAGTGTGTGTACATGTAGAAACAAGGGCGTAGCCAGGATTTTGTACAGGAGGGGCAGGTTGAGAAAATCATAGAGAAACTGAATTTATGTTTTCATACATCTATATCTATATCTATACTAATCTATAAAGCTGAAGAGTTTGTTTGTTTGTTTGAACGCGCTGATCTCAGGAACTACTGGTTCAAATTGAAAAATTCTTTTTGCGTTAAATAGACCATTCATCGAGGAAGTCTTAAGGCTATAAACCACGCTGCGACTAATAGGAGCGAAGATACAATGGAAAATGTGAAAAAAAAGCAGGTATAAATCATAACTTATATCTTCTACCCACGGGGACGAAGTCGCGGGCAACAGCTAGTTAGGTATAAAGGTGAAAGTTTGTGTGTGTGGACGGATGCATGTTTGTTACCTCTTTCAGGCAAAAGCTACTGAACACATTACGATGAAATTTGGTATGTAGGTAGCTGAAAACTCAGAATAACACATACATAGATAGGGGTAGGGTAGGTGTAGGGTAGGCTTAGTTTAGTTAGGGTAGGTGTAAAATTCATTACTGGGCTTGACGACGTCCGCGGGGTCAGCAAGTGTAACAATAAAAAAAAAAACTATGGAATAACACTTAACTTAAACTAAAAAACTTAACTTAGTAAATTTCGCTCAGTTTGCCAGCCCGCCCGTCTGCCAGGGGGGGGCCGCTGCCCCCCCTGCCTCCCCCTCGCTACGCCCATGTGTAGAAACAATCATATCTCTACAGGCTACAGTTATAAGACCTACGATTGCAACTTCCACAAAAAATCTAACAATAAAAATGAATCGTGTTTGTTTAGATTAAAATTTTTATTGGAGGAATTGTTTCTGCATTTGTTGGGGATGCACAATTTATGGGACTGAAATTTAATATTTGATTTGTTGGTAAAGCATAAGAACATAACATTTTAGATTATTTTTGGAACGTTTTATTAATGAAGTTATTTGTGCTTAACGCAGGTAAGGTTTGCGAAAGCTTTTGCGGATTACCAAAATATATAAAAGTAGAGACATCCATTTTAAAAAAAACCGTGTGTGAGTTGTCCCAGAATATATTGTCCCAGAATATATATAATAATGTGGGAATTAAAAAAAAAATAGGGCTACTAACTCCTAGAGCATCATCACCTACGTGTACGTAGAAAAACAGTTAATAAAAAACAGTATGTTGCAGTTTCGAAAGATAACCGCCAACCTGTACTGCGCGATCATGTTTCTACAAATAACTACAAACTCTTACATTAAGACGTAGTACTAACCCTTCTGACCTCAAATATTTAGCACAATACCTTCATGTATTATATAACAAGCTACGTAAAATATGTCGGCGGTATACTCTGCCTTAATTATTTACCTGAGTCCGTTATCCGTACAGAAAGTAATTGAATATTGTAGATTAATTAAAAGACGCGCTGATATTTATCAGGTATAGATAACGTCGTGCAGTGAGGCAGGTATGTTAAACGAATGGGTAGTTCACACTAATATGCATGGGGTTTTACATTATTAACGCATATTTTATCTCGTTGCTTGGACTTAGGACTCTATTTATGCGAGAGACAAAAATAAATATTAAGTATACCTTACAAAAAAAAATCAGTTTAGGTCAACGATTTAGGATTATACAATTTAGATCTCTCAACATTTTCCTGCCGCGTTATTCAGCGGTATAAGGAAGAACTTTGATTATCATTAACAAGGCTGTAAGGAAAATGTAAAAATAAAAATAAAAACTGGCGCAAAGATTGAGTCACTGCAAATTTTAATTAAGTACATATTTTTTAAACGGAGGTTTATACATAACAAATTTTGTAGCGATTTGCTTGCAAAAATCCTGCAAATTCTAATAGAGTTTTGTAAAATAACTTATAAGCTTTGTTCTGTAATTCTATATTATAGATATTGTGTTGTTTCCTTAATTAAGGTCTTGCGGTGAAGTGAAATATAGTGAGGGAACCTGGGCGGAATAACATGGAATTAGTAACTCGCAATGTGCGGGCTTGACTCATTTAAACTTGGTGTTTAAAGTACGCGTTGTTTAGTAGTAGGAATAAAATAACATTTGCATACGGAAAAAGTAAAAATCATGTCTGCTCTTGTAGTCAAGTAATGCTCCTACATTTCTCTTATCTACTGATAACGCTGACTGTACTGTTTTGTATAAAGCGCTCTGCTATTTTTTAAGCAATTTCTGCCAGTGTCGGGTTATGACCACACATGAGGACTGTACGATGTCAGTTGCTGGATGGAATACTAGTCGATTCGGCAGAACTCCGGTGACTGCACAAATGTATTGAACTAACAAATCAAAGTTACGTCACTTGTCGGGACGGAATGTCATTGTCGTAGACTAGAAGTACGGTTTGACGCGATGTTTAGTTTTCTTAACTCTCAAATTTGTTGTCGGAAGGATTTTATCTAAATAAGCGATTATACATATTCTTTTCTGTTTTGTTGTTAGAATTATTTCTTCGCTTTTCATTTCAACCAACGCTCGTCGTAGTGAGAGAAAACCTATATTCTGTAAGATCCATTTACAATCATTCGAAGGAAACATTTTGTAGAAGCAAAGAGGATTTTTGGCAGACACCACGTAGGTACTATTTCATTCAGGCAAAAGCTAGGCTCTAGACTTGTCACCCGAGTGTTTCCGACTTCAGGTTGACTTTTAGCCTTGTTTTCTCAGTATCGGGTTATACGCTTACAGAATATTCTAGTTCAAACTGAATATACATGCATACTTACCTTTTATATTTCGGTATTTACATATTGAGCCCATAAATAAGTTAACGACATTATGTTTTATTCTTCATGTTTTAAAAGATAAATTAATTTATGTATTTTCTTGTAATATATGAAGAAAATAATGTAAGTAAGTTAAAGTAACTATTTTATTTTGACGTAGAGCATTCTCAATAGCATTTTCGCGTACCTAAATATAACGAATACTCACAATTATACACCGTGATTTTTAGTCGTCTTACAAAAGCAGCCCAGTTCATGTATCCAATGACTAGAACACGTTCATGATAAAAAATGGGTATTTATGAGATTTGAATAAATTTAAAATGCAATTTTTTATTCAATATTATGATGCAATTCGTAGTTTATTAGAAACACAGCTCTGTTGCGAGCGCGGTCCGAGCATTGTAACAATGGTGATAGGCGCGGGCGGCGGCGTTTTTATCATTTTTAAAAGTATATTTCAGATTTCTCTTGTTTAATTTTTCTTCGTACTTATTATCTTAGTTGATGATAAAAAAATAATAATCGCGCCTAGGGGTATTTTACGTCGGATACATGAACTGGGCTTTTTTTTTTAAAGTCACCGTGTATATTTATCAAATCATATGCGTATAAAATACTGAAATTACAACCTTAATCCTTTCCAAACTTTAACGTTATTGACTCTCTTACTGACATATGAAACTGAAAACTAGGTGAACGATACGAAGAACTACCAGCGTAACCCATGTTTACCTTTGTACAGCTAGTCAACAGATAAATAAATATGCTTACACCACTAAAAATTCTACTTGACGATATCGGTGTTATTGATATTCGAATGTGTTATTCAATATTCAGGTGACTTTCTTTCGTACTAACATATACCTACACTTAATGTGTGAAATTTTTGAATACCAGATAATTTATATTGGAATGATAAATTGGATACAATATCAAATTATAAATAAGATAAAATAGAAATTGTTGTTGTGTACATTTAGAGGAGTATAATGGAGAAAATAATGAAGTAAATAGCAACAGTAGTGTAAAAGATACTACCTATTCATAAAATATGAATCCACTAATGATTGATTATTTATTTTACCAATCTTGAGAATCGAGCTTGTATTTCTTACTAAGGTTGTTTTTTTATATGTAAGTAGTTCATTTAATTAAATATTAAAAAAAATCACACCTTTCATGAACATTCTGCAAGCATGGTTCAGTTCTAAGTAAGTAATTCCAGAACCTATGTGTTAAACATTCATCACGATTTCACATTAGTCGTTTTGAAACTTTCTCGTAACAAACAGGTATGTTGAGAGCAATATTGTTCGAGAGAATCCATTTCAGACGTTTACGACTAAACCTTATGTACGGCTGAGTACCGAGTTACGTGATGATAGAAAATAATAAACTTTGATATGTGCGTTTGTAGGTCTATACATTTTTTTGTACCTGTAGGTTTAATATGTATGTGTGTAGAATTAATCTAAGTCAAATTATGAGGAATAGTGATTCTTGTTGAAAATGATACGTAACTTGGCAAGTCAGTCTTCCACGAAGTCATTGTCTCAAGGTCTGTTGAGTTCAGGTTCCAGTGTATTTACTGGATTAGGCTGACTACAGTATTTTACAAGGAATGATTTTCCATGTGACCTAAACTACAAACTTATCCTCCTATGATTCAGCGTCAAAAATTCGCCAAAAACTTTTACTTGCTTTTCTAGGCACGCGGAGTCAACAAGGCGAACTTTCGGACTCCAAACTCAACGGAGTATCTGTTAACAGAAAAACTCTGAATTTAAATAACGAACCAGAGACCGTCGGGTTCGGTAGCGCATAAACGAGGCAGTGAGTTACACTATGCATGCATAGGTTTTCTTAGTTACTATACCTATACAAATGTTGACATTTCCTAAAAATAGTTTAACCCTGACATATTAAAGTCAATTTCAATGCATAAGCCTTTATGACCAAGCTCGATACGACATTTATGATTGATTACAAAGTTTAACAATAGATTCAATACCCTATTTGTATTTGCCGTAGCGTACATTTTTGCTTATACTTTCCGATTTGATTCTAATAATTTCTGTTTTGTGGATACTTGGTTTTATCTGTACGTAGTAATAGAAAATGGGTTGTCAGGTCGTAGTTTTATTCGCTGACAGATAACGTTCGCTCGCCTGCACTTTATTGGGGAACTTAAGGGCAGAACTAATAAATTTTGTGTGTGAGTTTTGGACCTATCTGTTAGATCGTTTTTACGCCGGCGAAAAATCTTCAAACGAATGGGTTATATCACATTACTTTATCGAGAGCATATGTGTTAGATTTTTCAGTAGAATTACGTGAAATCTAAACGTACTATTTAAATGAACATTACGCTGTATCGTTAGGCAAAAACAAAAAAGTTTCTGCTTTTGGTACAGGGTTTCTTTAAACAACAAGACTCATTATCTATGGCACTTACAATAATGTACTAAAAGTGGCTATTCACTTAGAATCTGTCCCTAAAAATCTTGTTATTCAGTTAACCTCATCGTCGCTACCAGTTTCAGCGTAAACATCCAAGAAAATAAATTAAACTGTCAAGATTAATAGACATGATTAAAAAGGGTCGTTATTTATTAATTTGGATTTGAAGATACGCTGGCATCTTGGCTAGTAATTGGCGCTCGTGAACAAATTCACGGGGACCTAAAACATATTAGGAAATTTATATCCTAGAGGTTTTAATCTTACAGTACTTCGATACTTAAGTTTTGTTAGGTATATCTGGTGGAAGAAACTTACGAGTAATTTCTTAACCAGCATGCGGGTAGGACTGAAGTTTGAGAAAGGAAAATTGGGGGTCTTTGACCCTTTTGCCATGGCGGTGAATGTTACAATAAACTTCAACGAATTGCTGGCCAAACGCGGCCTAGCCTCGGAATGCCTAATAAAAATGAAATGAATCTTGTTTGTTTCCTTTGGGAAATAATTATTTTACGTACCTTCTTATCTTTCGTTTTAATTCTGCTGTTATTACTTGTCATCCTGGTTAGGGCAGAATGTTAAGTACGGATTAAATTATCTGATATTGTCTTTACGACGAGTAAAATTTATCTTCTTTCTTTCGTCCAAATTCTCCTACTTATGCTTACTTATCTCGTACTTCTGGATTATTTCAAATATTTTTCTGTCATGATATTGTATGAGTATGAGACTTAAGCTAGTAGTGCTGGAAATGTAAAAACTAAGTAACTTATTCTATTTATTAAAATTAAAATAAATGTATTCTGATTTTCGTGTGTTTGTTTCTTCGATATAATTATCATAAATATAAGCAAGGCAAAGGCATTTCGATTTGTGCATTGTAATAAAAATAACAAAGTGCTAAAATTAGTTCTGGCTTAATTGTCCACGACAAACATCTCCCTCAAGAAATTTATTTCTGACCTTTTTTGTTCAACAAGTCTAATACCTCTTCCATCTCCATATCTTCCAAAACATTTAGCATACACGTATAAATTGCAATAAAAACGTTGTAAAACGAAATATATCGAACATTTATTGTTTAGACAATGTAAAAGGATGGCACCCTTCTCAAATAGAACCATCAATGATGTCGAACATATTGCACTGGCCGCGGGATTGTCACGTACAGAATAAAATAAAACAGCCATGAAATATGGAGCTGTCCGGCTCATCTATCGGTATCAATTCCAGTAATTTAGCTACTATATTTTGGGAATATTTTGTTTACGTAACACGGTACTCTTTGGGAATTGGCTGGATATTCTTGTGTTGAAGTATTTTATTCTGAGATGTGAAAGCTTTTGAGAACTTCTGCGCTTTTTCTACAAATGTGCTGTCATTTACATTTGTTAGTATTTTAGATACTGATATGTTGTATGTTAATTAACAGTTTTTTTACCAGAAAGACATAGATTAGTTTGCAGAAATGTAAACGTATTAAATTAAATGTTTGTGCTGGAGCTAAACTTTTTTGGATAAAGGAACAGAAACTCTGCCAAAAGTTCTACTACATTTAAGACACATATTTTATGAAAAGAGTAGTTTGTTATTTCAGACTATTTTTGAACAATCCATGAATTTTACGGGAGTAAAACGTAAATGATTAGTGCCGTAACGAAAGATGTTCAGGACGGCAGTAAACCTCACTATCATGCCGAGCATATTTGCTTCCTTATTACATAATAAAAAAACGAGCCTTTGAGATAACAGATGTGCCCTTGAACAACGAAGTTTGTTTTTTCTTAAGTCAATTTGAGGATTATAAGGAAACATAAAGAAGTATACGGAACACATAAGGAAGTATACGGAAGCTAGGTTTTTTCCACGGTCATAGTCAACCAGATAATACCGCGTTTACAAGAGTTTGCTCAGACTTAGGACACGTTTGAGAGCAGATGTTTGTTATACTCATTTACTTAATTAACTTCTACTGTAAGTGCATACATACATAAATGTAGGTATCAGGGAACACAGGATGAACGTGTTCATTTAATCTTTAAGGTGGACAAATATGAACTGAGTTCCAGAGGAGGATGATATAAAGTAGTAAGATCTATAATATCTTTACATTAATATTTATCAGCCAAACTTATCTTTACAGTTGAGTTTGGCTCATAAATAAAGATATAATAATACCAGCCTTCTTCCAAATTGGATTCCAGCTCACAATGTCCTCCTTTCAGCACATTCAGTGTCTGCCAGAGGTGTCAAAGTGTTAAAAAGTCACATTGGTTGTTTATCCTTTGCTGGAATCGCACTTGCCCCTCGTGCATACAAATTCATACATATAACCGCAAAACCACCACGACCAATATAGATACTTGTACCAGAATCCTATAACAAACTTGCAAACATTCAAACTATTACTAAACTTAAACTAACGAAGTACAAACTACAAAGTAAAGTTATACCAAACGAATTGACCTCTACGAGGCTTTTAACTTGATCAAACATTCGGGAGCAGATGCCTGATTATATTAAAAGTATTCTATTTTATATCGTCGTGTTTAACTTGTAGTATTTGTTTTTACGAAGTACGTCCGCCATCTTTGCGTAATTAAGGAAAACGGGAACGAAAAGGAAACGAAAGACCGTTTACTTTTAGGGAACGAAATCGTTGTACTCTCTTTAGGATAATGTTATTCCTATGATTTATAACTGTTTTATATTAAAACTACGCAATTGCGATTTTAGTGTTTGTTTTTTTTATTGGGATTCTTTTTCTTCTAATATAGAATGACTAGCTGCTGCCCGCGACTTCGTCCCCGTGGGTAGAAGATATAAGTTATGATTTATATCTACCCTGTTTTTTCACATTTTCAATTGTATCTTCGCTCTTATTAGTCGCAGCGTGATGGTTTATAGCCTAAAGCCTTCCTCGATGAGTTGTCTATTTAACACAACACAATTTGGACCAGTAGTTTCTGAGATTAGCGCGTTCAAACAAACAAACAAACTCTTCAGCTTTATATATTACTATAGATAAGTACCTTATTTTATCGACTCTTTTTCGTACTATTTCGTTCCTTAACTACTTGTTAAAATATTAGGATTATTTTCTGCACATATTTGGTTAACACGTAGTGTAAACAGTTAGTAAGACGTATGACATGCATTGTCGCAGCAGCGAACACCAGTTTGAACATGAAATTATGCACACCTACTAAATCATTTTCTTATATTAATAGTTGCGATGAAGTTTAGGGCTTGAAACTACAGCTACAATGTTTAACGCAGTGGTCGTGTTTAACTGCTTATATAATTTAGTATCATGTTTGATTATTCATTCATTATTGTCACACAATCATATTTAAGACCTAAGAATAATATTGACGTATATTGCAATGAAAACTAAGCTGATAAAGTGCGATGCTCAAATTGATTCAGGAGTTAAAAGCGTGTCAACTGCAAAACTTGAGAAAAAGGTTTTTCTATCAAGAAATAAAGTAATCTTCTTTAACTAGTACTTATGTAACAAAAGATGATGAAACAGTTAATCTATTTTAACAACAGCTTAAGAAGATGAGAAGGATTACGTCATTACGTAACATGAACCAATTCTAAATTTTCTTATTATTTAGTTAGCTATCTGTACCCGCGGTTATGTCTGTGAATATATTTCCATTTAAGACGCAGTCAGGTAAAACGTAGTATTTATGTCAATACGGGGTATTAAACACCCCCTTGCACGTAATTTTAGTGTGTTTACGGTTTACTGACAGAACATTTTCTGCATAGTCCGCACATAATTTTATTGTGATTACGATTTACTCACGTATATTTTTTTCGGGATAGTCCGACTAGTTACAGTTTCAACAAGAGCCCTTAGTCATGAGCTGACGCGGCGGCCAGATGACTTAATAATAAGTGTGAGTAAAACTTGAATAAATAAATAATTATGAATCAACCTTACGAATGTTACAATAACAATCGAAATATTCTTCAAGCTATTAACCTCATTTACAACTGCCACTACTTTTTAACGCAATATTATTTGTTGCCCTTAATATACGTAACTACGTAACACGCACTCATGACTAAGAGACCACTCTGTGGAATAATAATAAACCTAAAAATGATTACTTTGTTTATTTACACCGACACCATTTCCATTTATAAATAATGATTTAGTATACACCAGACGGCTGTTTCGTTTCGGAAAAAATGGCCATCGATATACACAGTGACCTTGTTTCATAAATATGAAAATGATAAATATAAAATGACAAATATTTGTTGATGAAATTAATTTGGCAATTTAATTAGTAAGGTTGGATAATTTATTAAAAGAGTTTTGTTGCTATTGTAAGTTTCAAGTACCTAAGTAAACCGAAGACCAAGTTCTTGAACTTCGTGTTAACTTAGCAAGATTATAAAAACCAGAATTAATATGATTTTATTTAAATTGAGTGCGTTAAATTGGGCGGCAAAAAGACGAAGCAAGCTTAGTTATCGTTATAAAAGTAATTTTGCATTTGTATGTAGTTATAAACTGGGTCTTTTTGAAATCAACATCAATCAACTACATACAAATGCAAAATTACAGCTAGAACATTTACAACGCAATTTTGTTCAATAAACAAATCATTTTTTATGTTTAAGAAACAAAATTAAATCTTTTGACCAAACAATTTAAGATTTCTCGTCTTTTTATTTGTTTTTTAGTAATTGTTTCACAATTACATACCCATATACAGCGTGGCATTAATGATGTCACCGTTGTATCCTCACGCATATACATTTGTGCCTGTAATAATATACATATTTATATTTAAGAGCCAACGTTTCCTACGTAACGTGTCCTCAATAAAATAAATAAATGTTTTGTGATAAAAGTCAAGTGTTGTGGGTTTCGTGACGAAGGGATTTATGTCTGCAGCTTACATTGTGGAAGATAATACGGTAAAGGATTACTTCCTATAAAGGAATAACAAGGATCGTTCCTGACAGAACACCCTGTTTTGCATTAATGTGGCTAAATACTTTTGAAAAATATAACGCGTGGAATACTTGTTTTCCTGTCAGCTAGGAGCTGTTAAATATTATCAGCTTATAAACGTCAAATAGCCTGGCACAAGGCTCTTCCCATGTAGGAAAGTTATAAAGATTAACCACCACGCCGGCTCACAGTGGGTTGATGATTTCAGTTTCCAATGTTTGCAATCCAGTCTTCCTCAAGATGTATTCCTTCATCGGTTAGCATAATTAAAAAAGTACACGTAGCGTAGAAAAAATCAAAGAATTTAAAATTTCAAAACTCGTTACTTCATAGTCTTATTAGAATAGAATTTTGCAAGACGCGAGACTTTTACCCAGGATATAAAAAAAATAAACAATGTATATCCTTTAGCTATAATATGTATATCGAGATACAAATTTCGGGTTCTCTGTTATATACCTATGCCTTTTATAAGCACCTTTTATTTCTCAACCAAAATGTGTTATGGAAGTAGAATTTACGATAACTTGTTGATACAATTAGACGTAAAATCATAACCTTCAATGACTAATAACAATGTGGTTTACCTTTACGGTCGGTTTTATTTTTGTATAGAGTAAAAGTAAAATTCTATTCCTCTTAAGAAGGATTACTGTTTCTTCAATTAGACAAAATCTCTTAGGGATTATGTCGTTTCCAGTTTACTTGATTGTTATCCGATAAAGTCAGTTCATTATATATTTAAGTACTGATGTCAATCATTCAAGCCACCTGAAGATTTAAAATTCAATTATGAATTGTCAAGTATTTTTCTACTTCTTTCGGTTTATAATCGTTGTTGGTGATAGCGAAACTTTTGAATTGTTTGTAATGGCGTTGTGAAGTGAAAGCTCAAGAGTTTTCTTTATAAAGCGAGTATTTAAAAGTTTAATTTGTTTTGTTTGGACGCCGCATTTATACCTTTCGTGGTTATAGGACAAGATATACATAAGACCTTTTTCCAGTAGTAAGGTAGGACTTAGCAGAAAAAAAGCTTAAGCAAACGAGTATATTGTCGAAATCTGATTTATATCACACATCAAGGATTTTAAATAAAATTGTATATTTCCAAAGAACACTCTAAAGCAACCAGACACATTACGAATTGGGACAGTCTCATTTATAGTTCAAGGTGTTTGAAGCTTAGTTTTAGCAATTAAGGCCGGTAGACAAGGGTTCGCTAGCAACAGATGGCAGACAATCTCCATTCGTGTTTGGAGCAATTAAAAACCCTAAACTTAACGATTATTTTCAACCGACTTCAAAATGTAGGAAGATTTCAATTCATATGTATTTTTTCTATTATGCTTGTTACCTCAGAACTTCGCACTGGATGAACAGATTTTTTATGTGACGTTAAATATTTAGCTGTACTGTCATTTGGTTCCATACAAATTTTAACATGTCTTTATTGGAAGTCGGTTGTACGTTTTTTCTGTTAAAAAATATTACTTACGACCGAGCTCCAATCCTTGAATGTTTTCACTGTATCTTAGGAATCTATTTGATATTTCAACATACGGATTTAATACCCCATGTATAACGGCAACAAGTATTCAGTTGAAATTATTTCACTTTACACCTAGTTACGCAAATAAAAATAAATTAAAAGCGAAGCGATTATGAGAGTCATACCACAAACTTATATACATAATTTATCAGTATCTTAACATCTCAACTTATAAAGGCATTCCGTTTTCCGATAAATGCAAAAACATAAAAAAAGGTGTTAAGAATTTATATCACCATACCTAACGTGTATAATAAACTCGTAAAAAAGATATTTACATGCTATGTAATATAAAGTGTTTTCTAAACGGTAGACTTAATATAAATTCCTTCCAAACAATATGACTCGTATGGCAAAAATACCGCACTATAAATTCTTCGAGGGTTACTTTTGGGCATAGTAGAAATGTATTTTGGGAGCGTCTACAAGGACACCTGACCTCCAGAAAGATAGGCAATAGGCATGTTTATTTATTGAAGCATCCCGTAAGAATACACACAATATAATCTAAATGTAACATACCTAATTTATAGTTCATGATATCAATAGTTCGGGGCTCCTGGCTTTTGTAAGTAAGCTTATCTTCCGTTGGATCCGTAACTACTCGAACAATCCCGATAAATATGCTTCAGGAAACCGTTGTTTCTTTGAGTATGTCATAACTGAGGCATACAACGCTTTTAGACAAGGAGTCAACCTAGTATTTAATTTCAATTAAAACAACATCAAAGTTTTTACGTTATACCGCATGTGTATAGCGTGTAATTTTTTTGACACATAATGAGATGATAAGAGGCGGAAGCGAGACATGTCCAAACGTTCAATGAACGTAAAAAATGCTAAGGACATCCTGTAGGGCAAAGGTCGATGATTTATGACACGTCCTTTAGGGACGCCCATAACCTACTCTAGCATGTATATATTTACCAAAACTTGTCCGTATTGAGAATATCGCTTTTATCGCGGATGGATTTCTTATGAAAACAGGATCGAGAAGTACGATACTTTTAGTTTTGGGAAAAGTTAGTTTCCATTGAATTATTGCTACTAAGCATAAGTGCTAGTCACCCGTATAGCTACGCAATGCAATTTCTGCTAGAGAATCAATACGATTATAAATTTCACGAGTAAACGTAAAAACACTCCACAAATTGGATGCATCAAATAATTTCCATTTTGGGCTCTTTATGATTATTTGTTCAACCCTTTATTGGAGTTCAACAGTTTTAACAAGGTGGATAAAATTACGTATTTTGTTTTGAAAATTAAAACGATTCATCAACCAGAAAGGATTACAGATCGTTGTGAATTTCCTTAAAGCAAAAATCTTCATAAAAATACCGCTACCAAATAAAATGTAACAAAAAATAATTAAAAGCTTTTTCTCCCCTTTTTTTATTTAACCTTTCTTTTCCTGAATTATTGAAATCGGGTCGCTTAAAAGACGCATCAATTTCTTGCCGCAGGCTCACTTCGAGGATTCATCTCTTCTTTTCGTTCAAGCGTCGTTTGACCTTTTTTATTTGGACCTATTTTGCGCGACTTGTTGTACATTTAAATAAATCAGTTTTAATGGTTATTTGCTTCCTAAATATATTTTTTGGCGAGAAGTTCAATGCTTCTTTTTTAGGCGAATTCAAAAAAAGGAGGTTCTTTGTTCGATTGTTTGTATGTATGTTTGTCCACGATTATCTCGCGTTTGGCAAAAGCGATTTAGATGTAGTTTTCATAAAAGTATGTTTTACAT
Source organism: Trichoplusia ni (assembly GCF_003590095.1). Classification (NCBI taxonomy): domain Eukaryota; kingdom Metazoa; phylum Arthropoda; class Insecta; order Lepidoptera; family Noctuidae; genus Trichoplusia; species Trichoplusia ni. The sequence continues at coordinate 6,048,489 of NC_039485.1, forward strand.
TTAGAAGAAGGATTTAGTGCTTTAACCAACTCAAAAAAGGAAGTTTTGAGTTTTAATGTATGTAGATATGTGTGTACGAAAGTTTTTAGATATTATTAGACAAAAAGCTATCAATATATATTATATATGTTTTTCGATTAATTTCAAACAGAATTATTAAAAAAAATATAATAATAATAATAATAAATGCGGACTACATCACATACATTGTTCTGAACCCAAAGTAAGTTGCTAAAGCACTTGTGTTATGGAATTCAGATACAACGAAGGTACCACAAACACCCAGACCCGAGACAATGTACAAATGTGAATTTTTACATTGTCCCGACCGGGGATCGAACCCGGGACCTCAGAGCTAGCGACACCTTGAAACCGGTGCGTACGCCACTCGACCACGGAGGCCGTCAATATCCCTATAAAAGATCACTCATTCACTAATAAATCAATAGGTAACCTAACTGAAACCTCAAGTAAATTAAAAACCTGCCACTAAAAAGCATGAAATAAAAATTAAAAACAAAAAATTCTTCAAAACAGAAAGACCAGATTATTATTTTTTAACGTGAAAGAAAGAACCGCAATCAAAAAACAAACTGAGAGAATAAAATATTTTTTATTAAAATAACACCTCTAATAAGTATTACAAACTTATACCTTTTGAAGGCGGTGCCAAAGCAACAAAACCAAAATGCATGCGACTACATAGAGACAACCATGCGACAAAATATTATATTTATGAAAAAAAAATCTAACATTGAACTTGTTTTCCTACCTATTACGGAATATTACTCTGTCGTAGCGTATCGGTTTATGAAATCTCATGGTACACAGTCAGACGTTACTTAGATATGAATAGCAGCTTTATTCTTGTAGGTTTAAGGTTGATTTTCAAATGGTAGTGACGACATTTGAGTGTACTGGTCGATAAATTCAAATGTTCTCTCACAGGTCTCGTTAGCTCAGAGGGCGAGAGCGCCGATATCCAGGTTTGACACCTGAGCATCGGAGGTCGGAGGTTCAAATCCTTCACGAGCCTAATTTGGACAGCCTTACATTTTGAAGTTTTTCAGCATGAAATATGACACGTGGCAAACCTTATGATTTTTAATTTTGTCGCTAATATTAAGACTCAGCATTTTACCACTTTTTTATATTTAGGAATATTAGAACTCATAATTTTTCATTAGTGATCTGTTGACAAAAATAATTTTCAAGGATTTGTTTTTACTTAAGCATGTTACAGCATTGATGCCTGAGGGGGAACGTTGAGTATCCCAAAAGCTCTAGGCGACTAACCTTTGCCTTTTTCTTATTGGCTACTCAAACACATAAACATACTATGCCTCAAGCTGCGCTTTGGAGTAGTTCATTCACATAGATCAAAAGAAATAGATTTAATATTTGCAAATAAAAACTGTTGATAAAAAATTCGTAATTTTTATGGGACCAAATGATATAATGTTAAATGAAAAAGGATCAAGAAAACCTGTACATCCAGTCTGAAGTTTATAGGTAACAAACTATAAAACCATCTTAACAAAGTTTTTTTTTACAGAATAACCCTTGGAAATTGTATGGGCTTGGGCGAGAGGCCGTTCAGTCCACCATGGTGGGGTCAGCTCGCATGGTTCATGGTGTTCGCTGTGATGTTGCTCCTTGCTGTACTGGGAAACACTCTCGTCATATGGATTGTTCTAGGTGAGTCTTATAGCAAACTGTTAAAGCTGGGTAAGAGGAAAAAGTTTGATCAAATAAAAAGAAGTCGATGATTGATATAAGTAAGTACATACTATATCAGTCAGGATAATAAATGTCTGAAAATAATTTTCTGTTTCAAAATTGTAATTTTCCTGTACGCTTTTGCCGTAATCAATAACCAATACTACACTTTAATGAAGTACATATTTTGTTTATTAACTTCAGTAAAGGTTCAAAATAAATAAATTTAAATTCGTAGCAGCACTTGTACATATCAGCTTTTCCAACAATTTCACCTTTATATCAACAGAAATCCTACTTACTAATTTAAGCCCACGCAGTAACCTAAACCTAGTGCAAAACAATACAGGCATGTTACATTTTCAGGTGTAATATGAAGTTTCAAAACACAACTCCATTATAAAAGTAAGCTTCATTATATTCAGAGCACCCACCACCACAGCATTTAGCAAAATAATCACGTGTGTGAAAGAGAGATGCCACTTTAAATTGTGTATTGCCCTGTCACGCTCATACACACACAATTACATCACTTAAAGAGGTGGCAGTACTTAAAGAGACTCGAAGGAATTTGATACTATTTAATTTCATTCTTTAATAAGTAACAGCTTAATGAGTCTGTAGCAGATGTTTGGGGATGCCATCAAGGCGCCTAACACACTCAGCTTGTAAAGCAATGTACAGATTATTTCTTTAGTATACTGAGAGACGGTTTTCATCTAAATAATAATAATAATAATAATAAATCTTTATTTCAGACCAGGTCCATATAAAAAGTAGGTAACACAAAACATCAAAGAAATAAAATAAAATACAAATTACAACACAGTGTGAAGGCTTAACCAGTGTCTAAGCAACTGAGAGTCCCACCTATCAGTCAATACGTTTAGGACGCTGTTGGTGCTAGTCCGCACTCGGTGAAGAAGTGAAGCACTGCGTTTTCTGATGATGGCATTAAAACCATCAGTGTGCGCGTCAGCAAACATGCCCGAGGCACTGCAGAACCGCGGCAACCTGAGCAGCGTCCTAAATGTATTGTTGTATTGTACACGCAGGGCGTTGTACGTCATCCGCGTATAGTTTACCCACAGAGAACACGTATACAATGACTGGCAATAGGCTTTAAACAAAGTCACTTTTACCGAATCACTGCATCGCCGAAACCTGCGGGCCAACATATTGCTTCTGACCGCCAGCGCCCTACGTTCCCTCTCCAAGTCTTTATCATCCTTCAAGTCCTCGGAGACCCAGTGACCGAGATACTTGAAATTCGAGACTTGCTTCAACTCGCTACCACTTAAGGTGACAGGAACTGTTGCATAACTTTTGTTGCTAGCCTTAAATATCATAATCTCACTCTTTCTCGAATTGTATTTCAGTCCATGAGCCTCCGCATACACTTCACATATTCTAACTAACTTTTTTAACGCTGCCATTGAAGGGCTCAACAGCACCATGTCGTCTGCGTAGCTTATGTTGTTAACACAAACACCGTCTATGTGACATCCGACGCCGGTACTGTTGAGCTCACCAATAAGTCCGTTCATATACAGGTTGAAGAGTCTGGGTGAGGTCAGGCCACCCTGTCTCACTCCACAATTCAACCTGTACACTGCTGATGACGCCCCAGCCCATTTCACTACATTAGTCTGATTGTTGTACCAATGTTTCAATAAGGACACAACCTCCTGGTTACAAGACGTTTCATCTTCCAACTTTTCCCATAACTTTCTGTAAGAAACGAGGTCGAACGCCCTTGACAGGTCCAAAAAGCAAGCATACACCGGCGTCTTTCTGGTCACGTAGTACTGAACAGTCTCCTTGAGGCACATGATAGCACTCTCTGTTGACAAACCTGTCCGGAAGCCAAATTGTTGGTCGTGGAGGTTGATATGTTTATTCAAGTGCTGGTCAAGCAGACTGTCCAATACTTTGGCCACTATTGTGGCTAAAGATATCGGCCTGTAATTTGATATATCCGAGGCATCTCCACTCCTGTTTTTAATTATGGGAATTACAACTGTATGCATTAACCGATCTGGTAGGTATGAATGGCTAATACAGAGATTAAAAAACAATGTTAAAATCCGCGGTAAATGAGCTCCTGCGTACTTTAGATGTTCTATACTTAGACCATCATGACCTGGTGACTTGCCTTTGACCATACCTCGGATAACATTCTTCACCTGCTTACTAGTGAACCTGACAGCGACATCCGACTCCGCACTTTTACATCTCTTTACGTCCTTGTGAGTGTCTGTAGGAGACAAGGAGTCTATCTTTAATTGAAGACGAAACGCTTCAGCTATTTCAGTTGGTTCATGAATGCCAGAAACACTCACGGGATGGCCAGGCTTCGGATTTAAGCTATTTGTATTCTTCCAAAAATTTTTAAAATCTTTCTTGTTATGTTGATCTGCAATTTTATCCATTTTAATCTGTTGTTCATTATTTTGACACCATTTTAATTTCTCTTTAAATATAATTCTAGAATTACACATATCATTATATTTTTCTCCCGAAGTCGGTTTCCCACTAGCTAACCAATCTATGTAACAACGCCTGGCAATAACGTGACTATCTCTGACATGTTTGTTCCATCCTGTGACATACTTTTTACGCTTGTGTATTTTACAACATTGTTTACTCGCTTTTGAAGCTTCTGTCAATACTGTAACTAAATCATTGTACATTTTATCTAATATTACTCTATGGTTAACGTTATCACAAAATCTATCTGCACATTCACTACATTGCTCAGGAAAATCAATAAACTTAAGCTGTGAGTTACATATATTAATATATTTCTTAATTTGACTAGTGTCCCTGTCTCCCCATATAACCTTGTTTTTACTATAACTAATTGAAACAACTTTGGCTTTAACTAAATCTAAATTGCACTCCATAAGGATAGGGTAATGGTCTGACCAATAAATATCATACAAAATTGAAATATTTAACACAGAGAGCCGCGCGGCACTCGTCAGCACGCAGTGGTCGAGCCATCTTCGCGAACCGTGCGCGTCGCTGACAAACGTATACGACTCTGGTGGCAATAGTTCTATATCCGCGCATGACCACCTCTGTTCAATGCAAAAACTACATAGTTCATTATAAAATAGCTCACCCGGGTGGGCATTAAAGTCCCCCAACATGTACACTGACTCTACACTGTTGTTTTCGATAATTGCATTAATTTCGCACAAAGTTTCGGTGAATTCTAATAAATTATCAATAGAGTTTGTAGGCATGTATACAGAAAATACAAGTAAAGAGCGATTATTTATGCCTAATTTCACCGCACATAAACGCACACTGGTACACTCGATGACTGTGGCTATTGGGAACACGTCCTTCTTCCAAAGTAAAGCCACACCCCCATATGGCCTGCCTCTCAGTATACCGGCCGAAGTATCCACTGCTGACTTGCCGGTGTATGCAAAACTGTCGTCTATACTACCCAAGCAAGGGATATCATGCGGTAGGAGCCATGTCTCTTGCAAGGCTATGACATCCGCTGAGTTACAAATTCGCCTGACACATTCTTTCGAGCGGCTCACTCCTTTACAATTAAAACTAATTAACTTGGCTACATTCATTATGATTATTTAAGTTTAAATTCAATTTGTTATGTCTGCCATTTGTTCGCCATTTAAAATCTACAAAACGACGAAAAGCTATACCCTCCGGCCAAAAATCATGTTCCATAAAAATGTCCAATTTATTTCTAGGTATAAATATTTTGTATGAATCATAATCTTTTGCAACTGTCATATTCATTTTTTCCATGGTAACTTCAATATTCGCCTTATTTTGAATATACTCGGTTATGCTACACACGGTCACAGCCTTCGCAACATTATAAATATATATTGGAATTTTTATTTCTGCCGCTTTGAAATTAGAATCCGGCGTAACAATTGCTTTTCCTCTGTTCCCCACAAATCTATTCCGGTATCTTTTTCTCTGTACCTGTATCCATTCTTCAGGCACAGTTTTAGATTTCCATGTTCCGTCTTGTGCAACATCGGCAAACGATTTTTGATGCAATTGTACATTCATCGCGACCGTATGTCCATGCGACTCCTGCTCGGCTCGGTTCGGCTCTCGCTCGTGAATTTTCGGCTTCACCGCGTTACAGTTCGACGCTTGACCTTGAGGTCCCGCTGCGACTTGCGCCGCGCTCGGCTGCCGCTCGTGTATGTTCGGGTTGGGTTCGTGACTCTGAGCCGTTTTATCTTGAGACTCGGGGACGACAAATTGCATAGCGGGCGCGTTCGTCTCGCGATCGTGTTTGTTCGGCATATCTTCGGGTCTCATGTACGCCGACGCCACGGCCGACGCGCTCGCGCTGCTCGGCTGAGGTGGGTGCATCGCCCGATTCCCGCGCATATTTCGTTGTTTACATTTTTTACCCTCTTCATGATTCACAATCGTAATATCCGCGGTCTCGATGTTCTGCTGGGATGATGTATTCTTACTACCCTCAACATAAATTGATGTTCTCGTTGCTGTTACCTCGTTTTTTAATAATTCAAACTCAGATTTCAACGGTTGTATCTGTTCCACAGTCACATATTGTTCCTTGATTTGCTTAATATCACCTTGCATTTTTAATAAGTCTTTGAGAAGCCGCGTAACATCTACGTGGTCGAACAGTACTGGTGGCAACTTTTGCAAATCCCGTGCCACAAAAATTGGTATTTCTTCGGGATCCGTTTCTTTGAGCAAACAAATAATATCATCAATCTCACGGAGAGTTTTACCATCACGTTTTCTTGTCTTTTTGCGCCTTGTTGTCGAAATTGACTCGTATAGCAAATCTTTTGCATTTTTCACTTCGTATTCCGAGAATGCACTAATACATATTCGACTAATGCTCTCTTCATCCATCACATCAATCTTGTTGCAAATAAATGCAAGGACTTCATTAATAACAACATTGCAGTTATTACACTTTACCACCTTCGACATTTTTGATAGCGCACGGAGGCGGTCGCGCGTCCGTACGCAACGCGTGTGCGACGCAAATAGGTAATCTAAAAAGCAATATGTGGTACGTTAAAGTAATAAGAGGAAAATGTTGCACCAAAGAGTCTCTTTTTTATATTAAGTAGATAATATACTTTGATGACTTCCTAAGAGCTTTGAAGCTTCTGCTACAAGTACAGGACTGAAAAATAATAGGAGTTACGGTCAAGGTTACGGTTACCTTACTTTAAATACTACGCAAACCAGCATTTTTCAACTAAAGCCTATTCGGAAAACAGAATTCCTGTTCATATTTTGATCAGCTGATGAATGTTAAGCCTTTTTGAAGAGTTCAGCTGTTAGTTATTGTTGCTGCTTAGTGCTAACCAGTACTTTAGTAACAGGGAGCCTTTTTTGCCCTGAGAAAGGGTACCTAATAAATATTGAAGGCTTAAAAAATGTTGTGGTAGAAAAACCTTACCATCTAACCTCCTCGCTACATGTTTGTGCTTATCCCTCATTAAAGCGATTTTCATATATATGTCAAACGCATTTTATACTCATTTAATACTCATTTTTCACACATAGCTCTTATCAATTTTTCATCCTAGTCAATTACGCCAAGCTAATCAGGCAAGCTTGTAAATTTATTCGTCAAATTGTCCTTCTAACAAAAAATCCATAGAATGGTTTGGATCGCACTCATTGCGTATTCAAAATGTCGATCTGTCAATTTATTGATATTCAATATACAATTTCATTTATATTCAAATAAACTAATTGTGTTGAAAAAAATACGTCCTGCGTCCGGTTTAATAAACTGCATTATAAACTTTTATTGACGCAATTGGTTTCGATCCTGGCTTAGATCCAATTGTGTTGAATCTGAACATTTATGAGATTGCCACAGAGTCGCACATGAAACGCAATTCCAATGTGGGAGTGTTTAAGACTTAGCAAAAATAGAATGTCCCACGTATTATAAATATGTATTTGTTTGCAAATCTATACGTTCTTTATTTTTGCTTTTGTATGAGGTTTATTTGATATCTTTAGATAAATGTTTTATGCCAATACATTACTTTACCAGGAAAACGAGGAATTCTAATATGAATATTTTTAAACACTTGAAAGCCATCCGGCTTTATTGAAAGCTATCATAGCTTAACATAACAGAAAGTATACTATGTTAATTTACTGTTACCTTGTCCAAATTATTGATCTAAATTCATTCACATAATAAACAGAAAAATAGTGGGTGCAAAATGTAAACCATAAATTGACAAATAATTTATTTGTAGGAAAAAGAACCACTATTATTTACAGTCTAAAACGAAGGCGTTCTAAGCGAATATATATGTAGTAAGTTAGTAAGTAGTTAGTAGTATCTATTAAATAGTTTCAAAGCTTTACTTTAACAGAGAACTAAATAGATTTCTTCCCAGTAAAACTCGTATTTTGGTTCAAATTACTCGAATCTCGTCCAAAGTAAAACGCAGGGTAACATCGTTTGCGGTACGTGACTTCGGGATATCTATGTAGGTTCTGTTTTCCTGAAACATCATAAAGCTATCAGTGCGGGCCCCTGCTGGCCTTTTTCTGGTAAAACGTGTTACACATGAGGAAACCATTGGGTTATATAAATGATTGCATGAATGTGTACTAAACAACACCATGTATATTAAGGTAGGTACATATTATATGCAAAAAAAAATCAATATTTTTCTTCACTCTTAAATAAATTAAGCATATATTTACCGTTCTTTCATAACTGGCAATTGACAAAAAAAAACACGTAATATATATTATGTTTAAAATTTAATAAATGCTTTTGACCTACACGTATTTTCCGACATCAGCTGTTATTTAATTACGCTATTATGAAAAATATTCTCCGGGGCTGCGAGGTATATTGACAAATACGTGTTTCATAAGCCTTCTATAATTGATTTATATCATGAATTTTAAATCAAATATTGTAAAACCTGAATCTCATAAAAAAAAAACAAGCAAGGAACTGCAAGCATCCACCAACAGCCATAAGGACTTTATTACTAGACTGCTTACTATCTAGAAGACAACTCGTAGACTAACGTTCTTTGGTTCTTATTTGCTATTGTACTGGATGAAAACCAAGCACCCGTTTTTATTTACATGAGTGCGCTAATGATCTCGCCGTAAAAACTTAAAGTACGTACCTAACCTTTATATTTTAACTTCGATATCGGGACCTTTATTTCCACCTGTCGATATACCGTCCTACAGAAAAATGTGAATACAGGAAGTAATTCCCTATCTCATTACAATAACCTCCAAAGACGTCATTAGCCACGTTTCTTTCTTTATTGACACATTATCATTCTGTTCACATACAGTCTTATCTTTGCTTGCTGTGCAAGGCAAACGTGGATTGTTATAGAAACAGATGGACTAAAGACGAAGTAAGAATTCATTTGAGATATCTTTTTCTTAGAGTTATTCATACGATACAGTTCACTCAGTTAATATGCATTCTGAAATCAACTATAGTTTTCCAATAATCGTCTGAGGTAAAATGTTGGATTTCATGCTAACTCGTACTGCGTATAGATTAAGGGTGAATTTCGTATATTGCCTCGTCATATATATGGGTTCTTAGAGACTAGAAAAGTAAATAAAATAGCTTTCCGCGACAATATTGCAGTTCCGAACGCCGAGAGCATGTATTTATTGACACGACTCACAGACATTTGCTCGAAGACAATTTGCATTGTTCCCAATACAAATCTATGGAGGTACTGCATCCAATGTGTTGTTTTTTTTCTGAACTTTATATGCCAGGCTTGCTTTTTACTAAGTGCCAAAATAAAATGTGCATTATAGCCGGTATGTAATTCGCAACGTTTCAAAATTGAAATGTCTGTTAGGCAACGGCTTCAAACAAGCTTAGGAAATAAGCACCCTTTTAAAAGGCTTTTCTACTTTAAGCCTTATAGAGCGTGAATATTCTCGCTGGATACACCGTTATTTGTATGCAGATCTTGCGGTTAAGGAAAATCATTTCGTTGCTTACAACATTGGTTCTAACGAACTGTGGGATGATGAAACGAAATTAGGTCAGGAAACGTACAATGTTTTCATATGGTAAATGGATTTTTTTAATAATAATTATGGTGTAGGATTTCGTTCAGAATTTTTGCTTGCATTTGTTAAAAGTATTTTACATTTTATTACATTGACTGCACGGATAGCCGAGTGGTTCAGGCCACCACGCCAAACCCACTGTGTGCGTGACGTCACAGGTTTGATCCCTGCGTGGGACTAAATATGGGTGTCTTTATTTAATGTTTATAAAACCCCGCGCCACAAGGATTAAATTTCTTTGTACGGGGGTAGTTTCTTTTTTCACATAAGAATATTCCGTATAGTTTCTTAATTAACATTAATAAATACACATTTTCCATATTAAGTAACCTACCTCATACTTACGACTAACTCAATTAGTCTAATGAAAGCTACGTTTTTCCATTATGAAACATGTAAGTAATAAATGACTAATAAGAACATTCCTTTGTTTTTAGCCCATCGAAGGATGAGAACGGTTACGAACTGTTTTCTGGTGAATCTTGCGGTGGCAGATCTGCTAATGGCGACGTTGAATGGTGCCCCAAACTTCATATTCCTTGTGACTGCCGACTGGCCTTTCGGAGCCGTGACCTGTACTGCAAGCAACTTTACTGCGAACCTCACTGTGTCTGCTGGAGTGTTCACTTTAGTCGCCATCACTGTTGATAGGTAAGTGTTCAATTGTTTATGTATATAAGTTACATGTGCAGTTTTTCCTGTCTTTCCCGTACGTTTAGAAAACATTCCATCTCAATTCTATCGAAATAAAGTCAAAGAGTTCTTTTAATAATTCTTAAAGTTTGAGAGAATTATATTGAGGTGAGTGACGTTCTTCAATATCTTGACTGGACAGCTTAAGGCGACATACTGGCGATATACGTCTCTTTCTTTTGTGACTTTCACTACGGCTCCTGAAGTTTGACCGATTACAAAGAGTGAGTCGACCTGCTATAGTTGATAGACGCATATACAATGACTCGTCGTATATTAGAAAGTTTATCAAGCTATTGAAAACGATTTTCAAAATGTTTACAGCCAGTGTTACTGAAATATTGTATTACCTACCAAAATAGGTTTCGAATCAGTGTCAGATTGGCAATCTTCTCTATTTAATATAGGTTCTCTTCTCTTTGGTTTAGTCCGTTCAAACTGGAACTTAACCCTCATATAGTTAACGAAAAGCCTAGGTTGAAGCGGTTCAAGTTAAAATTAATATTATATTTATTTTTTCTATTAATTGATCAATTCAAGCCATTAAATATCATTGTTGAAATGATAACCCTTTTAAAATATTTAGCAAACAATCTTGGATGTATGTATAACTGCATATGTATTGAAAGATATCACAATAACATCCTTTAATCCATATTCTTTACGTAAATAGGGATAGGTATGCCTACAACAAAATGTACTTTGATTATTGATTGCTTACGCTTGATATGTCGCCAATGTATCAGCTGTTCATCGAGACGTAACGAAATAAACCTCTGATTTTGAATAAGATTTGGTAAAAGCTGACGGATTATATAGGTTTTGGGAGATAAAATAAACATTCTCAGATCTAATTTGGAACGATCTTATCTAACTCAATAAACTATGTTGTTTTTTTTGTGAATTTGTTTGAAATTATTAAATAAAATTGCTACATAATACATATGTAGCTAGTTTATTGATGTGTGACATACTTGGTTGTTGGAAAATTGACATCAGTCATTATTGGGAGACAAGTATACTAAGGTAAAAAGTAAGAAGTTCTTTTCAAATAGGTTCAGCTGTTTTGTCGTGAAAGCGAGATATGTAGGATGTGTAGATGTTCAAAGTCTACAAGATACGGGCACAAAGATATAACAAACAATAATTTCGATATTACCCAAATTTAGTCTCGGGACAAAAACCTTGAGTCATAACCTAGTAAAATTTACATGATTTTTTCTTTCCTTCTCCATGATTGTTTTGTCTCACTTTAGCTACTTTATAGTTATAATGTAGGCCATAAGAAGTAACATAGGATTCATTCCTAAAATAACATAGGATTCATTTTGGTCCGCGAATTAGTAATTATTGTATAATTTCTAGAGTGTAATATTCATCATAATATGGAAACTTATCACAAAATTATACGAAAATTTGGCAGGCACAGTCCCGACTGTTTGTCTAGACAAACTAGGTCTGGCTAGATTTCCAGGCAGTTTATGTAATCGGGTAAATATTTTCGTGCTCATACTTCGAAATGTGACAACTGCTGAATTAAGCAGTTCGATTATGTAAAAAGTAGAGCAAAAGTGCGATTGAGGTACGATTACCTTTCGAACTCTTTTAATGGTACTGGGGTCTTTGTGCAAGCAAGAGTGAGAACTATACGGCGACTAGTGGCGTCTCGCTTACACAATAGCTACGGCTCATATGAGTTTATTTGTTATTACGTAATTTTTATGAAGTACTGTAAATTAATTTTAGGTTTTGACTATAAATCGATTTTGTAAAAGATTTGATGTGTAATATTTTCCGATTTATTCAATAGCCGAGTCAATTAGCAAACTTTGTTTTAAAACTTTTATTCTCAGGTCGTTAAATATTGACCTTTTTTAAGTGGGTAAAGTATAAACATTTTTCTTTCATTAATATGCGGTTTGTAAGAAAACTTTGTTCTGAAGTACATATTTCTATTTGAAAACACAAAGCTTTGTATGTTAGTTTTGTTTTACCTTTAACTCTACATTGTTTTCACGTTTTGTTTACTAAGTGTGGTCTTGTGTGTAACAAAAGTATATTTTAACAACTTTGAGTTAAAATTATTAAAATTAAAATCCTTATAAAGTACTTCTTTTAAACGCCTTATAAGTTTTGAACTAATCCCGTTGACAGATACTTTTCTACAAGCAATAACGATGTCTGAATACCATCAAATGTACGGAAATTACGGCTGTTTCATCAATTCACTCGCGCACTCTATGATAGACTTTTTTTTAGATTTTTCTATAAATCTTTACTGTCCCATTGCTTGGCAAATAATTCCTAAGTCTGCGTATTTTAGATATATACTTTTCTGTCTCGGCATTCTGTTTGTCTCATAACGTTTCCTCGGCTTGGAGTTTTCTATTTTGAAATTGAAGTTTTCTCAATAATGATGGTTATTTATTTTCCACTTAAAGTTTGTTCTCTCATTATTCTGCAACCATGAAAAAAGCTGAGGATGTCAAAACATTCGTATCGACGAGTATCGAGTTAAGAAATATTAACTATTTTTAAAATTTGTGAAAACTCGATCGTTTTTGTCGTCATAAATCCTGTCTTTTTCTCCGCCTTTCGTGTCATAAACCTACAACCCTATTTTTATTCCTTGAGCAGACAGTATTCTATCAACGCAACGTTTTCTTTGATTTTTATGTTTCCACAACTTCCTTATTTCGTCTAACTTGTTATGACTTCTTACGGAAAAGGAAAAGTTCAGTCATCAAAGAGGTCGGGAGCTAACTTATCATTCAAGTCGTCACGTCTTCAAAACTCCTAAATGCATTGGGATATTTATAAATTAATTTTGATCCTTTCTGTAGAGTATTGTATTGCTATTTTTTTTTTGTGCATAGTTTCTCCGACCATTATTGTTTCAGAATTAAAAAGATTAAGATTAAATCAATCGAAAACTTGTCGAGCAATGCCAAAAATATGAGTGTTTAAACCTAAAACAGTCACGAATCCGTCTCATCAAGATTATTATAATGATATACCACAAGCAGTTTCAGTACATATAATTTATACATATAATATTACGACAAAATCATTTCCCTTATTTCACGTGAGTTAACAGACATCCAGACATATACACAAACACAATCACATGCTTTTTCATTTATAATATTATTGTCAAACAACATAAGTATTAAATTCAAATGGCAGGTTAATCGCAGTGTTAGAGCTATTAAAGTTATGTTGCAGCGTATTATGAGCTTAATATTGATAATTAGTATATCGTATCGAAATAAGCTTGTTAACTAACATTGCTAATTACCAATTTTGGTTATTATAACTATACCCAGTAATAAACGTTCCAATTCCGCTACCGATTACTTATCGTTCAAATGTGTGAAATAATGTGTAAAAACTGTGAATATGTTTTTGAATTTCATTAAGATACTTACACCGAATTAAAATCTCCAGCTTGCTAGCCAAGTGACATTTTGATAATCGTTAGCGTCAATAGGAAAGGCTAAACACTAAATCACATATTTTCTGCTTTCTATTGTTTTTGATTTCATAGCTATTTATTGACGTATACCATTGTCGAAATTCCACTCGGCTAGAGGGGCAGAATTATTTATTAAATCGTCATATTATTTATCTATTGTTTGAAATGATAGAGAGAGTAAATTTAGAACTTTACGTCCAAATATTGTTCCTAAACAAACTGTATTACGTAAACATAGGGATACATTGAAAGGGCTGTCGTTCACTTGAAAGCAATTCAACTATTAATTAAGATAACTTGAGCGTTACATCATATTTGTTTTCTTTGAATGAATTGAAGTGAACTGTTACATAGCCAAAACGGAATAATGTATTCCAGACATAGGTAAAATGTTTTAGTGATGTTAGGTCCCAAAAATACTTTCAGGATATACCTACCTATAGTGTTTTTTGTTAAGTTTCGAAGCTCATTTGGCAGTCAACAAAAACACCTACGTTACTTATTAAGAGTTTAGCTCATTTCAGTCAAAAAAAAATCTAAAGTTGAAATCAAACCATCATTAGATAATGAATATGTGTTTGAAGTTGTCTCAAAAAATGGTGGTCACAACAAAAATAAAATGCAATTGCCTTTAAAATGTTTCAGTTTCCATGGTTACGGTTACTAGGCACTGAGTAATCAACTCATCTTTGCAGTGAGTTGATTACTCACTGTAGCAAACACGCACACATACATAATATGTGTACACATTGTACCTATATTTACTAGACACGTGAAACAAGGACTAATGTGTGTGAAACTGCGAGAATGATTGTCGTTCAAACTGAGTAAGGACGCTCGTGTTAAGAAATAAAACATGGAGTTGTTCGAGTATGAAAGTGGAAATCGTAACTCGTTCACTTGCGAGATGAAATATTGTCAACACTGAGAAATGTTATGTTCTTTCGCACCATTTGAAATAGTAAGTGTAAAGCATTTCACAAACATGGTGCGAGCTGAAGTGTTTATATTTCTTTTACGTTTTAAAATTTCTTAAAGATTTTATTTGGTTTTGTAAAAAATAAAACACGTGTGGCGTAATTTGACAATTTCATATTAGTAAAGTTGTCTGAGTAAGGCCAATGTAAGAAATATTACAATTACATCATCTTAAGAAAATCTTGATATGAATTAAATTATGAATAGATTTTCATCCATTGTTTACAAAATAAGTTTAATTTGCTCTAATAATAGATTTCAATTAAATGCTTTGTAAATTAAACATTATTTTGTGCTACAATAATCTTAATTGGATAAATCATTTAAATATGCCTGTCATAGACAGACAATTGGCGTCATTATTCTATTTACCTTGTTTTGAGCTCACTTTCATAATATTAAATATGAAGAAGTTCTATAAAATATTTACATATATTTGATTAATGGTTATTCTTACTTACAGACGTTGAGACCGTATTCGAAGCCAAGTAGATGTCTGTTTTAATAATAGAGGTACTTTGTTTTGACGGTGAAGTATAAATGTATAAATGTAGTTATAGGTATAAATGTGATATATACACTTACTAAAGTGTTCTTGTTTATATAACTGTTATATATTCTGTAATAGTTGTACCTACTTTGTATGTATTTCTTGTTTTTCTTACTGTTCTACATTCGTTTACACAAGAAATAAGCAGTGTGTATTACTTTTTATTCTCTGCGTGCATATAAATAAGGAAGATATTTGATTAGCACAATAATTAAATTAGATATAAGGGTCAATCCCAATAAGGAAACGTACTACTGACCTTCATCTTCTTCTATTGTATAAGGCAGTTTTTAAGGAACTTATGAGTTGGAATGAGGGTCAATCCACACCGAAATAGCAGCGGCTGGCAGCATGTTTATAGTAGAAATATTTAAATCTTCAATATCTTAGCAGAACATTTACAGTAGTAAAAATAGAGCTACAGTGTACTCTCACGGAGGCTCTCGAAAACAAATTTAATAAAAAGATGAACAACATTACTTTGAAAGTAATTTTTCAATTATACAGCTTTGATACATACAAATTACCTACATTCGTAATCCTAATTTGTCAACGCCTGTTTGTCATTTCCCGAGCTTTGCGCTCAGCCTTGAGTCGTTAAACGAACAGAACCGCTCGCTTTAATTAATCTTGATCACAACCGCATCACAAGCATTTTCAGATCAATACGCTCAAATAGCCTATATTGTTGGTGCTGTTATTGTTTACCGAAATAGGTCGTATAGTTTGGAAATAGAACAATGAGGTCTAGTCTGATATTACATTGAGCTGGTAATCAAAGCAAATGGCTTACTACCATTGATATTAAGAGATAGGATGTTGTTGTTAAATAAAAACATCACATTGCAATATTAAAGCGAGCTGCAACAAGTGTCACACATATTATAGAGCGCGTTTACTTGTAAATGAAGAACCACTTACAAAAATTGAAATGAAACTACTTTTACGGATTTTATCGCGGTTTAATTTTAGTCCCCGACGTTTCGACGCCTTTGCAGATATCACGGTCACGGTTTATCAATGTCTAACATTCGCGTACACCTAAGAAACCACTTACAAAAATGTTGTTGCTAGTTTCGCGAGGTGGTGCGCGAGGTCTGATTTATCAACAAAACCAGTGAAATGTTACATTTAATCTTCAAGCATTTTGCGACTAAGTTCGCACAAACATTATTTAACAAGGAAATTATCGAGTGTATCACTGCCATGAGCAAACAGTACAAGCAACTTTTCGCATTGAAAAATTATTGAAGAAAGTACAACACAAAAACGAGTCGAATACATTACTAATTTCTTACTTCTAGATGAAGAGAAAAGAATAACAAAATGTAACAGTTACTCTATCATAATAGTAAATCTAGAAATGAAATATCAATAAAGAAGCTTACGCCACGTTTCCAAAGGAAATGAATTTCTACGGAGCTAATGTTTTGAGAAGGTTATGAAATCGTTAACTTTGTCTTAGAGAATTTTCTTCCTGTTTTCTTTTCTTGAAATTAATATTGTCTAAGAACTCTCCTTTGTTTTATTGATTCAATATTTTGATAACGATTTAGTTGACATATGAAGCGATCTCAAATAAGCAGTAGGAGACCAAGCAATTATGTTAAATTAACCGTTAGACTGCAAGTCACATTTCGAAGGTTCAAATTCCTTTACACACCATTTTCTTTCCGAATTCATATCTGTATTTATATGTTATTATTGCTTGCTTAAACAGTACGGATTCCTCGCAATGTTTTCTACATTGCGAGGAAACCAGCACACCTGAGATTATTTGCAAGGGTGTGGGAAATACTGTGACACCAGGTGATCGACCATTTATGAACAGACGGAGAAGTAGAAGATAAAATAGTTTACATAAAATTATGATGAACAAAAAAATGTGAGTGTATGTTGTTCAAATAAGAAGAGTCATCATTGGCCTAGCCTTTTCCCAACTATGTTGGGGTCGGCTACCAGTATAACCGGTTTCAGCTGAGTACCAGTGTTTTACAAGGAGCGACTGCCTATCTGACCTCCTCAACCCAGTTACCTGGGCAACACGATACCCCTTGGTTAGTCTGGTTGTCAGACTTTTCAAGCTTCTGACTACCTGTAACGGCTATTAAAGATGTAGGAATAACAGCCGGGACCCACAATTTAACGTGCCTTCCGAAACACGGAGGAACTCGCTATGACACTGATGGTCACCCATCTACGGACCAACCGCGCTAAGCATAGCTTAACCTGTGAGCGTTTCACTTATGCGGTTATAGCTTAGCCACAAGCTCCTAAATAAGAAGAGTATCTTGTTCAAATAAGATTATTTTTTTAATTTATGCTTACAATATAAACACATATTAAAACGTAAACCATAACAGGTCACAAATGGTAAACTTCTTTTAACATGTAAATCAAACGGTGGTAAAAGAAGACAAAATGCAGGGTTAGTAAAAGTTTCGGACGAGGCATCGTCATAATGAAAGGTGGCTTAAAGTCAAAACCGCGTTCATTAAAACTTACATTTACGTGTACAAGAACTGAACAATAGTTCACTAATTATAACAGATCAAAAATATCTGAAAACTTTATATTACAGCTAGTTTTAATAACTAGAACCACTAGGAAAAAAAGGTATAATTATCTCCATTACCTGTTATTATTTAATAATGAGGAGTAATTTCTTATTTGGCTTCAGATATTCAAAAGATTTTTAATGAGTTACATTTTTTTAGTATGAGAAATGCGTTCTTTTTCTAGCTACATAGACACTTCACTACTCTAAAAAGCCCATAAAGTCGTAACCCATTGTTTAGTGTCAAAACAGAGCCTTAATTACATTCAAATAACGTCAACTAGCTAACGTCAACTATTAAATTCTACTTAAATTACTTAGAAAGAGCTTGTTTCTGGGAAATACAACAGTAAACATGCCTCTAGGTTGCCTGTTATCATAATAATCGGATTAACATGAATGACATTGTTATGATAACAAATAGTACAGGTTCTATTGATAGTGTTAGATAGTTGTGTGTGTGCGTGAGTTTGTATGTCGTTTAAATTTTAGAAGCAGGTGCTCCCGATGTGTAGAGGCGCTAATTTTACGATTTCATGTTTTGTTTATCGCCTCATATTAAACGGTTTGTTTGGTAGGTAAATATAGTAGCGGGATTGCCAAAAGTGTTATTTTAGCTCTGATACACAAATGGAAAAATAAGTAATATGAGTTGATTTTTTTCAGTAAAAGTCTGAAACTCCCTTCCACTCCAACTAAAACGGAAAGAGTCATTTGTCGCTACCCATCCGACCGAAAAGTGGGTATATATAGAGAAAGTAGTATTTTTTTAGCAATATAAAGATATGAAAAGAAAATATAAAGAAAGATTGTTCAAAGATGACAAACTAAAGAGCTCTTGAGATTTGTCCAGTCATGATTAAGGACTCCGGTTGGGTTGAACCTAGTCGAGTTATCCCGATAGTTATGCGTGAGAAAACCCATCAATGAATCGGCAGTACCTACCTAAGTGTCAACTAAAACTGAACTTTCAAAGAGTGGTACAAAGAAGATGTTCTCTTAATTTAAATAATAAAAATAACCTCATTTTATGACAAATCACGCAGCTCATAAAATTAATTCAGTGTTTACCTTACACTTTCCTTACGACGTAAAAATATGTCTTTTGAATATTGAATCTCACAACTGCTTAGCAATCCACCTACACGACGTGTCGAGGTTTCCCTGTGTAGCTACATAGGTATGTAGGTATTATGGTTTGTTCTGATTCCACGTGTAGTAAACTTTCTCGGCAGTTACTTCACTCTGAACAATGTTTAAAAGTTGTAGGTAAGTAAATAAATTACAAAGTTCTAATTTCGAAACATTTTGTGCGGTGCGATTATCTATACTATGTTTGTATTGTGAAGATTGTTTTTTTTTTTATTATGTTTAACCTGTAGTACCTGTAAGTAGGCTGTAAATTACTGAATTAATTTTTGAAATACTATTCACGGATTTACCCTTTATATATGTGCAAAATGATTCCCAAATTCTGTTATCCGATACTATATATATACATTAAAATAAACTACTAATGCAGTAGACTTA